>NC_138866.1:11962280-12387280 GCF_965194805.1 Balaenoptera borealis | reverse complement strand
CCCAAGAATAAACCTCCAGCCACTGGCTGGGTGGGAAAGGGCAGCTGCTAGGGTACAGAATACTGAGGATCTAAAAACTCCTTCCATGGGTATTTAAACAATCCTACTTTTAGCCCCACTTTCATCTCCAGTTCAAGAGGTACTTGTTGCTACAAGTCCTGAGCCCTTTGGGGGTTCTGCAGTACAAACCCCATTGCTTCCAATCTTGCCTCCATGCCAGTTTAGGATTTAGCTTTCCTAGGTCTGCTAATTCAGTTACCATTTATCTATCTGCTTTGCAGCTTTCTAAGTTTTGTTCCTACAGTCATTTCTCCAGTTCTCTCTGTCCCTATGGGTCTATGCCACTTTGGTAATCCCTTTAGTGTTCAGTTTGGTAGGAGTGAGAGTAAATATGTGTGTTCAAAACCAATAAACAGCAATCCTAAATGTGCCATGAATTTAAAGAATTGAAGGAGGGTGGTAAAAAAGAAATCCACTTGATTTTGATGATAGGCACATTCTTTTTTAAAATTTAGGTAGTTTCAGGTGTACAACATGATAATTTGATTTGTGTATACTGTATTGTGAAATGATCCCAATAAGTTTAGTTAACATCCATCTAGGAACATTCTCTTTGATGGGCTAGAGGTTATGACATTGGACCCACTGGACCCAGGACTGGAAATGAACAGTATTTACACAATCATTGTGGCTGACATAACCTAAGGTGACCCACAAAGATTCATGTTTTTGTATAATCCCCTCTCCCTGAGTGTAGGCAGGACCCATGACTTGCTTCTAACCCATAGGATATGGCAAAGATGATATGTCACTCCTCTGATTAGGTTACATTATATGACAAAGGTGATGGTATGTCACTCCCAGGATGATGGTTCATTATATAAGAAGACTGAGCAGGCTGGAGGGATCTTCCTGCTGGCTTTGAAGAAGCGAATAGCCATGTTGGGAGTTGCTTATGGAGAGGGCCATGCAGCAGGGAACTGCAGGCAGCCATTAGGAACTGAGGGTGGCCCCAGATAGTGAGAAGCAAGGGTCCTCAATTATACAACCACAAGGAAAGACATTCTGCCAACAATCTGAGCTAAGATGAAAATTCTTCCCCAGTTGAGCCTCCAGATGAAAAATCAGCCCAGCCAATACCTTGATTGCAGCCCTATGATATTCTAAACAAGAGAACCAGCTAACTTGTGTCTGGACTCCTCACCCATGGAAACTGTGAGGTAATAAATGTGTGTTGTTTTAGGCCACTAAGTCTGTGGTGCTTTGTTACACAGCAGTGGAGAATTAGTACAGGTCACAACAAGGATTTCATTGACCTGCAAGTAGAGACTGCTATCCAGCCACTCCAGGTTCTTCTGCCTCCGAATCAACAGATGAAGAAGGAGGTTAGTCTACTGGCTGGGGTGATTGATCTTGACTACCAAGCAGAAATCAGGTTGGTCCTACAAAAAGGGAGTAAGCAGGGGTATGTATGGCTTACAAGAGAATCCCCCAGAGCATCTTTTAGCACTTTCATGTCCTGTGATTAGAGTCAGTGGAAAACTACAACAACCCAATTCAGGCAGGATGGCTAATAGGCCAGACCCTTCAGGAATGAAGGTAGGGTCACCCCACCAGGCAAAAAAGTACAGTCAGCTGAGATGCTTGCTGAGGGCAAAGGACATATGGAATGAGTGAAGAAGGTAGTTATACATACCAACAATGACCACATGACCAGTTATAGAAACAAAGATGATAATAGTCATAAGTATTTCCTAATATGAATATGTTTGTGTATATATATGTGTAAATATATATTTACATATATAAATATACATATCCAAGTATTATATATATATCCAAATATTTTTGTGCTTTCCCTCTCTCATCCCCTCATTATCTAGCATGTGTTAATCATAGTTAATTTTACATCTCAGTACTTAAGTTACAGCATAGCAAAGGAGAAGAGTGCAATCACTGAAGGACTCTGTCCTCTTCTGGGGGAAAGTTAGCCTGTTTCAGTTGTGCTGGGCAGAACTGCATTATGTGAGGCAGAAATATGACTCTGTTATGTCTTTATTTGGACATTAAGTATGATTTAAGCAAATGTGTATGAGAGCCAAGTGGACAAGGGGTAGACTGTGATGGCTTTGTGATGTGTCAGCTTGGCTACATTCCTTGGAATTCTCTTTCTACCACGTTTCTAGTTAGGTTGGGCTACAAGGGATATTTTCTCACGAGCTGGAGGACAAACAGAAAGCCACAGCCATTTTGTAGAGTCCATGTACCTTCTCCCAGTTATTCAACCACTAACCTAGGTACTGCTGTGAAGGGATTTTGCAGGTGCCAAAGACCCTAACCGAAACGGGAGATTATCCTGGATTGACCTAACTTAATCAATTCAGAGGCTTCAAGCTTCAGCTCTTGCTCCTGGGCTCCAGGCTGCTTGCGATCTTCCCTTTCTGACTGCCTGCCCTACAGACGTCAGGCTTGCTTGGCCAACCCTCCACATTTGCATAAGCCACTTCCTCATAATAAACAAACTAGTGTGTGTGTGTGTGTGTGTGTGTGTGTGTGTGTGTGTGCACATTCACATATATGTCTCTATTTATACAAAGACACAAGGTAGATAGATGATAGACAGACAGACAGAGAGGTAATCTCCTTCTGGTTCTGCTTCTCTGGCTGAACTCCAATACAATAATAATAAATGCTACTGACCGGTTTCTGCCGTTTAAACTGAACTTTTTGAAAAAGCATAGGTTGGCCAATCAAAAAATAGAGGAATCATCATATTTTATAAAGTTATACGGGATAATCATTGGACGAACACAGGAACTATGAGAAAAGATGTCTCTGGAGAGGGGGACTAAGGCAAGAACTGACTGGAGCCTGAAACTATTGCTTTTCATCATTATTTCTTTGGTGCTACTTTGTTACCACATATTTGTATATCTTTAAATAAAAGAAAGCAACATTTGGACAGCTTTTTAAAAATATATGAAAAAAAAGAAAAAGTAGAAAAAAAAAAAAGAAAAAAGAAAAAAGGACTTCTCTGGTGGTCCAGTGGTTAAGACTCTGTGCTTCCACTGCAGGGACACGGGTTTGATCCCTGGTCAGGGAACCAAGATCCCACATGCTGTGCGGTATGGCAAAAAAAAAAAACAAAAAACAAAAAAAAACTCTGTGTGTGTGTGTATAAGATTTTCCTCCCCAGTGGAGACAATATAGATTAGTAAAGAGAAGGGACTCTGCAGTTAGATTTCTTGGACTCTTATTCCTATGGTCTTTGCTAACTGTGCTACTTTGAAAAGGTTACTTACCCCTCTAACCCTCAGGTTCCATCTCTGAAAAACGGGGATACTACTACTACTTATCTCACATAGTATGTGTGTGTATTCATATATACTTTTGCTTTTCCTTGTAAAGTAGCTTCCTATACACCCTGTTATGTTCTATACTTTGGCACCTAACAATGCATCTTGAAGCTCTTTCCTTATAGCTGCCCTATTCCTTGTTAATGGCTGTTTCTTATTCCATCGTGTGGATGTACCATAATTTATATAACCAGCTACCTATGACAGACATTGCAGTTGTTTCCAATCTTTTTCTATTGTAAAGAATATTCTCATCCACATGTCATTTCACACATGTATAAATATGGCTATAAGTTTCTGGGAATGAAATTGTTGGCTTAAAGAAAAAGTGCTTTTAAAATTATACTATTATCAAATCGTCCATCACTGTTGATGTGGAAATTAATATTCACTCTTACCAACAGCACGTGAGGGCCAGTTCTCCACACCCTCGCTGACCACAAGCTATTATGTCCCAGAAAATACCATGTTGTCACTGTAGTTGCATTTCTCATAGTATATACTTTCTTTTTTCTGAGGTTTTGCCCATTTATCTGGAATGTTGATCTCTTTCTTACTGATTTGTAAGCATTCTTATATGTTAAGCAAATTAGCCCTTTGTCTATGAGGTGAATTACAAAGAATTTCCTCCATCTGTCCTTTGTCTTTTGACTTTTTTATGGTGACATGATTTTTTTGTAATTAAATAAATGGATTTTCTCTTTTATCTTGTGGTAATTTATGGTTTCATTTTTTAACATGACTTCTTTGATTCATCTGGAAATCATTTGGGAATAGTCTGTGAAGTAGAGATCCAACTTTTTTTTTTCAGATGGCTACTCAGTTGTCCCAACACCATTTACTGAATAATCCTCTTTTCCTCCACCATTTTGAAATAAAACCTTCATATAATTGCTGTATATATTTTGGGTCTGTTTCTGGGTTTTCTAGTCTGTTTTTGAATTGTTGATTCACAAATGTACCAGTATCTCATTGTTTTTATTATTGCAGAATAAGTTTTTATATTTAATACAGTTAGTGCCCTTTCATTAATCTCTTTTCAGAACTTTCCTGGTACAGTAAGCCCCCTACATATGAACGAGTTCCATTCCGATAGCGCATTTGTAAGTCCAATTTGTTCCTAAGTCCAACAAAGTTAGCCTAGGTACCCAACTAACACAATCGGCTATATAGTACTGTACTGTAATAGGTTTATAGTACTTTTCACACAAATAATACATAAAAAACAAACACAAAAAATAAAAAAAACATTTTTAACCTTACAGTATAGTACCTTGAAAAGTACAGTAGTACAACAGCTGGCACACAGGGGCTGGCATCGAGTGGCAAGAAGAGTTACTGAGTGGAGGAGGGAGAAGGGGTGGGAGACGGTAGAGCTGAAGGATCATCAGCAACAGGAGATGGAGGGCAAGCTGCACTTTCACTCACTCACATCCTGGGCTTGAAATAAAGATACTGCACTACTGTACTCTATACAGTACTGTAAAGTACACAAAAGCACAACCACTTGTAGAGGATGCACACACGTGACAATGTATGCCAGACATGTGAACTAACTTACGAGACTGGACATGCGAACACACGTTCTCATCTTTGAATGTTCACAACTTGAAGGTTCATATGTAGGGGACTTACTGTGATTGTTACTTCTTAATTTTTCCACATGATTTTTAGAATAAGCTTGTCCAGTTCCAAACAAAACAACAACAACAAAAACACCCTCCTGGGGTTAGTCAGATTAACTTATGGAGAATCGATATGATGATGATATTGAACTTTCCTATCTAAATGTGGTGATACTTTTACATTTCCTGCACACTGGCTCCTGGGGGGCTTTCACTTTCCACAGCCAGCACCGGTGTCTCTGTCTGAGGGCTGCTCTCAGGCTGCCAAAGACCACTTTGCCTGATAGCCTGAGGTTCCTGGGAATTCATACCTCCTCAGGGGCAACCCTTAAACCAGTGGTCCTCAGCTGGGGGCAATTCTGACCTCCAGGGGTCAAACTGTCTAGAGGCAGTTTTTGTTGACACTACTGGGTAGGGAAGGGGGTGTCACTACTGGCACGTAGCAAGTAGAAGCCAGGGATGCTGCTGGACACCTACACTGCATAGGACAGACTCCTGCAACAAAGAACAAAGAACTATCAGAAACTTCACCTTAAACAATGACTGATTGGCAGGGAAGTATAAACACTCCAGTTCTCTTGGACCTGATTTGGATACTTCTGAGATATGACCTATGCTGTCTCCAGAGCACTCCTGTGAGACTGAACTAGAATTACCTCCTTGGCCTTATACATATCAAAAACAAACTTATGGTTACCAAAGGGGAAACATAGACAGGACGGATAATCAGGAGCTTGGGATGAACACACACACACTACTAAATATAAGACAGATAACCAACAAGGACCTACCGTATAGCACAAGGAACTCTACCCAATATTCTGTGATAACCTATATGAGAAAAGAATATTAAAAAAGAATGAATATATGTATATGTATAACTGCATCACTTTGCTGTACACCTGAAACTAACACAAAAATCAACTAAACTCCAATAAATCAACTATACTCCAATAAAATTTAAAAATATTTTAAAAATTATCCCCTTGGAAGTTTGCCTGCTATTGTATCCTTGTTTGGTTTCCTTCTCTTCCCTGTCCACTTCCCCACTGCCCTACTAACCTTTCCACAGAATATTTCCTGATAAACCATTTACACAAGTCTTCATCTCAGGGTTACTTTGGGAAAACAACTCAAAACAATATGTACAAGTTGTAAGGATAACTACAGATTTTATGTACACACTGTGGGGTAGATTACTAAATGGTTGGCTCTGCCCTAACAGAACCCATGTAGTTGGACATGCCCATAAGTAGAGAGTTAGCGTATGTTAAAGCCAAACCAGGAAAGCATGGTATGGGGTATGGTAGGAAAAGACACTGAGAAGTTAGGAAACTTAAGGCATTCCTGATTGTTAGACTTTATTAGACGAGGCAATGTGTTATTGAAGGAAACTATAGCATAGTCTCTAAATACATCCCTAAAAATAGCATAGACTATAGCTGCTTTTCTGTTTAAGATTTGGATGGGCTTATTCAAAACAGATCTTGAAATGTTATGTGGCAGAACTAAGCACCTATCCAAGAAGCTAGACAGAGGAGAGCTGGGGCCTGAATCTCAGCAAGTTGGACATTATTCTGAAGAATCAACTCTCAGTCACATATTGGGATTTAAATATTCTGTGATTATGCATCCCTCTTCCCTGCAACCACCAAAGAAACCTCCCTCAAGTGTCCATTAACCTGTGGATACAACCTTGGGGGCTGAGTTTTCTCCTCTAAACGTTTTCCTAGAGTGAAAAAGTTTCCCCAAATAGTACATAGGTAAGAGTTAGAGAAGACTAATTATTCTATAGCTGGCTTATCTGAGTTGATAAAAATTTAAGTGTACAACATATTTGCTTACGAATCCGGGTCTATTCATGTGACAGGTGGTACGATGACGCCATACTTAACTTTGACTTGACATTCCTGTTGGCCCAAACCTCTCATGCCCTTTTTAAACAAACAGCCGGCAGTAAAATCCAACATATTGTATAACTAGCCAATGTTACATATTGCTCAGAAAACTCTACACTCCCAACAGGAAGTTCCAGGAATGAAAGGGTTTCTCAGTTTCATTATTAGTTAGGTGCCTTATTCCAGTCACCACAATAGGTAGGATACAATGAACACATTCATTGCTGGGTTGTTTATTTCTTTGAAAGTGATTTAAGGAACAAACAACATTTTTGAAGTAGGTCTGACATAATGAATTCTTTCTCATCTTTGAAATAATATACTGAAATACGCATCAGAAAAGCTTCTAAGGTGCTTAAATTTTTGAAAGACTAGCTGCTGTCAATTGCAAGGTAGGGTGACAGTTGAGAAGGAGCCCAAAGTTTTCACTTGGCTCCGAAGGTGGATGTCCTGCACCCTGCACTTCACTTAAGTCTTGCCCATCAGGAGTCAGGCAAGGAGAGGCATACTGATCCCATTAGAAGGGCCTAGATTCCGTCTACCACAATAACACGACAAGGCACTTTGACCACCTGCTGTCAATGGCCGAACCAATACATGTTTAACAGAAAGGCAGAGTTTTGACTTTTCAGATCTAAGGTCTCAAAGCTGAGACTTTACTCTCAATAATACAACTGCGCATGTTTTAGCCAGCAGCAAAGCAAACATTTAAAGCTGTGATTTACACTGCTTACAGTTACTAAATGCAAAATTTTAAAAACGAAATAGCAATGATTTTTTAACCCAAATTACCATAACCTTTCATCTCATGGGGACACTATATATCATCAGAGAGAATGGCATGAACATCTGAGATTCAACTCTAAATTTTCCAGTATGTTTTACAAAATGCACTTATTCTTAAAGGCAGGGAGGCAACTGAGGGTACTAATTCAAATGAAGGCTATTTTACTGCCACTTGGGGTATTTAAGAAATAATAATAAACGTAAAAACTAGATTTCCTTTATTTCTTCACAGTTTGACTTGTCAATATTTGATGTAAAAACAACAAGAAGTCAAGGCAAAGGACAAGCTTATAGTAAGTTATGTTTCCTTTCCAGTCATGTCAAAATAATTCCATTTCATTACTCAGAAAGAAGGGACAGAACTTCCCTGGTGGTGCAGTGGTTAAGAATCCGCCTGTCAGTGCAGGGGACACAGGTTTGAGCCCTGGTCCAGGAAGATGCCACATGCCACGGAGCAACTAAGCCTGTGCACCACATCTACTGAGCCCGCGTGCCACGACTACTGAAGCCCGCGCGCCTAAAGCCCATGCTCCACAACAAGAGAAGCCAGCGCAATGAAAAGCCCGAGCACTGCAATGAAGAGTAGCCCCCGCTCGCCGCAACTAGAGAAAGCCTGCGCGCAGCAACGAAGACCCAACCCAGCCAAAAAATAAATAAAATTAAAAAAAGAAAAAAAAAGAAGGGTCAAGGAAGGGAATGAATGTAATTCAACGAGGTAGATCTCTAATTGGTTAAATAATGGTTAAATCAATGATATTTAAAACATGCATATTAGAGGAACAGCTCCTAGTGGCAAACATTTGAGCAACATCTCTACCTTGGCTGCTTTAAAAACTTTATCAATAACTAAGGCACAAAGATATAACAAAATGATTATTAAATTTTGAATTATACAAAGACATAGGCTTATTACCTGGATAATATCTGATATCTCAGTATTTCTTCTTCTACAACTAAAATGGGCAGTAACTTATGTTATAAAGTTGTTATATATTCTAAAATGATTTTAGCCAAAATATGGCATTTAACACATTACCTGGGGATGTAACAAGTACTTGATGTTTGTTGAGTCAAAGATCACTAGACTAGACATCAGGTAACATGAATACTTGATTCAGCTCAGTCACAAATTAGCTGATAAATCTATGCAACATTTACTTTATATCCCAGTCTTTTTTTATAAAATGTTCACTTTGTCTCTAAGGTTCTATGATTCTAAGATCAATCAGATGGGCTAAGTAGCTATTAATATATTAAAACAGGAATAATAATTTGAAAATACACACCTCATGTTAAATGTCATCAATTACTATAAAATAGGATTGGAAGAGGAGGAAGGAAATTGGCCTAAGACAGTGGTTTTACTGCAAATCCAAAGAGTGATAAAATGGGGTAAAATGAACGAAATCCTGGGTCACAGTAATAGAAGTATAGCAGCTAGACCACAGAAGGGAATAATCTTCTTGCAAGTGCTATGAGCTGGTCAGATCATATCTAGAACATTTAGTATAACTGCAAACCAGAAAAGCTGCAATTTCTTAATTTTATAAAATAAATTATTTCTAATGTTTCTTCAAAAGCAAAAGTTGCATAGCATTGATAATTATTAATTCAGGCATCCAGGGCCCTAAACCCAAACTTGGGTTTGGGTGAGAAAAGGCAAGGTGTGATGGTGAATTTTATGTGTCAACTTGGAAGGTGTTTGTGGATTAGATTAACATTTAAATTGGTGGACTCTGGGTAAAGTAGACTGCCCTCCTTAATGTGGGTGGGCTTCACCAATCTGTTGAAGGCCTGAATAGAATGAAAAGACCAAGCTCTCTGAGCAAGAGGGAATTCTCCAGCAGAGTGACTTTCAGACCTCATCTGGGTCCTTGCCTACTGGCCTTTGGACTGGAACTGCACCATCTGCTCTCCTGGGGCTCGAGCCTGCCTGCCTGCACTGCAGATTTTGGATTTCTCAGCCTCCAAAATTGTGTGAGCCAATTGCTTACAATTTGTGTGTGTGTGCGCATATGTATGTGTGTGTACATATTTTAAAATTATTAAATATATTAATTACATTAAATATATAATTATATATTTTATTATAAATTATATTAATTTATAATGATAAATTATTATGAATATATATTTCTATATCTCCATATCCTATTGGTTCTTTTTCTCTAGAGAACCCTAAAGCAGAAGGTTTCCTGAGAAAATGATTCTGAAACACTCACAATATGTAGAAATTAGGTAGGTGAAGTGGGAAAGAAAGCGGAAGGCACTGACTAAAATGTTTTAGGCAAAGGAAAACAACATGAGCATAGCTCCAAAGGGCAAGAATGTATATGAGACACCCACATAGAAAGCCCTAGACCTAAGCTAACGATACCAGGTATTGAGATTTTATTAGAGTCTGTCTCTTATTCTGTATCCTGAGAAAAGGAGAAATAAGTATTCCCAAGGACCATAGATTTACATATCATCAAATTACTTCTCTTTTTCTCAGGACTATTTCAAGAGACTTCTGGCATGTAATTTATCTCTGTTAGTTATTATTAACTATTGCTATTTAACTTGAATCAGATTCAATTTGGAAGACATCCAACCATTAATGGTCATTCAGTTACACAAAAATCAGTTGAGCACTTCTTCCCACCACTTTCTCATAGACATACATGTGAGGCAGTATATAAACACACACTGAAAAAATTAAAAGTTAAAAATTTAAATGACTGGCACACAGATTTAATTATAAAAAAGAAAAAAATACAGAAATACAGTTTTCTCTGGAACCCACATATAATCGATACCCTGTACACATAGTTGATTTGAAAGCTACATTTACTTAGTTTTAAGTCATCTATCTGCATAAGATAAAGCATTTCTCATGTGCTTATAATTTTCTTTGGGTATGAATATGAACTTCTTCAAATGGACACGATTACACGTATGACCAATTGGCTTGGTGATGGTAAGTGATGTTTTATTCCTGTTTTTTCCTCCATGCTTGGAAACTAGAACTTTGTTTCTACGTATTTGTTTCCTCATTATCACTCCACCTCTATGACGAAATTATTTGGAATCTTAGCAGATATAGTCTTTTCCATAAATGTAAGCTTCCAGATGTTTTTTATAAGTACGCTATAGTAACCCTCCTCCCTTCAAAAAATGTTATTGATGGTTTCTGTAACTGTGACCATATCCTAGAGACAGTAAGCAGAAAGGTTAATCTCAGATTAAGTAAATTCCTCAGTAGCTTAGCTCTAAGGACTTGTAACTTCTCTAGCAAATAATGCGGTGTATACTAAACTGCTGATGATTACCCTGCCATGTTGGTTAATGCTGTGGATGATAAATTGCTTTCCAGTAACTTTCATCCCGCAAAACGGGTAAAGACAGCACTGAGTGAAAGAATCTCTTTCCTTAAAATTTAGGTAACATCATAAACTAATGTTCTCAAGAAACTCTACTGAAACTTGCAGAAAATAGTGTGACGTACAGGGAATCTCAGTAAATCTTTAAAACATAATACCAATGTAACACTACATTTCTTTAGCTCTACACCATACTTGGCATGAAAAAACTGTTTCTCATCATTTTCTTCCTAAGGCAGAAAAATGATAGAACATTGTCACTTTCAGATAAGTAAACTAAGATGCCAGATAGTATCAAAAGTACACTTCTCACACTTTCAAATGACCCTGCAATAAAAACAGAAATCTTGCTAGTGAGTGTGAGGCACATACAAAGACAGAGACAGCTGTTTTATAACATTTTCCCTATATCTATGGAAAACAGATCACTATTTGGAAAGAATAGTGATCCAAATCCCAAATCCCAAACTGACATATCATTGGGATGCAGATATGAGGAGGCTGATAACCTGAGATGTTCTTTGACTAGCTGGAGAGGAATTCTGCACTGATAAATTTCTTTTACCTTCCTTGTGCTGTGAAGCCTCCCAACCAAGTATAATATGAACCCTGTCTAGTCTCCTTACCATTTGAATGACAGTGCCGTATTTTCCTTCATATTTCATTTAGTGCTTTAAATTACCCCAGCTAATGCAGTAACAAATGAATCAAAAAACAACTTTCTCAAAAATGAAGAAAAGTGTTTTTGAAAGGAGGAGGTAATTAACTGTCAATTGCTTCAAGTGCTATTGATAGAATAAAAACTGCAAACCTAGAGACTTCATTTATCTATTACCAAACATATATTTATATATTATCAAAAGAGTGGGGGCAATTTCTAAAACTGCGCTTTGGATGACCTGGGTAGGCCTGGGAGACATCGTAAAATGTAATTATATTATAACTTAGCAAGCTGAAACCTCATCAATTAAATGATAACTTGCCTGGCCAAAGACTGTAAATAGGTGGGGATCATTAGAATGAATTACAGAAAAAGGGAAAATCAAAGAGGCAGAATAAACCGTGTGAGTCCTATACTCTCCAGGAGAAAGACACTAAATATGGGCATCAGACAGTAAGGATCTTCAGCAGTCTCCTGTTTGGGGCAGGATGTTAAACCGGCCACACCAGAACCTGGAATATACCTCTGTCTACAGTCTGCTCCCCTTTGCTTTGATTTCATGCTCTCCCAACAATTATCTGGTTTCTAAAATTCAGTTCTGTAGGTGCCTTGACACAAAACAGAGGTGGATTGCGAAAGCACACATAAATATTTCTGTCACTGGAAGGGACTATCCTCCCTTAATAAATTAATAAACTGGTACTGTAGTTTGTACATCAGACTTTGGAAAGTTTTGTTAGCTAAGCCAATTCCTCTAATTTATTAGTCTTCTGAGAGAATGAACATTCAAGCCTCACACAACTGTGGGTCCAGATGCTGCACTCAGAGACTTCAATCGGGTGAAGCTGTCCTGAGCAGTCCTGGTCTCCCCAAGTTATTCCCACCTCCCTTCTCAAACAACAACCAAGTTTATCTACTGTCTTATGGCAAGCAACAGCAATCACACCAGGCCCTGAAAAGAGTTATTTTTACTTTTCAAAGTAATAATTTGAGGAATTAAATCAATGTTTTCCAAATGTGGCCCAAAGATCAAAACATTAATACCTTCCAACACTCTTTTAAAAAAATTTAAAAAACATATTTTAAAATAAAATATGTGTACCTAGTTTATTTTCCTCATTCCTAGGCCATGAAAAATACTTACACCACAATGTTAATAAGGAACAAGTAATTGAGAACTTTGAAAAGACACGTTACATTTTAATGTGTGACTTGCCTGAAGATAAAACTACATAGCCTAGGATTTGGCAATGTTTCTTAGATATGACACCAAAGGCACAGGCAACAAAAGTAAAAATAGGCAAATTGGACTTCATAAAAATTATTTAATTTTGCGCATCAAAAGACAATATCAACAGAGTAAAAAGGCAGCCCACAGGGTTGGAGGATACATTTGCAAATCATACCTCTGATAGGGTATTGATATCCAGAACATTTCGAGAACTCCTAAAACTCAACAGCAACAACAACAAACCCCCAATTCAAACAAGGGCAAAGGACTTGAATAGACATGTCTCCAAAGGTACACAAATAGCCAATAAGGACATGAAAAGATGCTCAACAGTACTACTCATTAGGGAAATGCAAACCAACACTACAGTGAGATACCACCTCACATCACTTAGGATGGCTACCATCAAAAAACAAAAACAAAAACACAAAACGCAAAAAAACAGAAAATAGCAAGTATTCGTGAGGATGTGGAGAAATTGGAACCCTTGTTGTCCCCATCCTGTTGGTGGGAATGTAAAATGGTACAGCAGCTATTGGAAAACAGTATGGTGGTTCCTCAAAAAATTTAAAACAGAATTACCATGATTCAGCAATTCCATATCTGAGTATATACACAAAAGAACTGAAAGCAGCGTCTCGAAGAGATATTTGTACACCCATGTTTGTAGCAACATTATTCACAATAGCTAAAATATGGAAGAACCAAGTGTCCATTTTTGGATGAATGAATAAGCAAAATGTCATATATACATGGAATGCACTATTATTCAGCCTTAATAAGGAAGGAAATTCTGACTTATGCTATCACATGGATGAAACTTGAGGGCCAAGTGAGATAAGTCAGTCACAAAGAGACAAATGCTGTATGATTCCACTTACATCAGAGACCTAGAGCAGTTAAAAGCATAGGAACATAAAGTAGAATGGTGGTTTCCAGGGGCTAGGGGGAGGAAGGAATGGGGAGTTATTATTTAAAGGATATAGAGTTTAGGTTTTGCAAGATGGAGGTATGGAGATGGATGGTGGTGATGGCTGCAGAATATTATGTATATACTTCTGAACTATACACTTAAAAATGGTTAAGATGGTAAATTTTATATCTATTTTACCATAATTATAAAAACTGAAAAAAACCCCCACAAAACTACGTAGCCTAGGTATGTGTATGAATTTCACTATGGTCCACCTACTTCAATAATTCTATAATAGGTATAACAAATTCACCTAGAGGTTTTTTTTTCCCTGCCAAGATTCACAACCTGGATGCAAATTATTGCCACTGTGACTCACTGTTACTGATGAGGTGTGTTAAATCCCTCAGGTATGCTGGGGAAGAAAAAAAGTGAAAAACTATTATCTTGTTTCATATACCCAGGTAATATCATTAGGAAAAAAAATTTTTAATTCTGTCAGCTTTCAAGAAAGAACCAGGAATAGGAACCCCCAGAGCATTTATTATCTCCACAGCAGAGACAGAACGCTAGACACAGGGAGCAACTCATGCCTCTTAGAACTGTACACTCTGAGCCAAAAAACAATGACATCATTCCAAACATTTTCCTGTTTTGTTGTTTCTGCAACTTACTTTCTTCTGGACTAGGAAAAGGAAAACTTTTCCCCTTTGTTATTTCTCAAGCTTAGTGTTTTCTGGACTGGGAAAAGAAACAAACTTGACTGTGATCAAATCTGTCATAATGTTTCCATCACTCTTCCAGCCCTGTTGGAATCATTTATTTCCCTCACTTTCAAGAAAACAGATGTCATTTTTCTAATTCTACAAGATAAAGGACATGTGTGTTGCGTGCATGGACACACACACACACACACACTTTACGGCAAATCCTACCACTTAATGTTACTTTCTTGACCCTTGATAACACTATTTCCCTGAAAAAGCCCCCTGTCTTTAGCCCACTCTTCCTTTTGCCTTGTCCATATGTTTCAAAAAATTAAAAATATCTTTAAGAAAAAAAAGAAATAAAATGTTTTTAGAAAAGACTACCTTTTCAATGTCCCAGAGAAGAAACTGTGCTTAGTTAATAAACAATCTAGTTTTAACATTTTAAGAAAATGTTTGATGCCTTTTGCCTCTCCTTCCTTTGTTTTCCAGTCTTAAAAGACAGAAAATAATTAACATATGTGACTACGTTGGGGAGTATAAGTATGAATACACACACACATACACACACGGAGAAAGTAAATGCAGAAAACTGAGCATACTTTCTCTTTGGCTTTCCCAGATACTCTAAAAATAATCTCTTACAATACAAAGACGTCCATTGTCTTTTTTGGTTAAAGTCAATTATAAAAAAAAAACGCATTTAGAAAATCAACCTCAAGGCTTCCCTGGTGGCGCAGTGGTTAAGAATTCACCTGCCAATGCAGGACACGGGTTCAAGCCCTGGTCCGGGAGGATCCCACATGCCACGGAGCAACTAAGCCCATGCGCCACAACTACTGAGCCTGCGCTTTGGAGCCCGCGAGCCACAACTGCTGAGCCCGCGTGCCACAACTGCTGAAGCCCACGCATCTAGAGCCTGTGCTCCGCAACAAGAGAAGCCACCGCAATGAGAAGCCCACACACCGCAACGAAGAGTAGCCCCCGCTCGCCACAACTAGAGAAAGCCCATGTGCAGCAACAAAGACCCAACGCAGCCAAAAATAAATAAATAAATTTATTTTTTAAAAAAAGAAAGAAAGAAAGAGAAAATCAACCTCATCTCTACCATCTTTTAAAGCCAGGAAAACCCAAATATACAAGTAACCCAGATAAAAATTCATTTGCAAGTGGGTTGTTCTTACAATAACCACAGTACTTCCCTAGGTTAAGAATTCTGAGGTAATGCTTTTCAAATGGTCACTTGATATATACGTACATCCTGTTTTAGCTCAGAGTAGCTCAAGGAAAATAATACCTCTGAATGTACTTCTTTTGAAAAAAACCCCCAGATAACTCATCAATATATTACGAACATGAGCATTTGAAGTAACCTAAGACAGAAGGAAATTAAATGATGACAATTAGTATATGCAAGAGTCATACGGAAGGAAGACCAGGAACAGATTTTCTGATCTTGTATTTGCTCATTCATTGACTGAAATCCATCAAATTTTACTCAGAAATACTATTGTGTGTTCTGATATATTCATTATAATATGAGCTTTATGAGGGCAGTTTTTGTTTATTAGGTGTATTCCCAGCATCTAAAAATGAGTGGCACAAGGTAGTTATCCAACAAATATTTGTTGAATAAACATCCCTATGTTCTAGGTAGGTGGGAATTTACACTAGAGGACTCTTCAGGTCTTGTCCAGACACAAGAGTCAATGATTTTATTACCATTGACCAAATTAGTTTTCAGATTTTCTATGAAGAGAGCAAAAATTGAGCATGAGTTTTGGTAAACAGCAGAGATGGGGGAGAGAAGGAGGAAGGAGGGGAGTGAGGAAAGGAGGAAAGCGAAGGATAGTATAAGAATTCTGTATACATTTCTCTGAAGGAAATCTAAATTATGACAAGGTGTCTTACGTAAAAAGAAAAAGTGTATAGTATTAGGAAGTGTACAGTATTAGGCGCCTTGCTGAGAGATCACTATACGACTACATCATTATGAGTAAGAAAATATTACCCACCTTCCTTATCCCCAGACTTACTATCTGTGAGGACATGTCCTTAATACTGAGCTGTATATACGGTTAGGTTTACTTCTCTGAACAGCCTCTTCTCTGAATCCCTTTCTTAAATTCTATCAGAAAAGGTCTTCAAAATTCTCATTCTGTCCTTCGAGGATTAGAACTGTGACCTAACCAATCTTTTACTCAGGTTCTTTTCTACAGAAGACTTATGAATGCTGTTTAGGCTGGTAAATAACTTATTTACATCTTACAGGAAAATTTCAAAGCTGGACACAATCTATGTAGCCTTCCTATTTTATACAGGAACCAAACTTAACTGCTTCCCTGCAAAAAAAAAAAAAATTTTTTTTAAATAAACTAATACAATTTTTGTGCTTGGTAATGATACATAGTAAGCTGTTAACACACAACAATAACACAAAATCTGATGAATACTCAGCAACTCACAAAATTTAGCATCAATTATGTTATAAATACTGCTCAGAATTTCAGAAATTATTTTCTTTCTAGGCCTATTTTTCCTAGGCTGTAACTCATAGTGTGAGGCTATCATATTTCTCTTTTCTATAATTAAGAAATACATCAACGAATTTTAAAAGTAAATGTACTAATAGTGTATAATCCAGCATTATCTCTCTCCACAGCAAGATACTGGCCTTTAGCTATCACTTCACTGAGCAATATAACATGACTCAGTGTGCTCATTCATTTTTTTGTTTATTCACTGTTATATCCCTAACACCCAAAATACTGCCTATCAGTTGAATGAATGAACAAATATTTACTATGTATCCATTATGTGCCAGGAACTGTGCTAGCCTCAGGAATGCAACAATAAACAGGACTCTGCTTTTGTGGAAACTGCAGTGTAGAAGAGACAATAAACAAAAATTATGCAATTATTTAATCACAACTATGATAAAAGCTATAAAGGAAAATTATATATGAAAATAGGACCTAACATTGCCTAAGATGTAAAAAAAGGCTTTTCTGAGGAACAGACATTTAAGCTAGCACCTAAAAAAACAATAGGATCTGGCAAAGGGAAGACCAAAGAAGAAAACTATGCCACATGGATGAAAAAACATGTGCAAAGATCCTGAGGAAACTAGGTGAATACTGTCTTCCAAGAACGTAAAACAGACCAGTGGGAATAGTTCAAGATGAGGCTGGAACGGAAGGCAGAGCTCAGACGATGCAGGGCCTTATAAACTATGTGAAGGATTCTGGACTTCACACCAAGAGCAATGGGAACGAAGGAGTGACAATCATATTTGCGTTTTAAAAATACCACTCTGGCTGCTGGGTGGAGAATGTATTAGAGGGAAACAAGAGGGAGACCGATTATGGGGAAAGTACCATACTACAGGTGGAAGATGACAAGGTAAGTTACAGTAGAGATGGAGAAGTGGGTGCATTCAAGATCTACTTATGATGTACATTTCTGAATAGGGTGATTGATTGACTATGGAAGATGAGAGAGGAGTTCCAAGTTGATTTCTAGGTTTCTGGGATGACCAATCAGGTGGATGTTAGTTCATTTTACTTAGATGGGGAGCAATGGAGGCCAGATTTGTGGTAGGAATGGGAAATCAAAAGCTGTGTTTGGGATAATGTTCAGGAAAAGATGTCCACATTAGTCAAATGATAGTGAAGCTCGTTAGCAAGATTTGTATACAAGCATAAATTTGGCAGCCTTTAGCAAGTAGACAGCATTTGAAGCCATGGGAATAGATAAGATTGCCCTGAGAGATAATGTAGAAGGAGAAGAGAGGATGGTCTAGGACTGAGTACTAAAGAGTTCCCAATTTTTAAAGTGCATGAAGATGAGCCAACAGAGAACAAAGAAAAGGATAGTCTAGAAAGGTAGTAAGACAACACACAAAGCTTGAAAGCTAAGGGAAGAAATGGTTTCAAGGAGGAAGAGCTCTATTGTTAAGAAAACTGAGTAATAAAGAAAAAATAGCTGAAAAGCACTTAAAGCTTCAGCATGAGGTTCAGTGGCATGGCAAGGATGGAAGAATGAAGAAAACAGGCTAAGAACAGAGCAGTTAGAAATTACCTATGAAGAGGAGACCAAGTAAACCAGAATCTAGAATAGGGTGGGAGGTCTAGGAATTTCTTAAAAGAAGGAAATAGGCCACAGAGAGGCCTGAAGTGTAGGTGACCTAACATACTATGCTGAGAAACTAATGCTCCTACTCATTAATTACACTTAAGTTCTTAATAATTACTCAGGAATTTGTTGGGATTGTTTTCTACCGGTTACAATACTTGTTAAGCAAGCAGAAATGAAGGTTTTAGCTGGGAAAGAATAGCCTGGTGAGAGGAGGAAAGTGAAGAAAGAATAAAATTTCCTGTGATAATGAAAACAGAGCTTCTGGGAATCTTCACAGGCCACATGTAGACTCATTCATAGTAGTATGGCCCAGGGGAATCCCAGGGGATCTGGGAAGACAGATCCACACCAGGAGCATGCCACATTGTCCTTGCTTTATATAATGTTTCCATAGGTTCCTTCATCAATACAGAAACTTGACCTCCACAATGATGTCTGCTGGGTTCTTTACAATGAACTTATCACCAACCTATTTTGAGATAGTCATGCATGTACCAAGGAGCTTTGAATGATGATAGGAAGACTCCAGTAGAGGACAGGCTCAAGGAATAGGAGAGAATAGGCATATTAAAAGGAATGAGATTCCTGAAAAAGCAGAGTATTGGATTCAGAATTCACAAGAAAGAACTGACTTTCTAACATAACCGAGGATGGATACAAGTAAGAATAATATGGATATGACAGTGGGATGGTGAAGGAATGCCTGACACTGTTTTTTTGTGTGAAGCATGAAATAATATATTCTATTACTAAGAGTAAAGACAGGAGTAGGTGGGTTGAAGATTAGAAGAGGGTGGAAGGAAGTACAAACTTTTTCACAGTAAGTCAGCTGATAAAAGAAATGAACTAAGATTGCTAGTTTGGCAGAGTCAGTGATCACGAATTCACAGTGCTGCCAAATCTGCCTGGTATCGTGTGTTTCAGATCAGAGATTTAAACCTTTCCTAATTCCTTCGGCTGTATTTAATTATTTCTTTAGTTGAGCCTCTAAAGCATTTTGTCCATACCTCAAATCCTGCTTCTTATTGCAATCCTGCTTTATATTGTTTTATTTCCCTAAATTAAACCCCAGCGTAAAGAGCATCTTTGTGTCCCTGAAAGCACCTAGAACAGTTCTTTGCATTAAGTACTATATAGATATTTTTGTATTTATTAAATATATAAAAATGACTCATTTTAAAATGTTTTTAATTTAGTCCATACATTGTATAATCAAGAAAGATTAACGATCTAGAATTTAAACTAAGAGACAACTCAGAGCCACAGTCAACCAAATTTCTCTCTGTTAAAATATATCTAGTTCTACGATTAAGGACAAATCTATTTTATCCTCCTGCCTCAGAAACTAAAGAATGGTGACCTAGAAAACAAATTCCACATCATGAGAAAATGAAAACCATCATATTCTAAAAGACATATCTCATTCAGTGATTTATCCCAGCATGGAATCAGGTATATTTTAGCCATTTGAGAATACATACAGACCTTTCTTTCTAGACATCTACTGCTATTATCAGAGTCCTATGGTTTAATATAGTTATATAGTTGCTATAGTTATATGATTTAATTTAGTTATCGATTTTAATAAAATACTGTTATTTTAGAGATCAGACTTTTTATACATGAAAAGGTTTAAAAATCTGTAACTACTAAGTTAAAAAATTTTTCCACGAGGAAATTACGGAAAATGTAGGCAGCATTCATCTTCAAATAATTCATCACCCATAAAATATAATCTAATTTTATAGAGCTACATTAATTCTTGTAAACAAATAAACAGAAACCTCAATAAAAGAGTTGGAAGACCAGAAGGGGGAGCTCTCATGCCCTGCAATGCTAGCAGAGCCCAACAAGAAGGAAGACTCCTCTTCTTTCCTGGCAAGGACTCAGCCAATGAAAAGCCATGGACTCTTTGTTTATGGTAGCCCTCCCAACTTCCTTTTCCTCTCTGTAAAAGTGTTCTCCTTTGCTGACAGGCGGCGACTTGCACATGACTCACCATGTAGCCAACCCCAAGTTGCAATCTTCTGCTGATCCCAAATAAATCCATCTTTCCTAGAGAAATATCTGGCAGTTTTGAATAAAAAATGCTGTTTGTCATATCAGTAAACAAAGGACACTGCCATCAAGCTGCCCCAGACAGTGAGCCCTGAGGGAACTCAGGACAGAGACAAATGGGCTGCACCTGCAACGGTGCACCCAGAGAGAACTCAGGATGGGAAAGCACGGGATACTGGCCCCAGAGAGCTGAGGTGCACATCAGAGGCATGAATTCAATGAGCCCAGACTCTTGCATCTTCCCACACACAGAAAAGTACTAAACTCCTTGAGATGCCTGGTTTTCTTTGGTTAACGGTAGACTTTTGATGTCCTGACTACCTGGTCTTCTCTGCAACAACCCCTATATACCCTGGCTCCTCCCTTACCTCTTCGGGGCAGTCCCTCGGAACTATCTGAGAGGCTGTCTTCTGGGCTTGAAATCCTCAGAAAACCGCTGAATAAAACATAATTCTCAACTTTTATGTTGTGTATGTTTTTTCAGTCAACACAGTCTATTTATTTAAGGTCAATACTCTTTAATACCTTTTTAAGTCTTAAATCTGTATTTCAAAATGGACAGGTACTTCATATATATCCACTTTTCATAATTCTTTTCTCAGTGTTTTGGTCAGAACTTCAAGCATTTGAAATTTATTGTTGAACAAGAATTACAACTAACATACCAGAAGAACACTAGGAGGTATCTGCCACAGTTAATTTTATGTGTCAGCTTGATTGGCCAGGGAGCCCAGATTAAACATTACTTCTGGGTGTGTCTGTGAGGGTATTTCTGGATGAGATTAGCACTTGCATCAACGTGGGTGGGCATCTTTTAATCTGTTGAGGGCCTGAAAAGAACAAAAGGCAGAGGAAAGAGGATTTGCCCTTTTTTTTTTTTCCTGCCTCATTGCTTGAGCTGGGACTTCTCATCCCATCTTCTCCTGACCTCAGACTGGGATTTATACTATTGGTTCCTCTGGTTCTCAAGCCTGTGGACTTGGACTGAATTATACCACTGGCTTTCCTGGGTCTCCAGCTTGCATGGCAGATTGTGGGATTTCTCAGCTTCCATAAACATAAGCCAATTCCTCATAATTAAAAGAAAACTTATATCTCCCTCCCTACCTATCTATCTTCTATTGGTGCCATTTCTCTGGAAACCCTAATACAGTTGACCCTTGAACAACACAGGTTTGAACTGCACAGGTCCACTTACGTGCAGATTTTTTTCAGTGAGTACATTCGCCAGTACCACATAATGCAAGGTTAGTTGAATCTGTGAATTCAGAACCACAGGGGGCCAAATGTAAAGTTATACTCAAGTTTCAACGGCGTGGGGGGTGGTACCCCTAAGCCCCGTGTTTTTCAAGGGTCATCTGTGAACATTCTCACAACTACTGTAGATACAGACGTTTTATCTGGAACTTCCTTCAGTACACCCTACCAATCAACAAAAGTAAACATACAGCTTTGAAATATCCATTACTGCCATAACATAAAGAGTTGAAATTTATTGCAAATTTCTGAAATCCTTCATAAAGAAACAATTATTTGATTAAACAAACAGTGGAAACTTTTGTTGGGAAATATAGTTTCTGTACATTAGTATCAGAGAAATTCACATAACTGTATTCAAACAGAAGATCAGTTTAGGTTATTTTCAGACCACAATTATGTAACTTACGTCAAAATCCCACTGGTTCCCTCTGAACAGTCTGATAAGAGCTTACCTGATATACTTCAGTGGTAAGTTCTCTAGTTCTGCTAAAAAATCATACAAAACCAAACAAAAGCCAAACAGAGATGTTATGTTTTGATATGGACTGCAGCTATTTAATTGTATTAATCTGAAGACTTATAAATAAATACACTGTTAGGGATTAGCACTGTGCAAACTATCAGCTATCAGTGTGAGCTCTCCATGGCTTTCTCTGGTTACCAAGTATCATTTTGGTTCTCTCACTGTTATAAGTGGGTAAAGGTCAAGAAATGCCAAGTAAGTACAAAGAGAAGTGATATCTTTGCATAGTATCTCATTTTTTATTACCAGTTTCTAATGTTTTTCTCATAACATGAGTGGCTATTAAGGAAACAATAAGAATATCACTTGTATTCAGTACCTCTTCATCTGAAAAAGGCTTAAGTAAACACTAATTAAAATATCTGGGATCTTAGTTGTCAACACTTCTCTAACTGAAGTCTTTTAAATAAAAAGGTTTTCTTTTAATTTTTTTATTTACCTAGGATTCTAAGGCATACAAGAAACCAAGAAGTCATACCTTTCCTTCAAATTATACATTACACACATATTGTAAAAATATTGAAAATTAAATAATTAGAAATTGCATTAAATACATGACTACTTATAATAAATTTAGGAATTGAAAGCATTACTAGAACACAAAAAAACTGCTCAAATAAAGTTCTAGATTTTTTAAAACAATAAAGTCAGTTACTTATCTAAAAGCCAGTACACTTCCTTCTTTGGTAGCTATTAAAATGGTTGTGTTTGCAGAGGATTTGTAGGGTAGTGAAACTACTCTGTATGATATGAGTGGTGGATACAGGTCATTTATGTATTTGTCAAAACTCACAGAATGTACAACATAAAAAGTGAACCCTAATACAAACTATGGACTTTGGGTGATGATGTGTCAATGAAGGTTCAGTGATTTTAACAAATGTACTACTATGGTGCAAGGTGCTGATAGTGGGGGAGACTGTATAAATGCGGGGGTAGAGGGTATATAGGAACTCTCTGTACCTTCCTCTCAATTTTGCTGTGAACCTAAAACTGCTCTAAAAAACAAAGTCTATTTTTTAAAAATCTTTTAAAATAGTTGCCATTTGTCTCAAAGATTCAAAATACCACCACAAAAGGTGATTTTTCTCTTGAAAGTCCATGTGAGTACACACTAATATGCCATTTTTCACAAATCTAAAAAAAAAAATTATTTCAAAATGCAGTGTCAAAGAGTACCTGTCAACATCCCCGGTATACCATAAACTCTAGGCACCAGAAGCCAAGGGCATGTAAAGTATGTACATTTAGTAGCTTGAGGAGGTGGTACCTAGGAAAAGGGGAATTAGTGTTTATTTGGGAAAATCTTAATGAGATACACAGAACAAGAAATGAAAAAGGCATGCTTAAGTTACAGCAAAGTATACTTGTGGCCTAAAATATCACTATCTATCTCTTGGCATGTGTGGTACAAGGTAAGAGAGAAAGAAAAATGGAAGATGAAGCACTTAGTCTACCCATTAGCAAAAATAAAGTCACTACTTTCCAAGATCAGGGATGGTGTTATTGGTTTCTCCAAACAACTGTGCTTTTTGGTCATAGCTTGTCTGACCAACTAAACTAAAATTATCCCTACATACTGAGTTGTAATGAGTACCCGAGAGAAACTGCAACAGAAAATATTTATTTGCTACATAATGTTATCATGTATGGCCACTTTTAAAATACAGGAACATATTCTAATGTTGTGGATTATAGAACAAGCAATTTATATTTAAAAAACTAAAAACAAGGAAGTGATTATCATAAAATATTAAATTTGCTATTTAAGCTCATTTAATTCTGCTAATTAGGATGGGCCATATGGATGATAACCTTATTTCAACTCCAATTAAAACAAAGAGGATGTGAAGGAGGAAACACAGCAAAATGTGTGTACACTGGGTTTCCAATTAAACTTCAACCTTCTGGTGTTTTCAATTATTCTTGCCAAAATGTAGTTTTCTATATCTGAAGTTTCTTAGAGATAAATAGCTTACTAAGTGACAATGTGATGACTTAACGGTAAGTAATGATAAACACAGGCCACAAACATTCCCCAAATGAGAAGAGTTGAAGTGGTTCAGTTCATTGCTGCTTTGAGGGAAAATATGTAGCGAGGGGTTAAACAGTGGAGTTAATCTAATCAACCTTGACTAGCACTGAAATAGTGGTAAAGTCTAGTACTAACAGAGACTTGATATAGTGGATTTTGAATATCTATGTAAAGCTTTAAAAAGCCTATAAACATAATATAGCAGCAACTATCTATGATTGATATTCCCATTGACTTTATAATTTATTTAGTTGCCCTAGTAATACTACCCATTTATTTTATTGTCTATTTCGGCCCGTTTTAAAGCATTTCCTTTACTTTGGATATGTGGTAAAATTCATCCCATTTTTCACCAAGTTTGATTTTCTATTAGATCCATTATATACTATTATGGCCTCCATAAATAAATTGATAAATGTACTGATCTGTCTCTTCAAATTGGTAGCAAATTGAAATCATAAGTCTTCTAAAAGAATGTCAAGTTTGTCACCAAATTAATGTGCAAGGTCTTCAAGATGGATTTAATTTGTGCCACTTGATAACAACCTTTTCTGGATTTGTAACTGTCTCTTTCCACTGGTTCGCTGCTTCAATGTCATTACTGTCTTCACTTATCCAAATCTGTAAAGGAACAGTAGTACACTCATTTAACTTAACACAATAATGGTAACTGAGTTCAAACCATTAATTACTCTTACGAATGAAAGACAGCTGGATGTTTGGTTTACATATTTTCAACTAAACATCTTTCCATTTTTCCAAAAGTTTGTTTGATTTCTCTCTTTGAAACTTGATGTTAAAACACTTAACCTATTTAGTCATTGAAGACTATTTTATATGACCCAATTCAATTTAAAAATTCAATGTGAGATATTACAAAATCACTTCCTCCAAAACAGTTATTAGTATCCTTTCTTTTTCAATAAATCTAGGAGCTCAACTTAAAATTGATCCCAACCACTCAAAAACATTTTTGTAAAGATTGAGACTAATCATGATTTAAATTGATTGGTAAGGAATGTGTATTTTAAGTACCTTTTACATTAAATAAAACTGTAATTTTAATTGAAATCTAATAGTCATTCTTCATAGCCAACAATTTCATTGAACCTATCACTTACGTAACTTTAGATAACAGATGTGAATGAACTTGGGAAAACTGTAAAGCATTTTGCAAATATAAGATATCACATTGTATGTTATGTATCACGGAGACAAGGTGAACAAGGAAACAAAACAACCTGAATCCTCAACTCAGCTACAGCACCAACAAATGCTGTTACTTTGGAGTTAACTTCTTTGAGACTCAGTTTCTAATTCTTTTAAATAAAGAAATTGTAGCAGGGCACTCCAAAAAGGTTTGGTTTTCAAACTTTTTTCTCTAAATTTCTTGGTCTGAAGAACTTTTCCTTCAAATAAAATCTTACAAAACACCCCAATATATGAAACAGATAACATAAGAGTGCTTTGGCAGATAGAGAAGTGGGAGACCTTGATTCCACATGTGCCTGCCCCACCATGGTGGCTCCTGAGGCTACCAGAGGAGCCAGAGGGAACAGATGGCCAACAGGAACCTTCCAGAATTATTCTTAACTAAAATCTCAACCGAGAAAGTGGAATCACCAAAAAAGTTATCCTGAAAATCATCTTTCAGGTAAATCTATTCCATTCATACATGGTAGCTGAGGCTTGACAATATGCGAAAACTTTAACTGAATTCATTTTATAGGCCTCACGACTTTGAAAAGTATGCTAGTTATACTAGGTCTTGAGTTCAAACTCTTTTCCAAATAAGAATAGATGAAGAACAACAAAACTATAGTATTTTTGACAAATATTTTAGGTAAAATATATGAAGTGAGTCAGAGTTAGTATCAATCTTTGAAAATTCACATATAATTTGAAGATTTCAGGTAGACTGCTAATAACATCTTGTTGTCAAGTAGAAGCCTTTAAACTAATAATACAGATTTTGGAATTTAAATGTGAGTCAAACAATTGTAATTAAGACAAAAGATACTGGACAGCTACCAGTAACTCATTTAGAGTAAACAAAGAACTACAAAAGGAAACAAGTTCCTGTAGGACTGGCAAGTAAGCAAGTGTTATGTTGTCTTATACAAATTACTATGAATTTTTCAAATAGATTAATCCAGATGACAATACTGACTAAATAATATCACAACCACTGTTAAAATCTATGTTTTCTAGGAATTCAAATCTAATACAATTCAGCTAATAGCATACAGAGTTAAACATTAAATTGAACATGACACAGAATAAAGTAAGTTGGATACCTTAAGTAAGTCTTAAGAAATTTGATTGAAATACTTAGTGTTCCCTTCTTCACAAGGAATGAGCCAGGAGTACTGAAAAACTGATCTTTCTTACTGATTTTAAAGCTGAAAAGCTCAAGAGAAAACTTATTTTAAGATAAGAAGCCTGACTCTCAGAAATTCCAACTATTTTTGTATTAAAGCAGAAAGTCTGACAAGATTTGATTTTTGTGGTAACACTGAATTTTAATTTATGATGAACAATTTTACTCTATTCAACCTCAATTTTATCCTGTATTCCCTTTGTTAACTAACTGTTTAAACGCAAAGAAAATTGCAAGGAAGGAATATGAGATAAAAACTCCCTACTAACCTGCCCCACAAAGTGTCTTCTTCCTACAGAGCTTCGACTGTAAAGCTTAATGAGAAAAATAATTTCTTTTTCATTTTGTATAAGTGGAAAAATCATAGTCTCTCCCCACTTTACTCTTCCATTGGAGGCCTTCAATAAGCGCGTCTTCTTCTTATAAATCAACTCTCCCAAGCTAAACATTGCCACTTTCACAAAAAAACCTAAAGAATAAGAAATTTTGATAAATAAAAAATTTTAAATGTCATATAAAGAAATATATCCATATATTGTCATAAAAATATCAATAAGCTACTTTTAAAGATCTGATGAGCTACTGCCATAACAGAAAATATCTCTAGTAAATTTTATAATTATTATCATAATTTATAAGTAACTACTCTAACCTTAAATGAATTTAATCTTCCTCTAACCTGAATGCCCTTAAAGACTGGAATTGCAGACATAAATAACAATCAGCAGCAAAGGAGTACACATTGATAAGGATTATACAAAAGAGAGGTGCCAACTCTTTGGAGAGTTGGAGGAATTTATTTCGCAAATTTATATAAGTAAAATTCTTTGCTTGAGACTCCAGAAGTTAAACATATGCCCACTAGAGGAAACCTATTCTTTAAATAAATTTGAGATGTAGAGCTTCCAGTAATGGTAGAATAGCTTTTACAGACTAATATCTCATAGATGACAATTGTAAACTCTGGGGAAAATATTAAAAACAACTGTTCAAGATGCTAAACACTGACCAAAAGCAGAAAGAAACTAGAGGAGAGTCAGCTCTTAAAAGATGAGAACTGCACTAAGTAAAATTCAGGTTTATACAGCTTTTCACTTAAGCCTCCTCCCCAGTCTGACATATAGTGCTTACAACTCGAGCAAAAAGTGCAGTCTGACTAATTTGAGAAGTGATGGTATAGAGCTGGGGCTGCCAGACAGCAAGAAAGTAAAGAGAGAGCTTCCAGAAAGGAGGGAGCCACAAAGTAAGAACTGAGGCTGACCATTATTTATAAAATGGAGATCATTGGTAATCCTGATTAGCAGTTTTGATTAAAGGAAGATACCTGTTAATGTAGTAAATTGCACTGTTTTGTCCTTGTTTCCTAGAATTAACCCTATATAGTCTTGGTAATTTAACTTATTCTTTTAATGCCAACTTGGACTTTACTTGCTTTTTATTTTATGATTTTTCCATCTATCTACATAAGTGATTGTAGTCTATAGCTATTTTTTGTGTATGCTGTCCTTTCTGTTTTGATAGCAAGAATATGCTAACCTCATAAAGTTACTTTTTCCATCTTTTTTTTCATGCTGTGGAACAGCTTATATAGAATGGGAATTATATGTTCCTTGAAAGTTTGGTAGGATCTGCCAGTAAAACCATCTTGGCCTCTGCTTTTATTAGAGGCAGTTCTTTAACTACTTTTACATGGTTATTGTTCTATTGATTCCTCCCTCTTCTGGAGTGAATTTCAACAGTTTTTTTCCTTAGAAAATCATTTATTTTATATAGCTGTTCAAATGAATTGGCATAGTTATAATTGGTATTGTCTTCTGTATTTATTTTTATAAATTTATTTATTTATTTATTTATGGTTGTGTTGGGTCTTCATTGCTGTGCGTGGGCTTTCTCTAGATGCGGTGAGTGGGGGCTACTCTTCGTTGTGGTGCGTGGGCTTCTCATTGTGGTGGCTTCTCTTGTTGCAGAGCATGTGCTCTAGGCACGCGGGCTTCAGTAGTTGTGGCACGTGGGCTCAGTAGTTGTGGCTTGCAGGTTCTAGAGCACAGGCTCAGTAGTTGTGGCGCACGAGCTTAGCTGCTCCACGGCATGTGGGATCTTCCCGGACCAGGGCTCGAACCCGTGTCCCCTGCATTGGCAGGTGGATTCTTAACCACTGTGCCACCAGGGAAGCCCTCTTATTTATTTTTGAATGTCTTCTGAGATTCAAAATTGAAATTATATCCTCTTCCTTGTCTATGTTTTCTTTATTTTTTGCGTGATCCAGCCTACTATAGGTTTGTCTATTTTAATATTCTCTTCAAAGAAAAATCTTTTGGTTTTATTGATTTTGTGTTTTTCTGTTGTCCCCATATTTATCAACTTCAACTTTACCTTTAATTTCTACTTCTACTTTCTTTTGTGTTTGCTGTTCTTTTTCTAGCTTCTTGGACTGTGCTCAATTGTATTTATTTTCAGCCTTTGTAGTTACAGTGGACATCCATTGCTTCTACCTACCTCCTGATATTTCCTCTTCTTCTAGTAGGAAAGAGCAACACTCTTAGTCCTACTCTTAGCCCTTTAGGTAGGACTGACCTCAAACCTCCCACTCTAGTGGCAGCCATGTGAACCAGCCCTAGACAACCAAAATATCAGAATACCTGGCTGTGCTCAAAGGCACAGGCGAGAAAGTATTTCGAGGTTTGTGTCTGATATTTCCAGGTTTTTTTAAAATTAAGTTTCTAGTTAGCAGAGTATCCAAAAAAAGGGTACAGACTTAGAGAGAGGATAAATTATCTAGGCTGGTGAAATATAGCTGACAGTCTTCTGGACACTCAACCTATATTAACTAATGAGCTAAATAAAGAATAGCACCAAATGCAAGAAGGTCACAATTGGGTAAGAATCAAGAGACCAGTGGATTAAGGTAGACACAGTGGCTAGTAATTTGAAATCCAATAAAGTAATTTTAAGTTAAAAGGTAATTATGTAAGTTAACTAACAAAAGTAACTAAGATTTTAATCTTCACTATAAGAAATGCAGGAAAAAACTACCTTTTACAAATATTTTCTGAAGATTCCACTTTGAACCACTTTGACATACTTACTCAAAGTCAGGGGTGTTGATGAGCTTGGAAGGTATTGAGCCTCAAGAATTTGTAACTGAATTCTGCTATTTACCGCTTGAAAACAAGTCCCCAATTCAAGTTCTGCATGGCAAACCTGCATATTAAAAGAGTGTCATTTGCTAATCAAGAATAAAGTTTTGGGATATTTCAAAAATTCAAAAGTAAAGAGCAAAGGTTAGAAATTTTGAAAGCACTGCTTTTTACTGACACACAAAGCTAAGTGTTATAAGAGAAGGTTAAGATAAATGTCATGGATTCTGTCAATATGAGGTACTTACTGACTTTCATAAATTCTGATAATATAAGTTACACATACATACTGATCCTTCAAAATCAGGGAGACCAAAAGACAATTCAAATTAAAAAAAAAAAAAAATTAGGGCTTCCCTGGTGGCGCAGTGGTTAAGAAAGAATCCACCTGTCAATGCAGGGGACACAGGTTTGAGCCCTGGTCCAGGAAGACCCTACATGCCGCGGAGCAACTAAGCCCGTGCACCACAACTGAGCCTGTGCTCTAGAGCCCGCGAGCCACAACTACTGAGCCTGCGCTCTAGAGCCCCCATGCCAAACTACTGAAACCCGCGCGCCTAGAGCGCACACTGTGCAGCAAGAGAAGCCACCGCAATGAGAAGCCCGCGCACCGCAACAAAGAGTAGCCCCCACTCACTGCAACTAGAGAAAGCCCACGTGCAGCAACGAAGACCCAACGCAGCCAAAATAAATAAATTTATAAAAAAAAAAATTAAATTCCTAAACAGTTTTACTAGAGGAAATGTCAGTGAAATAAACACCAAAAGAGCATATTTTCGAAAGACTTAAATGTAGTCATTTGAATTTTTTCAGAATGTATGAAATATGATAAAAATGTTATATATAAAACGCATCATTATTTCTTCATTTGCAGAAATCAGAGGTAGTGTTACCAAAATCAGAAGACAAAGGATTACTACAATGAACAGATTTGTGGATTAAGAGCTGAATTACTATGCTAAATGAAAGCAAGCCAAAGATGAAAGTTGGCAAGAAGGAAGCTAGCGAAAGTGATGAGGCAGTAAATAAAAAGGAAAAGGTCAAAGAAAACCTGAGGCAAACAATATAATGAAGGAGATTTAACAAGGGGGAAAAGCTAAAATGTGCTCTTCAGTATTGCTAAGAACAGAAGAAAGTAATTTGTCTTACACAAGCCAACCTATTTACATGGATTCCAGCGTCCTTGGAGTGAAAAATAAAAGAGAGAAACATAAAGTCGGCCAAATACAAAAACATTACTGTTCCCATGATGAAAAGAGTAAGTATGGGATTAAAGAAAGAACATAATGTTAACAGATCTCACTAGGGCGCAGCACAGACTGACACAAAAGTCTTTGCTAGTACTCATTCCAACAAAGCCATAAAACAGCTGACTGATACTTCATCAAGCGGTTTATATGTGATAATCACGCAGTATTCCCCAGTAATTGACGCATGGATCATAAAAAAGAACCTTTTTATGTACATGCCATTGACTGAATCTTGGATATTTTCTTAATACAATATTCTGTAATGGTCAAAATGGCCAAAATTGGTCATGCCATAAGAAATCAAAAGATACAAAGTGAAAAGTGAATCACTTAAAAGTATAAAATCAACCGTTGAGGTTACACTCCCTCTTGAAAAATCTAAAATGATGATAAAAATTGTCTATTTTAGCAATAAATGCTCAATTCTAATAAATAAGTGAATGTACTGCTTTTGCTTTTAATCAGAATAAGGATGGATTAATAAATCTTTTTACATGAACTAATTTGGTATCCATATATAACACCTTTGCTGATTAAAAACACAAACGTTGCAGTCCTTGGCATTTTAAAAAATACATTTAAAAAATACAGTTATTTACTGATTACAAAACACAAAGGAAACCATGGATAACATTTTTTCATTAATTACTTTCATTATGGTTTTGTACCCATGATATAATAACACTTATGAAAACATCTAAAGGTGGCAAAACTTCTCTTAGTGTTATACACTTGTAGAGTTCACTCTCATAAAACAGAGCAACATTTGGCAGTGGATTTACCATTTCTTACTTGCCAAGGTTATTTCATAAATTCAATTTATATTCCAAGATATTAATTCAGATCATGAAAAACTATTCAAAGTGGTTTTCAATCTCATAATAACCAAAAAATTAAAATTCTAATCAATTAGTAGGTATACATGCAGAGCATTTTTTTTTTTCTTTCTTAAATTATTTATTTATTTATGGCTGTGTTGGGTCTTCGTTTCTGTGCAAGGGCTTTCTCTAGTTGCGGCAAGCGGGGACCACTCTTCATCGCGGTGCGCGGGCCTCTCACTATCGCGGCCTCTCTTGTTGCGGAGTACAGGCTCCAGACACGCAGGCTCAGTAATTGTGGCTCACGGGCCTAGTTGCTCCGCGGCATGTGGGATCTTCCCAGACCAGGGCTCGAACCCGTGTCTCCTGCATTGGCAGGCGGATTCTCAACCACTGCGCCACCAGGGAAGCCCCCAGAGCATTTTTAATGAGCACAAAACTGTAGAAGATAAAAGATACGACCTCCGTTCCTGAATAATGTATCATTTTTTAAAGAAAAGAGAACTTTTTGAGCTTCCTGGATGAAATGTTAAGCATAATTAAAGAAATCCCTTAACTGGTGATTTTTGAGAATATCTTCTTAGGGGGACAATTCATAGCTGATAAAAGATATTTTCACATACTGAGGTATGGGGAAGTTATTCTGGCTTATACATGAGTTAACTTGAATTTTATGCTAACTAAAACAGCCTTTTTGTGGCCTATCAAGCATACATTGTACATCTGCTTTAATTATTAAAGAAAAGGGAGCACTGACCAGAAGTAAAGAATGTCTATGTTAAAAATAAAGATTAAATGCCTCCCTTCCTGGGATGCCACTGCTGGTACTCCTTCAATGATAAGACTCCCTTCCCAGGTGCCAAGGCCATACTGACTTGCTGTGCACATAAGTATGTATATGTATCCCTGACTTGTTTGATGTTCTTTGTTCTGACAAGATATAAAACTGCTGAAAACCATGCTTCTCCAGAGCAGTTCCTCAGAGTTATCCGAGAAGCTGTTTTCTGGGCTACAGCCCTCAGTTTGGCTCAAATAAAACTCTTTTCTATTCCTATTATAGACTGTTTATTGATAATTTTCTTCGACACGGTAAAGAGAGCTGGCTGTGGAATCAGAATACCTCAGTTCAAATCCTGATTCCCCAACAACAGGCTATATGAACTCAGGCAAGTGCTTCAAGGTCTTGGTCTCCACAATAGGGATGACAAGAGCAGCAAGCTCATAAGTTCGGTGTGAGCATTAAATCACTTAGGACCAAGTCAGTCATATGCTAAGTTTCTTCAAATATCAGCTATTTCTTCAGGGAAACCTTATGTCTTCCACATTATTCAACACAGAAATTTGAGTTGTCAGCTAGTTGTTAAGGTCAAAAACTGTACTCAGGAAATTATTAGCTCTATACGAAAATTCTGCTGTTCATGATAAAACAGTTGTCAGTGTGAAGGATGGGTATGTAAGTCTGGCTCTTTCAGTGTCACAATTAGAATATCAATTTTCCTCCTCAAAACAGAAAACAAAGCATATTATTCTTGCTTTTAGCCAATAATAAGAAACATTCACACTCAGTAATATAAATTCACTGGTCCAATATAGCCTGAAAGCCCTTCTTTCAAGCCATCAATCTTTGTATCCCTAGCATGTGGCATACAACAGATAGACAAATGTTTATAAAACATCTGATATGCAAAATATAATTTTGTAGAAACTGTGCCATAATCATTCATTCAGATTCTCCAAGGCAGATTAAGATTATAATGTCTCAATTCCCCAGAAAATACATTTGCTGAGTTATCTTCTACTATACTCTACTAATTTTTAAAGATTTAATCTATTAAAAAACCCCAGAAAACCCATGAGGCAGATTACTGCCCTAGAAAATCTCAAGGCTATTGGAGGAGTCAGATATGCAATCATAATAAAATGCTGTGTTATAATAATATTTAAAAAAAAGATTTAATCTATGAATTATCCATTTAAATAGTAATATGTGCCTTTTGTAAAATATGGTTACAGATTACTGTCTACTAAGCTAGTAGTAGATGTAAATGATAAACAAAGATGTAAGTGATAAACTCCTGTCACAGAAAACAAATTTGCTATACTTTAACAGAAAATAACAATCTAATTTAGCATGCTTTCATTCACCATTTATTCTTTCATATCAACCTACATACAAATATTCAATGCCAGGAATATGACGGGCCCTTACTATGGGCACAGTAAAATATGAAGAAAAAAGATGGAAGCTCAAGCCTTGTTTTTTTTTAAAACAAGTAACTTAAATAATTCTAAGTTATAATAAATGCTATAAAGAAAACACATTTGGTATGGAGACAGAAAATAATAGACAAGAAATAACAAGATTTTTCAATTCTTCTTGATTAATCTTTTGTTCTTTACTTTTTAATCCCTAATTTCCCCTCAATTCAGTGGTTCTCAAGCCAGGCTACACATTAGAATCACCTGAGTAGCTTCTGAAAATTACAGATGCCTCTGGCTCACTCCTCCCCAAATTCTGATTTAATGGTTTAAGTGTGGGCTTCTTTTTAAAGCTCCCCAGGTGATTCTAATGTGTAGCCAGGTTAAGAACCACTTCAAGCACCTTAAATATTTTTGAAAGTAGGTAAAATATAAATCCTATGTAAATTTAAAATCACATATAAGTTCAACCTTATAAAGCGTTATGACTGATTTCTCTCTATATATTATCCTGACACAGAAACTACATAATTAAATCATTAGGAATTTCTAAACAACTTAAACAGTGTTCAGCTGGCTAGTTGAAAGAAGCAACTACTGGGTCTCAAAAATCAATCAGCACTATAGATAATGAAGTTCTTTACAAAAAGACACCAGCTGTAAGATCCTCCATTCTACCCAATTTATGGACATGGTGCTTACTCATGATTAAAACTTTCCTAATCTATTTCAAGGCAATCTCTCATTGAGTTTGGAGTTTATTGATTCTGTCTTGCTTTTCCTAAGTTATCAGCTATTAAAAAAAAAAAAAAAAAAAAAAACCTAAAAAATTTAAAAATTATTTAAAATTATTCACTTAGGGTTATTACATTGAAGTATGAAACATTAACTAAACATGTACTAGGAGAAAGTAACCCTAACGTTATTTTCCAACGGAGAAAGAAAAGGGGCTCTGTTAACATTTTATCAACTTTTAAAAAATTTATTAAATAATGACATAATTACAACTTTTTTACATTACATTTATGTTACTATTGCTTCTTGAGAGCCTTCCTGATCCTTTAATATATTCTAGTTTTCAAATTATACTCCAACAAACAAAAATTCATCCACTAAATAATTCTAAAAGTGTGAAATACTTTACATATTATATCACTTACAGAAATTTTTGAAGGTGGTGATATATCCAAAGAGTAATCCATTTCCTGTGTGCTAAGAGTTCTGAGTGATAGTGAGCATTCTCCAATAGTTTTCTTCCTAGGAGTTTGCGTTTGAATCTTAAATACAAGTCTTACAGTTTGTAGACTGTGCAGTTTAATAGCAAATACAAACGTTTCCATAAATTCAATAGTCTAAAATAAAAATCAAGAAAATATAAAATATGTTAATAGAATGACTGAAAAAAGGGTCATATACCAATACAAAGTAAACAAAAATAACATTTATAACCTAGGAAAGGCAAATTTAATGTTTTTACAATAACAAAAAATATTTTTTAATGAAAATGAAAATGAGAATGGCCATGGCTTGCTTTTCCAAAATTTATTCTGGATACTGCCCTTCTTAATTTCACAAATCCTTTTAATTACTTAGTCATGAATTTAGTTAATATCAACACCAAGTTCACCAGAATACAGCTTTTTCCCTTTTCAAAATTAGGTTGCTCTTCATCTTTGGTTCTGGAGTTTCATTCCTGCTATTCACCACACTTCTTCAACAGTTAATGAGAGTACTTCAAGAATCTCATGCAAGCTCTCACAGTAGGCAAAATCTAACTTGTTCACATTAATAAGAGATTTGAATTATTTCTTTAAAGGAGCTATTCTTTGTCTAATGTTCTTCCCATCTAATTTGGGGTTCATTTTATCTTTTAGTGATGTTTGTTCCACTCTTTCCTATCTGAAAATCGATATCCTTGATAGAGAAGACAAAGGGAAATGTAAGTTCCAAGTTCTACCTTCTCTCATAATCTTCCACTCCAGGCAGCAAGTCAGTGTTTTCCATGCCCAGACTATTTTCAAATGTTCTTTTTATTACTTTTAATATTTTTAAAACCTTGGCTTACTGTGACCTAACATCTTCTTGACACTAGACTGTTTTTTGCTTATAAACTTCCTAACATCAATATTTTAGATACTGTGCCCAAATGTTCACTTTTACGGTAATCACTTATGTCTGTGTAGTCAGAATTGTGTTTCTCAGATCCTCCCTACCACCTGAGCTTTCTTTTCCTTTCAATCTCAAGCCATAGATCACATCAATAATACAGTATGCATAAAATGTTTAATTTTTAAACTCAGATGCAGTGAGCTTACAAATGAAGTAAGTGTGCTGGTTTACATTTTGCCATAAAAGGGGACTCCTAAACAACTTGATAAATAATAAATTTTAAAAGATTCCATGCAAGTTTTAATATGAGAACATTTTCCCCTAACTTTTCCTAAGTTAGCTTAGTTTTATTTGAAAATCAAAAAGTGAAAGTGTTTAATTCAGTAAGTAGCCATCTGTATCAGGATTAAAACCAGAGTTAAGATTTATTTCCATCTCGACTTTCTACAATGCATATTTTTATAAAGTGAGATCCTAATATTTACACATAAATTTTGATTACTGCTTTTTCACTTATTAAGAACATTTTTCCATGTCCTTAAAAACTCTTCCTAAACATTATTTTTCATGGCTGCCTAGTATTCTATCACATGGTGTTATGGTTTGAATTGTGTCTCCCCCCAAAAAAGATGCGTTGAAGTCCTAACCCCCGCTAACTCAGAATGTGGCCTTATTTGGAAATAGGGTCATTGAAGATGTAATTTGTGAAATTAAGATAAGGTTATACTGGAGTAAGCAGACCGCTAATCCAATATAACTGGCGTCCTTGTAAGAAGATAGTCATGTGAAGACACAGAGACACATGGAGATGAAAGACACGTGGCCATGTGAAAATGAAAGCCAATGATTAGAGTGAAGCCAAGGAATGACAGGGATTGCTGGCCATCACCAGAAGCTAGGAGAGAGGCATAGAAGAGATGGAACAGATTCTCCTTCAGAGAAGGAACCAACACGGCTGACACCTTGATTTCAGACTTCCTCTGAAACTGTGAGAGAGAAATATTTGTTGTTCTAAGCTACCCAGTTTGTGTTACCTTGTTAACAGCACCCATAGGAAACAAATACACAAATACATGATATACCAAGAGTTTTCTCAACCATTCCCCTATGGGAAACATTTAGATAGTTTCCAACTTTTCCTCTATGAACAAAACTGCCAAGAATACTTTATATATATTTTGTTTGCATCTTAGATTATTGCCATGAAGTAGATTCCAAGTAGAAACACTATGTTAAAAAGTATAAATATTTTAAGGTTTTTTTCTTTTAAAAAAAAATCATTTATTGAAGTATAGTTGATTCACAATGTTGTATTAGTTTCTGATGTACAGCAAAGTGATTCAGTTATACATATATATATTCTTTTTCATATTCTTTTCCATTATGGTTTATTACAGGATATTGAATATAGTTCCCTGTGCTATACAACAGTAGGAACTTGTTGTTTATCTATTTTATATATAGTGTTTGTATCTGCTAATCCCAAACTCCTAATTTATCCCTCCCACAACCCCTTTCCCTTTTGGTAACCATAAGTTTGTTTTCTGTCTGTGAGTCCATTTCTGTTTTGTAAATAATTTCATTTGTATCATATTTTAGATTCCACATATAAGTGATATCATATGATATTTGTCTTTCTCCTTCTGACTTACTTCACTTAGGGTAATCTTATTTTAAGGTTTTAATGTATATTGCCAAAATAATTTCCAGAAAGTGTTATGGTCTAGAGTGCTTGAAAAATTTTCCTTATTTTAATAAGCAAAAAAAGAAAGAAAAGAGAAAGCAATATGTAATTTAAATTTGTATATCTATGAATACTAGTGAGAGTAAATTTTTTTCATGTTTATTAGTCATTTGAATTACCTTATTTTTAAATGATATGCTCTTGTAGAAGTTTCATTTGTATGGAAAAACACTAACCATCCAACCCATATCAGAAGACAAAAATGAAGATATATTTAAAGTGAAATCTAGAATCTATAAAACAAATTCAGGATCGTAAGTCTTCCAGTTACGATCATTGAAAGTATTTAAAAGAAGTTAATTGTAATCATGCAATTATTTCTCAAAGCAAAAGTGGAGTGGGGGAAGAGAGGATGAAAATATAGACACATATATTTATATAAGAAAAGTAAATACAAGAAAAGTAAATAGTTTCATTAGATATTACTCATCTTCTATATATTTTAGTGATTAAGATTTTCTTTTTATATACAATGGAATATTACTCAGCCATAAAAAGAAACGAAATTGAGTTATTGGTAGTGAGGGGGATGGACCTAGAGTCTGTCATACAGAGTGAAGTAAGTCAGAAAGAGAAAAACAAATACCGTATGCTAACACATATATATGGAATCTGAGAAAAAAAAAAAATGGTCATGAAGAACCTAGGGGCAAGACAGGAATAAAGACACAGACCTACTAGAGAATGGACTTGAGGATATGGGGAGGGGGAAGGGTAAGCTGTGACAAAATGAGAGAGTGGCATGGACGTATATACACTACCAAATGTAAAATAGATAGCTAGTGGGAAGCAGCCGCACAGCACAGGGAGATAGCTCGGTGCTTTGTGACCCCTTAGAGGGGTGGGATAGGGAGGGTGGGAGGGAGGGAGATGCAAGAGGGAAGAGATATGGGAACATATGTATATGTATAACTGATTCACTTTGTTATAAAGCAGAAACTAACACACTACTGTAAAGCAAATATACTCCAATAAAGATGTTAAAAAAATAAATAAATAAAAAATAGGGGCTTCCTTGGTGGCGCAGTGGTTGAAAATCTGCCTGCCAATGCAGGGGACACGGGTTCGAGCCCTGGTCTGGGAAGATCCCACATGCCGCAGAGCAGCTAGGCCCGTGAGCCACAGTTACTGAGCCTGCGCGTCTGGAGCCTGTGCTCCGCAACAAGAGAGGCCGCGATGGTGAGAGGCCCACGCACCACGATGAGGAGTGGCCCCCACTTGCCACAACTGGAGAAAGCCCTCGCACAGAAATGAAGACCCAACACAGCCATAAATAAATAAATAAATATTTTTTAAAAAAATAAATAAATGCATCTTAATATTGGACAACGAAATATCAAGTATTTCTGAGGCTCAAAACGGTCTTTAAAAAAGCAAGGGGTACATAATTTGTAGTTTCCCAAAAATAAAACACTTTCTTATTCCAATTCTTTACATGGGTTAAAGTGACAAATAGGAGAAAAACATAAAAAGATATTCAAACACAAACACTTACATTAGAGCCTTCCTTGACTGAAGATTTGAAATGTACTGGTTTGGGCAATGTTAGTATCCCTTTTACAGAAATAGTAGGATTATCTCCATAACTAGAGGGCCAACTTAAATCTCTGCACTAAAAAGATAAAATAAAAATACAGTTTGAGCTTTACAGAGGACTCTGACAATATAAATATTTGATACATTTCTTGAGTTAATGACTTAAATAAAAACTATAGGGCTTCCCTGGTGGCACAGTGGTTGAGAATCCGCCTGCCAATACAGGGGACATGGGTTCGAGCTCTGGTCGGGAAGATCCCACATGCTGCGGAGTAACTAAGCCCGTGAGCCACAACTACTGAGCCCACGTGCTGCAACTACTGAAGCCAGCATGCCTAGAGCCCGTGCTCCGCAACAAGAGAAGCCCCCACAACGAGAAGCCCACACACCACAATGAAGAGTGGCCCCCGCTCGCTGCAACTACAGAAAGCTTATGCATAGCAACGAAGACCCAACGTAGCCAAAAATAACAAGTAAATAAATTTATAAAAAATCTATAAAAGTAAACTTTAGTCTACTGAGATCTTCTGTTTCATCTACATTAAAATAATCTGACAATGTTTTAGATATCATATCAATTTCCTTCTTGAGGTTAAAAGCAAACATATTTCCATCATATCTATATTTTCTTTAGATTCTTTATTAAATACTATTTTCTGTAAAATACTATAGAACCCTAAATTCCAAAGAAGGTATTGACCCATTCCCTAGAAGAGAGCAACAGTAGATGCTTATAATTTATAGTCTAAATATTCAATTATGTAAGAAAAGTTTGTATTAACTGTATTCACTTACCTGTAAAACTGTGATCCAGATCTGCTCTACTGAAGAATTATAAAACATTTTCACATTTAATCTCCCCAAATCTCTTTCATCTCCTGATAGAGTAATTGTATCTGAATTGTAAAAGAACAAAGATGGTTGAATTACTATGCAATCCTTCCAATCCAACTGAGCTTTGATACAACCCAATTTTAAGAGCACAACTGAAAACGGCTCTAATTACTTTTTAAAGTTGTCAATTTATTAAGACAAAAATCACACTTCAATGCTTTTATTGAAGTGCTGGGGGAAGATATACTATAAAAAGTACCTGGCTTAAAAACTTAACCCAATTATAACCTGAAGAATTTAAGTTAAAACTAAGAAAAACTTTCCCAAATAACACTGATATGGCCTTAATATTGTATGCTTCTGGAAATTCCCTCACTAACATACTTTAAAACAAACGAAAGATATTTAATTTTAAAGATGCCTTTATGGCTGAACACTAAAAAATGGACCATCTGATCTGAGTATTCATATGCAGATAACACTGACAACACAGATATAATCATCTAGACTTTTTTTAACCTTATCATAACTACATTCAAAATACTATTGGGTAGAAATAATTCCCTTAAGAATATAAAAGTAGAATACTTTATTCCTTACCCAGGCTTCTGTTACTCCCCTGAGAATTTTTCCTTGAAGAAGAACTACTGGGCATACTGGACAATGAATCATGTCTCTACAAATAAAATTCTTCTTTAGTCAGATGTTGCATATCAGACTTTAAGGATTCTGAAACTGATGCCCCAATACCCACCCTACTATCAAACTGAGTGCTAATCATTCTGACAGTGTTACTGGTCAGAATTTTTCACTTTTAGATAGTAAAGGGGGAAAAGGCTTTCTGTGTGTGTGTTACCAGGAAAATAGTAAATATCTTACTAGGTAATATATGGGAAAGCCTTTGTTGTTTTTGGTTTGGTTTTGTAATAAGGAGGAAGAGATTACTGTTTATATGTCATACTTGCAAATACTAATGAAAATCAGAATATATTTGGAAGTGCCCTGTTACCTAAAAACCTATAAAGCAGCAGTTATCAAAGCATAGTCCCCAGGGCCAGCAGTACCAGCATCACCTGGGAACTTGCTAGAAATACAAACTCAGGCCCTGATGCAGAGCTATTGAATCAAAAGCTCTGGGGGTGAGGCCTGGCAATCTGTATTTTAACAAGCTCTTCAAACAATTCTGATGCACGGTAAAAAAAAAATGGTGCTATAAAGAATTAATTCTGCAAAAAATTAACTCAACTGAGGATTATTAAGAATACATTTCCATTTAAATGTATGCATATACATTCACATGGAAAAATGTCCACAGGTACATATAACAATATTTTCATAGCACTTTTATTCTCAGTTATAGGAACACAGGTGATTTGTCTTTTTACCTTGCTTAATTCTGTTTTCTGCTTTTTAAATAATAATCACAGTTTATTTTAAAAAAACATTTTTTAAACATCAAAAAACTCAATTCTATTTCAAAAAATAGGAGAACACTGTGTTAATATTAATGAATAATTAAAGTTCTACATCTCAATAGAAATACTAATTTTTACTAACTAGGTAGTTATGTTCAATAAGGAAAGTCAAATCAATAAGCACTTTTAAGTATACCATTTTAAATTCCAACTGCCTCAAGACTGCCTCATTACATACCATGAGAAAAGTAAGATTCATAAAAGAACAAGAGAAAAACTATTGCCTTTTAGTATTCAACTGAGAGCTTCCTGAAATAACGCACATGGGAAATGCCAAGCGTTTATTCTTTAGCTATTAGGATTGATACATCTACAAAAGATACATAACATGTTGTTCCTAATGTAATTCACACATTTCTGAATTTTTAGCTTGAAAATAAATTACTGCATATAATTAAATTCATATAAATAATTTACCTGAATGAACTGCTGAGATGAACTTGTAAGATCAAACATAGACTTGCTTAGTCCAGGGGAATTGGGAAGTCTATTAGTCCTTAAGTCACAAACTACAAAGGGACATGAGAAAATTACTTATTTTTATAGTAAAGAAGAAGAGGGACTTCCCTGGAGGCGCAGTGGTTAAGAATCCGCCTGTCAACGCAGGGGACACGGATTCGAGCCCTGGTCCAGGAGGATCCCACATGCCGCGGAGCAACTAAGCCCATGCGCCATAACTACTGAGCCTGCACTCTAGAGCCCGCAAGCCAGAACTACTGAGCCTGTGTGCCACAACTACTGAAGCCCATGTGCCTAGAGCCCGTGCTCCACAACAAAAAGAAGACACCATAATGAGAAGCCCACACACCGCAACGAAGAGGAGCCCCCACTCGCCACAACTAGAGAAAGCCCGCGCACAGCAATGAAGACCCAACACAGCCAAAAATAAACAATAAATAAATAAATTTTAAAAAAACACACACATTAAAAAAAAGGAGAAACACTTAATTCTACTTAATTACCATGAACTAAATCTCTATAGGAAATATAGCATGAATATTATATGCAAATCTACTTAAGAGACAAAGCCTTCTAATCAAGTTTAAAAATTGCTTTTCAATTATTTTACTTTTGTTTGAAACAGAAACCAACACAAATCAAACAACACATTTTCACATCCACATCAAATATCAAGCAGGAAAAGTTCATTCTTTTTGCTTACATTATCCAATTCTTCATCCCAGAAGAATAATCTAAGAGGATGTAAGTCCTCTGTACTAAATGCAATTCAACTATTTAATGAGCACTTATTACAATATTGAATTCCATGTACTGTTATATTTCTAGTCTGTATATGTAGTTTCCTTCCTAAACTATAAGATCCTTGAAGAATGGAATTCTGTATAATAATTGTATAGTCTAGCACAGTGCTGAAATACATATTTAAATAAGTATTTCTACTTTATTTCAGTACCTCAGCCTGAATTCAGTGGTTGAGATAGCTATATATTTTTCCTGAATATTAGTGAAAATTTTGTGAATCAGATACATACAGATAGTCTATAATTGATAGTTTCAAATATTCAACTAACGAAGATTGGTAATCATTTAGGCATTTTCTATTTTCTTTGTTTACATTTCTAATCTCATCATTAGTTTCTAAATTCATCATTTTCACTGAATAGAGCAGAAAATAAATAGAGCTAGTAAATACTTGTTGCAGAATATGAATGGATAGATGTTATATAAGATATGTGCAAAATCTAAAAATAAAATTTCTTTCGAAAAAGGACAAACAAAATGGAACTTGGAACTACCAATATACATAACTCATTAATCTTTCATTTTTACATTAGATATAAACCACAGAGAAGTTATGATGTTTATCATATCACTTCTGAAGCCTGCTTTTCTTTTTATTTTTAAATTGTTTTTCATAAGATGAATCATTTCTTCCAGAATTTAGATTTAATTTGATTTCTACATTTGTTAAAGAGAAAAGACAAAGAGGAAAAAGTTTTTCATACCCGATCCGTATCGTTTCGTTGTTTCCGAACAAGGAGGAAAGCGCCGACTCAAATCAGGTGACACGTGCTGATACATATAGAATGGGTTATATACATCATAGCTGGGTCCATGCTGAGATGAACTGGAAAGTTCTACCTTTCTAGCTCCAAAAGATGCTCTGGCAGATCCTGAAAGCAAGTGTTTCTAAAGTTTTACAACACCCTTTTCTTGGAGTTATTAGCCAACAACTGGTGTACCAAAGGCAAAGGGAAAAAAATGTCTCAGGTAATACTAAATCACATGCATTTGATATCTAAAAAAATAAGCAGATGTTTATTCAGGTCTAACTGTGTGGAGTATTCTCCCAGCAATCAGCCATGAACCTTGCTCTCAAGACAGTCTGATAAATGTCTGGCATTCCTCTTTGCCCTACAGACAATTCTACATTTTGTGACCTGAGTTTCCTTTATTTTTCTACTGCAGAAAGAACATCTTTTAAGTAAAAAGATAATCATTTTTTTGGAGATGCACTCTTTTCACAAAGACAGAACATTTATAAAAACTGACCACATGCTGAGATACACAGAGCAAGTCTCAATAAATTTGAAAGGACTGAAATCAGAGTATGTTCCATACCCACAATGCAATAAAGTTAGAAATCAAATAACAAAAAGAAGAATAAAAAAGATTTATATGTAAACATAAAGAACAAAGAAACACCAAAAAATAATCTTTAAGAAGAAAAACAAGACTGAAAGATTTGCTCTACTCAGTATTAAGAATAGAATAGTTGAACAATAATAAGATCAATGGAACAGAGTAGAAGGCTCAGAAAGAGAAACCCATTTTATGGACACTTGATTTATAATCAATGTGGCACTGCATAACAGTGGGAAAGAATGATCTTTTCATTAAAAGGTGATAAGAGTTCCCTGGTGGCCTAGTGGTTAGGATTCTGGGCTTTCACTGCCATGGCACGGGTTCAATCCCTGGTGGAGGAAGTTCCCACAAGCCACACAGTGCGGCCAAAAAAAAAAAAATTAATAAAAGGTGATAAGACAATTGGATATTGATATAGAAAAAAAGAACCCTTCATCCCAACAAAACATATTCACAAAATATAAATTCCATGTGGATTGTAGATCTAAATTAAATGTTAAAGGCAAACCAATAAAACTTCTATATTTAATTAAATTTATAAGAAAGTTCTCACGGCCTTAGACCAGGGAAGCACTTCTTAAATGAAACATAGTATTAACCATAAAAACAATTTTAATAAGCCTAACTACATTACAATTGAAAATTCCCATTTGTCAAAAGACTATTTAAGAGACTGAAAAGGTAACCCACAGAGTGGGAAAAGATATGTGCAACATATATAACTGACAAAGGGCTCATATCCATAATATATGAGGAACTCCCACAAACCAGTAAGAAAAAGACAGGCAAGTCCAAATATAAACTGGCTTAAGACTTAGCAGGTACCTCAGAAGAGAGGCTATCCAAATAGCCAATAAACATGACCTGGTGTTCAATCTCATAAGTCATGAGGGAAATGCAAGTTAAAACTCCAATGAGATACCACTCATTCATAATGTTGAATGAAAGAACTCATAACAAAAGAATATATACTGAACATGTAATTTCATTTATATAAAGAACCCATAACAAAAGAGTATATATTGTATATGTAGTTTCATTTATATAAAAAAACCCATAACAAAAGAATATATATTGAATATATAATTTCATTTATATAAAGGTCAGAAAACAGAAAAAAACTAAACCACAACATTTAGGGATATGTGCTTAGGTGGTAAAAAGTAAAAATAGCAAGAAAGTGATGATTATTACAACTGGGATTCTGATTACTCTAGAGTGACTGAAAAGGGGGAAGATGGAAGCTTTTGTTTTACTAGTAACACTCTCTTTATTTGAGTGGTGACCATACATGTATTTTGCTTGTAGTAAATCACTGGGCTGTAAATTTCTGTTTTGTTTCTTTTTTCTATGTGTATTATATCTCACAATTTTTAAAGGGTAAAACAATAGATCAAATTCCTTTCAAAGACTCACATTAGAAATAATAAATAGACAAAGTTTTTTAAATGTTTAAATCATCACCATCTTTTAATTCTTTTTATCCCATTTAAAATAGAAACCACAGTATAAACTAATATTTTCTGAAAAAGCTAAACAATAAAACAGGTGGCTTCACACTGAGTTCAGAAAAGAAAACGAAAATATGTGGTTATGAAGTGAGATCTTATCCTCACACTCTGGTTCAAATAACTATGTGTACAATCCAAGCCCTGTACAAAGGCAGAGGGATGCCAAGAGGGATGTATGATGCCAGAGAGCCTTATAAGGAGCCTGTACACCTTATAAGCTAACTCTTAAATCGTTCAGCACATAAACACTGCTACAAAAGTCTGTTTATGGTAATAAGAGTAGCACTGTCAAGAGCAGTAGCACCAAAGATGACTCTCTACCTTTCTAGGCTAGCCCTAAAAATGAATATTCTTATTCCATTTTTCCTTTATAAGTCAGTCAGTAAAGAATTCCAATTTTCCCCTTAAAAAGATATCATTTTTAAAGTTCAAGAGGCATTTCTCTCAATTTACAGAATCACAGTGCTATAAAACTAAACGTAAAGTAGCACAATTGCTTATACCTCTCAAAAGCCCAATTAAAAATTTCAATATCTATTCAAAATGCATTCTCTTAATGGATAGGTAGATAGATATGGGATGAAGCAAACAGTAAAATGTTAATAATACAATCTGTTATCAAAGCAGTAAGCTGCAGCTATAATCAGATCCATCAGCAAGTAAGCAATGCAACTTAACAAATTTAAAACATCTGAAACATAATTTTAGTCATTATTGATAGTGGTCTGCTCTACCTTCTCAAAATCTCCATATCAGCCCATCACTCACACATTCATGTAAACATACAAGATACACATGTTTGACTTCCATAATTAGGCACCAAGAACACTTTCCTGACTCTAATTAAATAAAATAATTTTCTCTCCAATACGCTAAAAATCAGATGGCTTTACCAGATCTTTATTGAGCCTATAATTTAAGTGTAAACCAATTTCTCACTCAAAAAGTAATCTGTTTTCTAGTGATACAATGAAAAAAAAAAAAAAAAGACAAAAGAAAACTATAACATTTGCCAGGTAGGTATTTCTTACTTATCTTCTGATAATGAAAATAATACATAAAATACCCGATATGTCTAAAAATAGAGAATTTATTAACTAAATTATGGTACATCCATATGATTTAGTACTATGGAGCCATTAAAAAGCTTCACAATATATGATATGAACAAAACAGATTACAAGACCATTTATATGGTTTAACCCCAATGTTATTATCAAGTGCGAGAGAAAGAGAAAGATCAATTGATCAGGGTATCCTGTGAGCCAGAACTTTTAAAAACTGTTTTGGAGAGACACTGCTGATGTGCAAAACAGGGTGGTAGGCCAGGCTCAGGGTTCATCTTTCCTTGCTTCTTAAAAAAAAATTATCACTCCTACCAGACCCAACTCTCCTGTAGATAACTACAATAAACTCTAAACCAAAACCAAACCAAAACAAACAAAATACCCTGAAGGTACCAGAGAGTGAACAAAAGTAGTGAGGATTCTGAACAGCACTTGACTCTGGGACAAAGGGGAATGGCCACCTGTTTTTAATGACTTTTAGCCTGTGGGCAGGCCAAAATTGGCACTGTGCAGGGTGGATAAAATTCCAGTAGAAAACCCACAGTCTTTCTGGCCTGAAGAACAGAGGGCAGAGTTCAGAGCAACCACAGCTGCTAGAAAGTAAGGTGGGAGGCTTGGAAAGGAGAAAACCTCAAATTCTATGACTAAAAGTCTGCTCAGATGTCTGGCTGATCCTTGAACCACACATGTGTGGGACAGACTCCAACTAAGGATAAAAAAACTAAGCTCAGATAGCAGCTGCCACCAAAGACACAGAATCTGCAGCACAGTACAACCAAGTTAATTGCCTGCTGAAGTTAGGGAAGGAGGGAGGAAGGGAGGGAAGGGAGGAGGGAGGGAGGAAAGGAAGGAGGGAGGTAGGGAAGGGAGGGAGGGAGAGAAGGAAGGAAAAAAAAAAAACCCATCAGAGTAATGTAACAGGTTCCAGAGTCTCCACAACATAACATCCAACATCCAGAACACAGTCCAAAATTACTCCACACAAAGAAACAGGAAAATGTGACTCATTCTCAAAAAAAGACAATCCAGAGAATCCAAACTTAGATGACCCAGATATTAGAATAGTAGACAAAGATGTTAAAGACCTAAAAGAAAATAGGTTCACAATAATGGGGGTGGTGGTGGGGGGGAGAAATCACAGAAAAGAAATAGAAACTATAAACAAAGAAACAAATGTAAATATTACAACTGAAAATACATCTAAAATTAAAAACTCACTGGACGGACTTAACAGCTGAATGGAAATAATGGAGGAAAGAGACAGTGAACTTGAAATTAGGTCATTATTATCCAGCCTTAAAAACAGAAAGGAGAGGCATGCAGATGGCGTCACCTGGAACTTGAGCAGCTGCACGAGGGTATCATAGACAATGGCCAAGAACAAACTAAGAGGGCAGAAGTCCAGGAATGTATTCCACATAGCCAGCCAAAAAAGCTTAAAAGGTTGAAACTAAAGCAAAACCAGTTACCACTAATCTTAAGAAGATAAACATTATGAGTGATGAAAAAGTTAACAGGACTTCCCTGGTGGCGCCGTGGTTAAGAATCCACCTGCCAATGCAGGGGACATGGGTTCGAGCCCTGGTCTGGGAAGATCCCATATGCCGCGAAACAACTAAGCCTGTGCGCCACAACTACTGAGCCTGTGCTCTAGAGCCCGCAAGCCACAACTACTGAGCCCACATGCCCCAAGTACTGAAGCCTGTGAGCCTAGAGCTCACGCTCCACAACAAGAGAAGCCACCACAGTGAGAGGCCCGCGCACCACAGTGAAGAGTAGCCCCCACTCGCCACAACTAGAGAAAGCCCACGCACGGCAATGAAGACCCAATGCAGCAAAAATTAAAAAATATAAAATGAATAAATAAATAAATCTTTAAAAAAAAAAAGAAAATGTTAAGACTGAATAAAGCTTCTGTAGATATACAAAAGAACTTGCAGCTTCTCAAAAGGCCTTTCCCTTGAACCTCTGCAGAAAACAGCTGACTCCTCAGCAGTATCATAAAAATGAACCAGTTAATGCTGATGAAGCTACAAGATTAATGGCTCAGTTATAATACACTGGTGATGCATCAAATTCCCCAAAAAGACCAATAAATTAAATGTCTTATACAAAAAAATAAAAATAAAAAGAATAGAGAGGAGAAAAAGAGGTGGAAAAAAAAGAAGCCTCACAGACACATAAGACAATATCAAAAGGTCCAACATATGTGTAATTGGTATCCCAGAAGGAGAAGAGAGAAAGGATGGGGCAGGAAAAATATTTAGAGAAATACTGTAGATCTTGATAGGAGTTTGGATTACATTGGTATATCCATTTGTCAAAGCTCAACAAATACACGCTTAAAATTTGGGCAGTTCATTGTGTTTAAAGTTTATGTCAAAAGAAGAAAACTGTAAACAACTGAACTTTAGTAAATGATACATATGCTTAAGTATTTAGAGGGAAGTGTACTGATGTCTGCAGTTTACTGTGAAATGCATTCTCCCCTTACCCTCAAAAGGATTAATAATGGTTAGAAAAATGGATAGATAGTTATGTGATAAAGTATAATAGTAAAATGTCAATGATAGAATCTATGTGGTGGATATGCAGGCATTCACCATTAAGTTCTTTCAACTATTCTGTATGTTTGAAATTTTTCATTATAAAATTTTGAGGGGGGGGCTTCCCCGGTGGCGCAGTGGTTGAGAATCTGCCTGCCAATGCAGGGAGACACGGGTTCGAGCCCTGGTCTGGGAAGATCCCACATGCCGCGGAGCAACTGGGCCCGTGAGCCACAATTGCTGAGCCTGCGCGTCTGGAGCCTGTGCTCCACAGGCCGCGATAGTGAGAGGCCCGCGCACCAGGATGAAGAGTGGCCCCCACTTGCCGCAACTGGAGAAAGCCCTCGCACAGAAACGAAGACCCAACACAGCCATAAATAAATAAATAAATAATTAAAATTTAAAAAAAAATTTTGAGGGGAATAAACCATTGTGAATGACAAGTGTTTCAGTGATCTAAAATGAACTATTTCTAAAATACAAGAGTTACATGTTGTTCCCTTTTATCTTCCTTAGTCCATTGGCCTCTACAACATCAGCCAAAATTCAGCCAATGAATCTACCTCAGTCAAGTGGCTGTTTAGGCTGGGAAGTGTATTTAGACTGAGAAGTATAATAATAAAGAAAGAAGGGAAGGAAGAAAGAATACTTCATTGCTTCCTTATTTCTCTTTACACTAAATTTTAGAAAATAATAAGACTACTTCCTGTATTTACTGATCTAAAACAGAATAATTCCTCTATTTTTTTTCTTTCTAGATGTGTCAAGAATAACTGACATATTACAATTATGTTATTCCTTTAAAAAGGCCAAATCTACACACAAATGTGTTGATTGTGATCAGATTTCATAATGGACTTCAAAAACACTGTACAGTAAGTTCCTCTACAGAAACAGCAGAACATATAAAAAATGAAATGTAAAATTTGTACATAAAAGATATTTTATATCTTTACATATGTAAAAGAGCAAAATAACAGCAGTAACAGCATTTAAATGCTGCATGTTGATTTTTAAATCCTGCCATTTTACTGTTTACCTTCAAGTTCTTCCAAATGTGATGGCGTTCCTTGCATCCTGGGCTGAATATAAGATAACTTAAACCTGGGCACCACAAATGGTACTTCTTTGCCATCAGATGGTAATTTGGAAAGTAAATAATCCTCAGTACAGCCAACCTGAGGCTTTACAGAAACGGAAGTCAATGGAGGTTTACAGACAGCAGTATTTTGACTATTTGGTACTGCTGCTTTAAAGTCTCTTTCCACAGATACTGCGTAGAAAAGAAGAGAAAAGAGAAAAAAAATCACAAATATGTATGTAGATTTATATATAATAATCTAAACCTAACATGCTTTGGTACTTATTTAATCATTTTAAAAGAAACTGCTGATACAGAATCTACTCTTAGGTCCTATCAAGCACTCTGGAATCTACATTAATTTTGTCTAGCCAATATTTGAGAAGTTAATATACTACTGCCAAAGTATATTAACTTATCATAATGGTAAAAGCAGTTTTTAAAGAGTCTCATTTCCACAAAAGAGCCCATAGATGGAAAACAAGTTTATATTGTAGTTAATTCCACAATGCTTTCAAATAAGTAATAATCTAGTCATTTAAATAAAAATAATTGTCAACAAAACAATTCTTGTTGTCAATACTAATGGTTAATTTCAGTCTTAAATACCAAAAGTTACTTTGAAAAGAAGCTAAAGGTCTCGAAGTCTACAAAAATCTTTACCAAACCACAATATAAAATGTACTTTGACCCTAGAATAATATCGACTCTCCCTGTACTAGCTTCTATGACCTATTTTGTCCATTATCTTGAAAGATACGCGATTCCTAAGCTGTGTGACTTAGGATGGGGAGGTAAGGGACACCTAGAGGTAATCTTCATGTACAGTTAGTACCGTCTATAGACTGAATGGAAGTACAACTACTATTGTGTTGGAATTTATGAAATGTTTTATTGCAAAAAAGAAGCCTTCATACTCAAAAACATACTAAGAAGCTATGCTTTAGACAAAGAAATATAAGAAAGAGCCAGAGAAAAATAAAGTTCCAGTCATAACCTTGAAGAGCTGAGGAAACCATGCAATAGAAAGCGAAATCTCCCAGAGTCCTTGATAAATGTGGGTCTTGATAAAGTTACAGGTCTCTTCTCTATTGGTCATTCATTCATTCATGAAAGGCACTTTTTAATGCATTGTTCGTAAACTGGAAATTCTCTGTATTTAAATTAAAACATTTGCCAGAGTATGTTATCCCCCAAACACTTCTCTCCCTACTTTTGCCCATACTATTTCATCCACCTGTAATACTCATGTCTAATCTTCACCTTCTCTTACTCCCTTCTTCCCACTCAGCTTGCTAAAATCCTCTTCAGACTTCCATACCACAGATCATCTTCTTTGTGGTGATGTCCTAGCGTGTCTCCTGAGTTGAATTCATCTCTCTCTCCCCTATGCTCCAAGGTACTTTCATACTGAGCTAGTGTGCCTTATATTTATGTTTCTGCCTCCCCCGTGAAGTTAGGAAACATGTCTCATTTACATTAATATCACAAAATGTCACAAATAAAGAAGACAAATAAATGTTGAAATCAAAACAAAGCAAAACTCACAGTCGTGCTTTTCTGTTCCACCATAGAAACATCCTCTGCAGCAACTCTTTATAAATTCTGTTGCCATTACATTCAATCTCCAATATCCAGCAAAAGATACAAATTTCCAATTTTAATATTAATCTGTTGGTAGAATAGAAAACAAGTTAACATGATCATGCTTAATGTCATTAAATATCATTAAATAAATCACATTATCTGTCTTTCTAAGACACAATGAGGGCTCCAAAGCAAAAATGTTTAGAGCAAAATAGATTTTTGTTCCTTTATGCAATTTTATATAACCTAGGCTCCTTATAAGCTATTAAAATGACATGCTTAAAAATTACTAAATGAACAACCTTAATGTTAAATCTGAAAAAAATTCCACCCTCAATTTTCTCTTTCGACTGATATATCTAAATCAACGTCCAAATAAAATTTGCAAGAAAATATGACACTCATAGAAAGTGTGAGAAAATGTTCACTTCCTCCAAATCGATTCTTTTGGTAATCCAAAGGCCCTCTAATGAGGGCCAATAAACAAACAACTTCATATTTTATGAGTTAGTTTAATACTGAGAATTACACTAACAGAAAAATCTATCTTAAACTCTCTTTCTCTGTCTCTGTCTCTGTCTCTCTCTCTCTAAACTTTGTCTCTCTCTCTCTCTCTCACACACACACACACACACACACACACACACACACACACACACACCAGCTAACTAAACCACAAATAAGATATAGTGGAAATAAAGAGAGTCTGTTTTAAATTTACCAGGAACATAAAATTGTTTAAGAAGCCAATTGCCCACCTTGGCTTCAATGACTTTGTTCCAAATGCACTCTTTTCATTTATGCCTACTACCTGTACATTTTTCATGGGAAATTTCAAATGCATACAAAAGAAGATAGAATAGTATAACAAAACCGCTACCACCTAAACAATGATCAACTCAAGGCAAATCTTAATTCATCTTTCTCTCTCTACTAACCCTGTCCTTCAGATTATCTTGAAAAATATTCCAATCATATAATCTCACTCATAAATATTTAAGTAATTATCTCTAAAAGATGTGGCTGAAGGACTCAGGAGTTAAATCCAAGGGGTTCTACTGGCTAAACATGGATCAATTTGAGCATCAAAATAAACAGTAACTGTAATGGGTTGTAAATGTCAAGTATTTCTAAAAGGTACTTTCTTTTAACATAACCGTAATAACATCATCACATCTAAAAAGTTTAAGATAATCAACTACCCAATGTTCAAATTTCCCCTATGGTGAAATATTTTTTTATAGCTGTTTTCTTCAAATCAAGATCAAAATTTGGATTGTTTCCAGTCTTTTGCTGTTAGAAATAGTGACACAGTAACTTTGTACACACATATTTTCAGATATTTCCCAGTATATATCTGTAAGACAGATTCTTAGAGATAGGACTACTGGGCCAAAAGGTAAATATATGTGTAATTTTGTTTAATATTGCTAAATTTCTCTCTAAAGTTGTACCATTCTGCATTCCTAGTAGCAATGTATGAGAGTACCTGTATCTATCACCAAGAGAATATTTGTCAAAGTGCTGGACTTTTGCCAATATGATAGGAAAGGAATTATATCTTGTGCTGTTTTAATTTGCACCTCTTATTATAAATCAGGTTGGGCACCTTTTCATATAAAGGCTAATATGTATTTGTCTCTATGAACTCACTGTTCATTATCTCTTGCCCATCTTTCTATAAAGTTATTGGTCCTTTTCTTCCTCAGTTTTAGAGGATTTTTATATATTTGAGAGATTAATACAATGTCCATAATGGAAGCGGCAAACATTCCAGTTTGTCATCCTCTTTTCACTTTACTAGTGAAATTGATTTACTCTGATGATGGTGCTTTCTGCTATGCAAAAAAGGAGGGGGAGTGTGTATTGTATATACAAATATGCATATATACACATATACATACATATATGTGTGTGAATACTGTACATCCTGGTACAGTATGAGAAGTGAATCCAATCCTAGCTTTTCTCAATTGACTATCCCAGTATCACAAACACCACTTATTAAAAATTCCTATTTTCTTCACTGATTTTAGGATGCTGCTTTTATTATAGACTAAATTTCTACATGCCATTGGGTTTTTGGTTTTGGTTTTTAATAAATTAATTCATTTATTTTATTTTTGGCTGTGTTGGGTCTTCGTTGCTGTGCTCAGGCTTTCTCTAGTTGCGGCGATCGGGGACTACTCTTCGTTGTGGTGTGCATACTTCTCATTGCAGTGGCTTCTCTTGTTGTGGGGCACGGGCTCTAGGCGCGTGGGCTGCAGTAGTTGTGGTGCATGGGCTCAGTAGTTGTGGCACATGGGCTCGGTAGTTGTGGCGCACAGGCTTAGCTGCTCCACGGCATGTGGGATCTTCTGGGACCAGGGATCGAACCCCTGTACCCTGCATTGGCAGGCGGATTCTTAATCACTGCACCACCAGGGAAGTCCCACCATTGGGTTTTGGTTTTACATCTTCTATTCAGTTGATCTGTATTCCTGAACCTATACCACATTTTAAAAATTATTATGGCTTATAATATGTTTCATTATCTAGCAGGGCTAGCCTCCCATCCTTACTGTTCTTCAATTTCCAAGTTCTACTAGCTATGCTTGCTTATCTGTTCTTACAAATAAACTTTATACTCTGTCCAGACCTAGGAGGAAAAAAATCTGATGATATTTTTATTGGGATCATGTTACATTTAGAAATTATTTTAGAAAAACCTGACATCTTTAGGATGTTGAGTCTTCCTATTCAGAATTTGTTCAAGTCAAGTTTATGTTTGTATCTTTGGGAGTTTTTTTTACAATTTTCCTCATAAATTTTGAACTTTTCTTGTTTAGTGTATGCCTATGAAATGTTTGGCTAAATGGCACCTTTTCTTCCATTATACCTTGTAACTGATTTCTGGGGTTTTTTAAATTTATACATTTTTCAAAGGTCCTTTTCAGTGTCAGTTTAGAGGATGCATTCCCTGACCACCCAGATCATACTAATTTCTCTCATCTTTAAACATCTAGTGAATTAAAAAAAAAAAAGTTTTACATTTTTCATGACATTTCATGACACCTGTTCTATCTCCCCTACTAGAATAAAAACTTTTCAGAAACAATGTTGTACTCACTTTCTACTTAAAACTCAGAACCTTGTATGATGCTGGGAATTTAGCAGGAACTCAGCAAATATGTAGTTGATAGATAAGGAAACAAAGTATAATAACTAGCTTATATAAAAACTCCTAACATACTCATCAAACAACATTTCTGACCTCAGTAAGCTTGCAAATACTTAACATTAATCATGAGGGGAATGTGAGAGGACTGGTTAAAAATGATTACTACTTCTGGGGGTAAAGTTTTCAAAGCTGATGGCCTTGAGTCATCCAAAATGAATTGGAGAAGATGGGAGAGGGATGCATAAAAGGAAACAAGTTTATATAAATAAGAATAAGGGAGCTAGAGTTTGCACGGATTACTGGAGAGTAGAGATGTGTACACAGAGAGAAGCATAGACATCAGTAGAGGGTCCCACTTAAGTATTCAGCAGAGTGTTGATCAGAGAATGCATGCAAGAAAACTACACAAGACTGGGGGAAGACCACCAGAAAAGGTTAAAAGACCATAACAACACTCACCAAGGTCAGTAATAATGCCTGTCCCCACCAACAAAACTGGAAAAACCTCACACAGGATATTGAATAGAGGACTCAGAGAGTCTTGCCTCAGTGGTGGGGAATAAATAGCCCTAAACTAAAGACTAGTCTGACCTAATAAATCTTAAAATCAAGACTCAAAAGGATCAAACTATTTCTAAGAAACTTAACTATGCCCAAAATAAAAAATAATTACAGAAATCTAAAAATATACAGCATGCAAGGTAAAATTTACATTGTCTGGTAGCAGCCAATAAAAAATTACCAGACATTCAAAGAAGGGGAAAAAAATTATGAGGAGAAAAATCAATCTATTGAAACCAACACAGCAATGAAATGAACAGTTAAGGACATCAAAATAGTTATAAGTGATTCTATATGTTCAAAAAGTTAAATAGAAACTTGGAAGGTACAAAAAAAGACGCAAATCCAACTTCTAAAGATGAAAACTATAATGTCTGAGATGGAACATACACTGGATGGGATTAATAGCAGATTAGATATTGCAAAAGAAACAATAAAGTACAGTAATAAGAGACCCAAAATGAAATACAGAGAGAAAAAGAATAAAAACAAAATGAAAAGAGCATCTGTGACCCATGGGACAATTTCAAGCAGCCTAATACACATGTAATTGAAATTCATGAAGATGGGGGGAGGCAGGAAAAATATTTGAAGAAATAATATTAAAATTTTCCAAATATGATACCTACAAAGCTCAGGTCTAAGAAACTCAACGAACACTAAGCTCAGGAAGTATGAAGAAAACTATGCCAAGGCACATCATATTAACATGGCTCAAAACCGGTGATGAAAAGGAAATCTTAAAAGCAGTTGAAAAAAAAGACATGTTATATACACATAGGAACAGTGATAATACCAGCATAGTTATCATTGGGAACAATACAAGTAAGGAAACAGTGGAGCAAAAATCTTTAAAGTATTGAAAGGAAAAAAAAAAAAACTGTCAACATCTAATTTGATACCTGAAGAAAATCTTTCAAAAAAGGAAGCGACAAGAAGAGTTTTTTGGACATAAAAAATTGAATGAATGCACCACCAGCAGATCCATACTACAAGAAGTGTTCAAGGACATCCTTCAGGTAGAAGAATAATACCAGATGAAATATAAACCCACACACAAAGAATTGAGAGTACCACAGATAAATATGTAAGATTTATTATAAAAGATTATTGATGCTTAGACAAAAATAATAACATGGTGATGTGGGGTTTATAGCATATGTAAAAGTAAAATGCATAACATCAATAGCACAAAGGCCAGCAGGGAAGAATAGAGTATTCTACTGTAAGGTCCTTGTAGAAGATGTGATGCGGTATATGTAACACCATTTGAAGGTAGACTGTGGGAAGTTAAAAATATGTACTATAAACTATATAGTAACCACTAAAGTAAGAAAACAGAGGTGCAATTAATAAGCCAACAAAGGAGATCAAATGGAATCATACCTTTAAAATACTCAATTGATATAAAAGCATAAAAAGAAGAAAGGGTAAACAAAGAACAGATGGGATGAACAGAAAAAAAGCAAGATGATTGATTTAAACCTAACCATATCAATAACCACACTAAGTGTGAATGCTCTACGTATGCCAATTAAAAGTTAGAGATTGGGGCTTCCCTGGTGGCGCAGTGGTTGAGAATCTGCCTGCCAATGCAGGGGACACGGGTTCGAGCCCTGGTCCGGGAAGATCCCACATGTCGCGGAGCAACTAGGCCTGTGAGCCACAACTACTGAGCCTGCGCGTCTGGAGCCTGTGCTCCGCAACAAGAGAGGCCGCGATAGTGAGAGGCCCGTGCACCGCGATGAAGAGTGGCCCCCGCTTGCCACAACTAGAGAAAGCTCTCGCACAGAAACGAAGACCCAACACAGCCAAAAATAAATAAATAAATTAATTTTTAAAAAAAATGTTAGAGATTGTTAGATTGGATTAAAAAAAGCATGGCCCAAGTATATGCTACTTAAACATACTTTAAATATAAAGACACAAATAAGTTAAAAGTAAAAGGATGAACACTCTTCATGAATATAGACACAAAAATCCTCAACAAAATACTAGCAAACTGAATCCAGAAAATTATAAAAAGAATTACATATCATAAACAAGTGAGATCTATCCCAGGATTGCAACATTGGTTTAACATCTGAAAATCAATTCATATAATACATTATAATGTAGAATAAGGGACAAAAACTATATGATCATCTCAATAGATACCAAAAAAAGATTTGAAAATCCAACACTCATTCATGATTTTAAAAAGCTGAGCAAACTAGGAATAGAAGAGAATCTTCTCAACATAATAAAGAGCATCTATGAAAAATCTACTGCTAACATCATAGTAATTGCTAAAAGACTGAATGCTTTCCCTCTCAACCCAGGCAAAAGATAAGGATCCACTCTCACCACTTCTGTTCAACACGTAATAGATATTCTAGCCAGGGCAACTAGACTAGAAAGATATAAAAGGCATCCATATTGGAAATGAAGGTGTAAAACTCTATTTACAGACCAACATGGTCTTGTAAATAAAAAGAGTCAAAGGAATACACTAAAAACCTACTAGAAGTAATACACAAGTTGAGTACAGTAGCAGGATATAAGATCAATACACAAAATCAGTTATGTTTCTATACTAACAATGAACAGCCTAAAAATGAAATTAAGAAATCCATTCCATTCATAATAACAGGCAAAAACATAACAAAACAAAACAAAAAACAACCCTAACATACCTAGGAATACTTTAACAAAGAAATGCAAGACTTGTACACTGAAAACTACAAAACATTACTAAAAGATATTAAAGAAGACATCAATAGGGACTTCCCCGGTGGTCCAGTGGTAAAGAATCCACCTTCCAATGCTGGGGATGCAGGTTCGATACCTGGAAAATGCAGGGGATGTGGGTTCGATCCCACATGCCACAGGGCAACTAAGCCCACACACCACAACTACTGAACTCACACACCTCAACTAGAGAGCCCGCGTGCTGCAAACTACAGAGCCCACGCACTCTGGAACCGACGCGCCACAACTACAGAGCCCATGTGCCCTGGAGCCCATGCACCACAACTAGAGAGAGAAAACTCACACACAACAACTAGAGAGAAGCCCGCGCACTGCAACAAGGAGCCCACGCACTGCAACGAAAAAGATCCCGCATGCCTCAATGAAGATCCCGCGTGCTGCAACTAAGATCCAACACAGCCAAAAAAATAAAGAAAATTTTAAAAAATAAAATAAAGTCTTCAAAAAAAAAAAAAAAAAAGGAGACATCAATAAATGAAAAGACGTTCCATGGTCATGGATTGTAAGACATAATATTGTTAAGATTTCAATACTCCCCAAACTGGTCTACAGATTCAACACAATCCATATAAAAATCCCTTCCAGCTCCTTTACAGAAACTGATAAGGTAATCCTAAAACTCATGGAAATGCAAAAGACACAGAATAGCCAAAACAATCTTGAAAAAGAAGAACAAAGTTGCAAGTCATACTTCCTGACCTGAAAATTTACTGCAAAGCTACAGTAATCAAGACTGGTATCAGCATAAGGACAGACATATAGGTCAATGCAATAAAATTGAGAACCCAGAAATAAATCCTTACATGTATGGTCAGTTGATTTTTACAAAGGTGCCAAAAAACTTTAAAGGGAAACGAACAGTCTTTTCAAACAAGGGATGCTGGGACAACTGATATCCACACGCAAAAAAAAAAAAAAAAAAAGAATTTGGACAACTATCTCACACTGTACACAAAAACTAAGTAAAAATTGATCCAAATCTATATGTAAGAGCTAAAACTACAAAATTGCTAGAAGAAAACATAGGAGTAATTCTTCTTGAACTTGGCAATGATTTCTTAGTTAAGACACCAAAAGCACAAGCAATGAAAGAAAAATTTGAGGGCTTCCCTGGTGGTGCAGTGACTTGAGAATCCTCCTGCCAATGCAGGGGGCACAGGTTTGAGCCCTGGTCCGGGAAGATCCCACATGCTGTGGAGCAAGTAAGCCCACGAGCCACAACTACTGAGCCCACATGCTGCAAATACTGAAGCCCCTGCGCCTAGAGCCCATGCTCCGTAACAAGAGAAGCCACCGCAAGGAGAAGCCCGCGCACCACAACGAAGAGGAGCCTCTGCTCGTTACAACTAGAGAAAGCCCGTGCACAGCAATGAAGACCCAACACAGCCAAAAATAAATAAATAAAATAAATTTATTAAAAAGAAAGAAAAATGTGTTATATTAGACTTAATCAAAAGTAAAAATGTTGTGCTTCAAAAGACACCATCGGGCTTCCCTGGTAGCAGAGTGGTTAAGAATCCGCCTGCCAATGCAAGGGTGAGCCCTGGTCTGGGAAGATCCCACATGCCGCGGAGCAACTAAGCCCGTGCACCGCAATGAACAGTAGGCCCCGCTTGCCGAAACTAGAGAAAGCCCGCGTGCAGCAACCAAGACCCAACGCAGCCAAAAAATAAATTTTAAAAATTTTTTTAAATTAAAAAAAAAAAAAGTGAAAAGACAACTTAGAGTATGGGAGAAAATATGTGCAAATCATACATCCAATAAGGGGCTTATATCCAGAATATAAAAAAACTATTACAACTCAATAATAAAAAGAAAAATAACACAATTTAAAAAGGATTTGAACAGACACTTCTCCAAGTGGCAAAAAAAGTACATAAAAAGTACATAAAAACATATTCAAAACCATTATTCATTAAGGAAATGCAAATTTAAACTACAATGAGATAATACTACACACTTATTAGAAATGATGAAATTGCAAAGACTGACCATTCCAAGTGTTTACAAGCATGTAGAACAAGTAGAACTCTCATATTCAACTGGTGGGAATATAAAATAGTTTGGCAGTTTAGGTTAAACATACACCTACCCTATGATCCAGACATTTCATTCCCAGGTATTTACTCAAGAAAAAAGAAATCTTATGTCCATACAAAGACTGGTGCATTAGTGTTCATAGCAACTCTATTTGCAAAAGCCAAAAGCCAGAAACTATCAAATGTCCATCAACAGGTGAATAAACAAATTGTGGTATACCTGAATAACCAATCTGTGATTAGTGTCTTTCCACCTGTACTGGTAGATTTTCCAGTACTAAAAAATTCTCATTCATTATCTCTTTAAATATTGCTTTTGCCCATTCTCTATCTCTTTTCTTTCAGGAACTCCACTTACTAGACTTTCTCACTATAACTTCTCATTCTGATCATTCTAATTTTCATGTATCTTCATTTCTTTTATATTTTCCATTTCTGTATCTTTGAGCTGTATTCTGAATGATTTATTCTGATCTATATTCCAGTTAATTCATTCTCCCTTGGGGTTTGCCTAATTGCCTTATCTGTGGTTAAACTTAACAAATGAGTTTTGAGTTTTTATTACTGCATTTTTCATTAATAGAAATTACATTCAGTTCCTCTTTTCAACCAGCTTTGTACCTCTGTCACTTTTCAGACTCCTGCTCCCTGCATATATTTTCAAATGTGCCTTTTACTTACTTAAATAGAGCCCATCATGGTTATTTTAATAATAACTAGTAATTATAATATATAAGCCTTTGCAAGTTTTCTTCTAAATGTCTATTGTTTCTGCTGATTCTTGTTCAGGTTGTCTTATTTCCTTGTGCACTTGGTTATCTTTGACAAATTATCCATTGACCTCAAAACTTTACTGGTAGGACTTTTTTTAAGCCAAAGATGAAAGTAAACTCCTACAGAGAATATTTGCCTTTGTTTACTATATCATTTTAAATTCATTCCTTGACATATAACCCAATTTAAAAATGAGCAAAGGATGCAAACAGACATTTCCCCTCCCCCCCCAAAAAAATAGACAATTGGCCAATAAAGACACGAAAAGGCGCTCAACAGCATCAGTTATTAGGGAAATACAAATCAAAACCTCAATGAGATACCACTCCACCCACAGTAGGATAGCTATAATCAAAAAGACAGACAAAAATAAATGTTGATGAGGATGGAGAAACTAGAACCCTCATACATTGCTGGTAGGAATGAAAACTGGTGTAGCTGCTTTGGAAAACAGTTTGGCAGTTCCTCAAAACAAACACAGAATTACCATATGACCCAGCAATTCCATTTGTAGGTAAATGGAGAATGAAAATATATTTCCTATGAAAATGGAAAATACATTTCCACACAAAAACCTGTATGCAAATGTTCATAGCAGCATTATTCGTAATAGCCAAAAAATGGATATAACCATCAACTAAGGAATGGGAAAACAAAACGTGGTATTAACCATACAATGGAATATTATTCAGCCATTAAAAAGAATGAAGTACTGATTCATGGTAAACATGAATAATCCTTGAAAAGATTATGCTAAGTGAAATAAGACACAAAAGACATATTGTATGATTTCATTCATATGAAATGCTCAAAATAAGCAAATCATACAGACAAAAGTAGATTAGAGTTTGCCAGGGGTTGAGGGAAAAAGGGGAAATGGGGAATGACTGTGAATGGGTATAAGGTTTTTTTTCTGGGGGTAATAAAAATGTTCTGGAATTAAATAGTGATGATGGTTGTACAACTTTATGAACATATGAAAACCCACTGAATTATACACTCTCAAGAGTGAATTTTATGGCATATGAATTATATCTAAAAAATAAAAGATTTTTTTAAAATTCACATCTTGAAATTTTTTTAGACCACCAAGGTGATGTGTACTTCCCTCATGATCTGGTAGTTACGACTGCCCAAGGACAGGTTTTTTTTCCCTTCTGCTTTACTTGGCCTGAAGACAATTTTCCTTGCAGATCCTTGAAGAAGGTTGAGTTTTCATCCTTTCCATGACGTCAAAGACCTTTGGGATCCCAGAATTATGGGCAGAAAGTCTCTTGTTAGCTAACCTTGAATGAGCCCTGGGCTGACTTCTAACTATACCTCTGGTCCTACAAATCTACCAGATTCTTATTCAAATCCAATCAAGTTCCCTGAGTTTAGCAAATACCCTCAAAGCAAGTAAGACTTAAGGGCTCCTATAGTCTCTCAGATTTTCAGCTTTCTCTTAGATTTTGACATATTAAATCCTAAGTACCTTAAAAATTTTTTTAAATAGAGCTATTCTTTTTTTAAATACAGCTATAGTCAGTGTGAAGGTTTTTCCAAATGTCTTAACTATATTCCAAAAGTGCAAATCCAATATTTACTTTTCAAGTTAAAGTTAACTCTAGTGAGTTAGGACAGGATTTGCAAAAACTAAAGACAGCCTAATATAAACCACAATAAAGTAGCTTTAGAAGTACTTGTGGGGCTTCCCTGGTGGCGCAGTCGTTGAGAATCTGCCTGCCAATGCAGGGGACACGGGTTCGAGCCCTGGTCTGGGAAGATCCCACATGCCGCGGAGCAACTAGGCCTGTGAGCCACAACTACTGAGCCTGCGCGTCTGGAGCCTGTGCTCCGCAACGAGAGAGGCCGTGACAGTGAGAGGCCCGTGCACCACAATGAAGAGTGGCCCCCGCTCGCCACAACTAGAGAAAGCCCTCGCAGAGAAATGAAGATCAAAAATAAATTAATTAATTAATAAAAAAAAAAAAAAAGAAGAAGTACTTGTGACCTCGGATGAATACAGTAGATATTTAAGACTTAGATAACATACTCCTGTATACTAAGATGAAAAGTTTACTTTAGAAAAAAATTAAACTTTAATTTGAGTTTTAAAAGAAGCATGGGTGGGTGACCTGTCTCTTAGGTATGGAGGCTCTTTTACAACTAAAGTAAAAGTAAGATTGCAGCAAGGATACACAAAGAGACCAAAGAAAGGACAGCCCAGAAACATATGAACATATGTATGGAAACTTGATATATGATACTTATAGATTACTGAGAGGAAAAACAGAATATTCAATAAACTATGCTGGGAAAAACTGACAACCTATATGAAAAAAAAAAATGAAACTGGATCCCCACTTCACACCACACAAAAATCAATTTCACATGGACTAAGGACACAAATATGAAAGGCAACATTTTAAAGCTTTTAGAAGAAAATATCAGACTATATCTTTATGACCTCAGGGAAGGGAAAGATTTGTTAAACAAGATGTCAAAAGAACAAACCATAAGGAAAAGGCTGACATATTCAACTACATTAAACTACAGAATGGGTCTATCAAAAACCACTATAAAGAAAGTGAAAGACAAGCTACTTACTGGGAAAAAGATATTTGTCACATGCATAATTGACAAGGGATTAGTACCCAGAAAAAAAATATATATATATATATTTTTTTCTAGAAATCAATTTCAAAAAGACAAAAAAATTAAGAATGGGCAAAAAATATAAACAGCCATCCCACTGAATAGGAACTATGAAAGATTCAACATCATCAGTAATTAAAGAAATGTAAATTAAACCCTACCATTTCTCGTCTACCAGATTGTTGAAAAGAAAAAATTCAGATAATTACAAATGTACAAATATCTCAAATGTTGTTGAGAAAGGGAACAAAGTGAACACTTATACGCTGCTTGTGATAGTATAAACTGGTACAACCACTTTACAAAGCAATTCAGCGTTACCTAGCAAAACTGAAGATCCACAACTCTAGGCAAAAAACATAGGAAATTCTTGTACATGGACACAGAGAAACACAGATTGGACAGTAATAACAAAACAGCTTTCAATGGCAAAAAGTAAAACTAAATTTAAAAAAAGAAGACTGAAAACACCCTAAATATCCATTAACAGGAGGATGGATAAACAGCTGTAAATTCGTATAACAGAATAGCAAAAAAAGCAAATGAACTATAACACAGCAACACAGATGAATCTCATAAATATAATTTGTGCCCCAAAACAGTCAAGGAATAAACAAAACTAAACACTACATTACTTATGAATACCTATGTATGTAGTAAAACTCTACAGAAAATCAAGGAACATGGAAAGAGAAAGACACAATCAGGGAGAAAGATATAATTAGGGCTTCAAAAATATTATGTATTATTTCTAATGCATGATATAGGTACCGGGCATTTATTTGTATTCTCTAAATCTGTAGACGTGTCAAAAGTACTATTCTGCACATATGAAATAATTTTTCACTTAAAAATTAACCAAACACAGTAACAACCTAGATGGGAAAAGAATTTGAATAAGAATAGATACACGTATAACTGAATCACTCTGAAACTATCACAATATTGTTAATCAACTATACTCCAATATAAAATAAAAAGTTAAAAAAATAAATTTTAAAAAATTAAAAATAAAAATTAAGCAAATACATGTTGTGGTAGAAAATATGAAAAATACATAAAACTATAGGAAGAAAATTAAAATTATCAATAACCCCATCATCCTGAAATAACTATAATACTTAAAAGAAATAAATATACTTAAATGGTATGTCTTCTTCTACTCTCTATTTTGTATTGGTTTGGTTTTGGTTTTGGCCTTGGCCGTGCAGCGTCTTAGTTCCCAGACCAGGGATCGAACCCATGCCCCCTGTAATGGAAGTGTGGAGTCCTAACCACTGGACCGCCAGGGAATTCACATTTTACTCTCTACTTTTATTTACTCTTTTTTTTTTTACAGCTTTATTGAGGTATTGACTTACAGTGAATTGCACATATTTAAAATGTACAATTACATGAGTCAGACATATGTATACAGTGGTGAAAGCATCTTCACAATCAAGAAAACTAATATACCAATGAATACATCCACCATCCCTAAAAGTTTCCTCATACCCCCTTTGAATCCATCCCCCTTTTCTTTCCCTTGCCACTCCCCGCCTCAGGTAACCACTTATCTGTCTTCTGTTACTTTAGTTTGCAGTTTCTAGAATTTTTTCAGGTATAGTCTGGGCATAATTTATTCATATGTTTCACTTTAGTACATACTGCCACCAATTTACACTTTTACCAGCAGAGTACAAGAGTTCCAGTTGTTCCACATCCTTATCAACACTTGACTGTTTGCCTTTTCCATTTTTAGCCATTCTTTTCATATCCTAAGGAACATACACATAAAACTACTGCCTGAGCAACAACAAAAATTAAACTTTCAATGAAGACTGGAGTGAAACTCATAAAGAACTTTTCATCTAAGAGCATTTTCCCTTAAATGCATAATAATAATTGAAGCAAAGGCCCTAACTGATGTATGCCTCATGAATTCTGATTTAGCCAAAATGTCTGATACCTACATAAGATTTTTAGAAGAGTCATTGAGATACACACTAGAAAAATCACATGACAAAAGTAAGTTGGAAGTATCCAAGTACTGGAACTCAGGTGAAATACAATCCAACAGTTTGTTAAAGTGTGACTTTGACACTGATAAAAACACCTGAACCCAACAGACCAAAATACCACTAAAATAGTGTTCATAATTTGAATTGGGGAGATTAAACACTTACAGTTTTGTCAATATGCGCAGCAACTTGCAGTCAGCTTCCCATGCTGGGTGATGCACTTTAACATAAAAGTATTCTATTGGCCTTATATTCTTTCCAATCTGACTATAAACTCCCCTATCACTCTACCACCCTATCACTCCTCCTTCAAATCTTTGTGTCTCAAAATAAGGATTCTACACTGACTATCTTTATTTCTTCATCCTCTATTTACTCCTCAAAGTCCTTCAAATTTGGCTTCCAACCTTATCATTTTACTTAAATTACGTTTGTTGAGTTCAATGACATACTCCTAACTACCAAAACCAACAGGCACTTTATCAGCCCCAATCTTCCTGATTCCTCTGATTCATTTGACCCTAAAACAGATTTCTATCCTTATGAAAACTCTTCCGTCTCCTGGCTTCTAGGACACCACTGTCTATTAGTTTGCTTCCTTCTTTCCTGAAGGTTCTGCCTTGGTCTCCTTGGCTGTCTCTACCCATCATTTAAGTCCTGCTGTTTTCCATCCTTGGTCTTCCTCTTTTCTTACTCTACTAACTGGAATGTTTTCTTCCACTCTCACAAGATTAACTATCACAAATCCATGGGTGGTTCCAACATTCACAACTCCGATCCTGACTTCAGAAAATCCCGCTACCAACATATCTAACTGCCAACTAGGCAGCTCAGCCAGATGTCCTACAAGAATCACAAACTCATTTTTTCTCAACCTGAATTAGCCCCTCAATTTGTTAGTTTTATTTGTGAATACACAATTATAACTCAAGTGGAGCCAATAAAATACAAGAGGAACTTAAAATTGTTTCTTCTTCAAGGGTTAAAAAAAAAAGCAAATTTTTATGAAGGCTTTTTCTTCCAGTTATGAAGACACTCAAAGTCATTAGCAAAAACCACAAAATACAAAATATATGATAAAAAACCAAATCTCCTCGAATCCCAGCTCTCAGAGGCAAGCAATATAAATCTCTCCTTCCAGAAAGAGCAATTTTTAGCCATGATAAAGTTCCATATGGAAATATTAAATTGGTTAAGTAGGCGGTGGTGTTGCTATTAACTCTTAATATTTCCAGGCTATTTATAACAGTATCAGTCAGGGAAAACACCTCTATTAACTGCCTACCTGGAGTGAGAATCAGTATATTTTAAATACGAAAGCAATCCTTTTACATGCTGTATTTTAAGCACTCTAAAGGAATCAATGTTTTTGGCTTGGCATCTATCTTGCCTATACCTGCACGTCCACCTGTGTGCGACATACCCACGATTCACGCACAGTACTTCCTTGATTTAAAGAAAACCATAGTAAAGAAAGAAGAAGGAAAAAAAAAATTGGAGGAGATAGATACAAACCGAATCTAAAAACCTAGCTGGGTAGATAATTCATGTTTTGCAAAAACCAAAACAAAGTGATGTTTACCAGCCCTTCGCCGCTTCAAAAAGTTTCAGAAACTTCAGAGATAAAAACCATCCGCTAACCGGTTCTCATCAGACTCTCCAGGCAAAGGAAATGCGTTCGCTTTCTTCTTAACCCAGAGGCCAGAGCCCACCTGGGGCCGGCGGTCGCAAGCGCGCGCCCAGGGCAGGGAGCACGGCGCGCGGCCGGCCCCGCCGGGGCTGGGGTCTCCCCTCCGTCCGGCCCGCGGGTCCCAACGAGCCGACCGGTGAGCCCAGCGGACCTACAGCCCACCGTGCTCCCACAAAACGAGTCCCTGCCCTCCCGGCCTCGGAAATCGCGGCTGTCGAGGGGCCCCAAACCTCCCTCAGGCCTCCGGAGAGCAGGCGTCGCTGAGGAGACTCGGCCCCGCGAGGCTGGGGGCGACGAGGCTACTCTGCCGTCCGCGAGTCCCACCGGGAGGGTAGGGAAGCAGCCGCTCGAGGCCCGCGCCACGCTGCTCGCCCGGGGAAGCACCCGCGACCCCACATCTGAGCCCCCCACCCCCCGGCCCCCTCCCCCGCCGTGTCCCCGGGATCTCCACGCGCCGCTCTCGGGGAGCCCCCGCCTCACACCGCGCTGAGGTGGCCAGTTACCTGCTCGAGGCAGTGAGCGTTCTGGCGTTGCCGCCCGCGGGAACAGCGATCCGGTCACCTCGCGCGGCCGCGCCCCGAGGCCCCGCCCCCTCTCCAGGTTTTCCCCCCCACCCCCGCCCCGCCCTCCCCAGGTCCGCCCCGCCCTCCCCAGGTCCGCCCCGCCTGCCGGGAGGTGCAAGCCGAGGGGCGGGACGGGGAGGGGCCGTCCGTCAGTGTACCTGAGCGCCAGGCGCCTGCGCCCTCGGCTCCTCCCCTCCTCGCCTCTCCCAGCCGCGGTTCTCGGGTGCGCCCTCTGGAAAGGAACAAAATGAAGCCAGGCAGAGTTTGGAGTGTGTTGAGGGGTCAGACGGGAGATAAAAGATAGAGAGGGGTATAGTGGGAAAGCAGCTGACCTGATGAACCTCCTTGAATAGGGAAGGAAGGAGCAGTTTCTCTTGCCAGAAGATATTTCTGCACGCAGAGAAACTTCTTGGAAGCAGAGAAACTTTTCTTAGTTGTGTTACTGGTCTTCAGTGTTTACATCCTAATTATAAAGTCTTTGAGAATCAGCTCGCAACTCTTCACTGTTGTGACTTTACATTTCCTACTGCTTTGCTAGCAGCAGGTACGTTGGAAGGAATCCCAAAGGTATCCACTACCTGCCCCACCCCCATTCTATGCTGGAATCCCCTCTGGCACCCTGGCAAGGAGTTGACTGGCCCTTTTTTGCCTTCGTTGCTGGAAATCTCAACACTGTACTTGGAAAGCTGTTGAGTGAATTCCTAGGTTATCTGTTGATGAATGGCTAAGCTTTTGAGAGGCTGCTGGATTGTAAATTGAAGGTGATAATTTTCTTCCTGGAGAGTAGCCTTTCCCAAAATGGGTTCTGTTAATCTCCAGGCCCTAGATGCTGCAGTGGGAGTTGGGATGGTTGGGAGGTGGAGAGGAGGCCTAGATCCTGAGAACAAATTAATCTGGGGAAAGAGGCACAATATAGTTACTCCTTGAGTTGACAAGGCATTCAAGGCCTAAGAACTGTGTTTTACTTTGTATCATCCTATATTTCTCAAATTTACTGGACCTGAGGAGTGACAGAATATGCCACCCCAAAATATGCCACTTTGGCATAAAGATTATTTTGAGTTAAAGGCACTTGAGAATCAGATGGAAGAAGGACCTCTGATCTTCCTTTTTCTTCCGAAAAGCAGGAGATGGAACTCCCAAGTGAACGATGTCCTCCCGCTACCCTGAGGAAAGAAACAGTCTTATCACCAGAGATGGGAGTCAAGAATGAGGGAAATCTATACAGACAAACCTTGTTAAACTAACCCTTATCTTCATAGCCACTTCTCCACTATTAACTGCCCTAGCTCAAGCCCCTTTGTTTTGTCCCATTTTCACTACTTACTACTTTGTCCAACTTAGTACGTGCTCAGCTCTAACTGCTTCTTTGGTCTTCATTGTCTTGTGGGTGCGCCCATGTACATGTAAAAAATCTTTATGTGTTGCTGCTGTTAATCTGTCTATGTCAATTTAATTCTCAGTTCGAGGCAGAACCCCTAAGAGGGTAAAGTTTTTGCCTCTCCTCCAGACCATACAACTCTCTTCTTGAGAAATGCCAGTTACCATCCTGGGGCCTTAATGTTTCAACTAACACACTTTGATAAACACTGCTTTAAGTCCTAATATATTCACCTTCAATAATTTTTCACTCTATTACAAATGTTTGCAAAGTTCTGTACTGTTTACACAGAGCTTTCACATGAGTCATCTCATTTAAGCCTCACGATTGTGATGTTGTTCTTATCCTCATTTTACAGTTGAAAATATTGAGGGTCAAACAAACAGTGGTTACCCAAGTATAGAATCAAGATTGACTCTGGACTTAAGACTCCAAGGCTTTAAAAATATATATTATATAAAGTATGTAGATAATGTACTTTATTTAAGCGTCAAATGACTCTGTGTGATAGATATATATGTTACCAAGTCCAAGCTTGCTCTGCTCGCCACACGGACAGGCCAATAAATCGGAGATAAGGTGTTGAGACAAAGAATACGACTTTATTCGGAAAGCCCGCAGACCAAGAAGATGGCGGTCTAAAGTCTCAAAATAACCATCTTAGTGGGGTTTGGATACCAGTTTCTTTTATAGCACAGAGAGGGGAAGGAGATGAGGAAGTAAAGTAAAAGGGCCATAAGTTTTGCAAATATCCCCTGGAATGGCCAGCCTCGGGGAAGGGATGTGTTAATTTCTTCTTTCCTGTAGCCATCCACAGGTGGACAGGTTCCGGATGTTTCCCTCAGGCAGAAGGGCAGGCCATTATGTATAGACAGTATACTTTTAGTGAACAAAAGCAGCGGAATGCAAAGGTTAAAGTAAAAGAAACAGATCCAACATGTAGTCCGATTTAGCTCTTCCCTGTTACATATATATATATATATATATATATATATATATATATATATATATATATTTATATATATATTTATATATATATATTTATATATATATATATACTTTCTCTCTCTCTCTCTCATTGACCCTTAAGTACAGCACATCCTTGGTTAGCAACCTCTAGATTCCTGTATTATTTCTCCAGGGCAAGGACCTTTACCTATCTTTTACTCCCTGCAGCACCTGACATCATAGTGTAGGGCACAAAAGTGTCACTCAGATGTGCTGGAGGAACAGAGTGAATGAACGCTCAGTAGTCCTTATTGAACTGGACCAGGTGCTTGGTTCCCTGACTGAACAGCCTTAACAACCTCCTCACTGATGCAGAAGTCCCCAGACAAGAGCTTCCCAAATTGTTCCTAATTTTCTTCCATCTAAAAAGGCTTCTTGGACTTCCCTGGTGGAGCAGTGGTTAAGAATCTGCCTGCCAATGCAGGGGACACGGGTTCGAGCCCTGGTCCGGGAAGATCCCACATGACGCGGAGCAACTAAGTCCGTGTGCCACAACTACCGAGCCTGCGCTCTAGAGCCCGTGTGCCACAACTACTGAAGCGGGAGAACGTCGAGTCTGTGCTCCGCAACAAAGAGAAGCCACTGCGATGAGAAGCCCGCGGCACCGCATCGAAGAGTAGCCCCTGCTCGCCGCAACTAGAGAAAGCACACGCGCAGCAACGAAGACCCAACGCAGCCAAAAATAAATAAATAAATTTATTAAAAAAAAGAATCCAGACAAAAAGGAGCCCATAAATAAATAAATAAATATTTAAAAAACAAAGAGGCTTCTTAGAAGGATCTACTCTGCTGACAGAGTTCTTTGAAAACAATGAAACCACTTCCTTTGTTTTCTTCGAAATGTTCCTCCTTCCTGTTCCACTTTCAGAGGCAAGGCTACATTGATACGAATGGAGGATATTGTACACCTTTCTTTGTGCCTTTGTGTTCCCTCTTCCCATAGAATGATGGTTGTTGCAACATTCTGAGTGGGTTTTTTTTGTTCATTGTTTGTTTTTTAATGTTAAACATTAGTGTTTTTAATGTTTAATGTCATTACTTGAGACAGATCTAAGGAGAAAAAGAAATTTGGGTTGATGTGGGTAACACTGCTGCTTAGATTTTGCTGTGTGTATTATTTCATTTGATGGAGACAAATCACTTAATCCCTGTCCTAATCCCTTTTCATTCTTCCCTCATTTAGTACAGTTTGTAAATGCTTTGTGACTTATCCAGCCCTACCTCTCCAGCCTCCCCTGCAACTACCCACCACCACACATTTTTGACCTTCTGAATTAATTGCAATTCCCAAAGGTGCCAAATTTGCACTACTGTTCTCTTTACCTCCATTTTATGCATATCAACTGGCAAGTTCATGTTCATTCAGCTGCAGTATCACCTCTTCTGGAAGATGAAACTCCACAACACCCAGCCGAAAGTGAATGAGGTGCCCTTCCTCAGCATTCCTGCCATAATCCACCCATATCTCCATCATGGCACCTACTCAATAACTGCGATTATTGGCTTTTTTCCCTCTTTCTACTAAACTCATTCCATGTGAGTTACCAATAAACAGGAATTATGACTTCCACCTGTTCTCTGAGCACATACCATAGCCCCTGACATGTAGCTGCACTCAAATATTTGTTGAATGAACGAAAAACAAATCTTTAAAAGAATATGAATTCCTAGAGTGCTTGTGAAATAATTTTACAAATATATATGGTCATATGAACACAGTGGGTGTGGCATACCGATTTCGGCTTCCCTCCAAATGATTTCCTTCTCATTTTCTGCCTTAGAAAAACAGAACAGCAGAAGCCTATATATAGTCATTCATTCATTCATTTATTCACTTGTTCAACAAAATTTTTGAGTGCCTGTAGTATATCAAGCACCCGCTCAGAGAGAAAGTGACATTTCAACAGAGTCATGGATGCCCACCAAACCTTAATTCCTTTTTCCGGCCTCAAAGCTAAACTACATTGTCCATTTGCCTTGTATCTAGGTAAAGCTGTGTGACCAGATCTCATCAGTGGAATATGAGCATGAGTAGAGTTTCACTTCTGGACCTATGCAATTGAAAACTTGGAGTCTCTCTCCCTCTTCCCATCCCTTGACCACCTTGGACCATTGCTAAACCATGTTAACCATTGCTAAAGCTAAGAATGCAACCAGATGGAAGATGTCCTGGTTTCTGATTGACTCCAACCACCACCCACTACCCACTAATCTTGGTTGGATTGTGTTGTGAATGAAAAACAAACTTTTTTGTGTAAACTACTAATACTGGGGCATTTTTTTCCCCAACAGCTAGCTTTACTTACCTTGATTAACATTGCCGTAAATGATGACATAGAGATTACACAAAACGCTAGAAAACATCTTCTTCTGCTCTAGGCATTGCATGGGAAACATGAAACACGAAAATTGATCAGAGAAAGTATTAAGGTCATAGAGACTTTAAGTTTGTCCCAAATGGATAACGAAAAATCTTTATGGATACGCAGCTCTTTTCTCTCTCTCTGATGGCCACCCGATCCAAATGCTGACATGAAAGCAAGCATGGCGTCACCATCACATCATCATCATCTTTATCAGCCCTTGTCAGTCACTTTCATGCACTCTGAAGGGTTTCCCTGTGAGCCTCAGGAAATTCAGTGTTACTCAGAGTATGTACTAAGGAGTGATGGAAGATAGGAATACAAAGATAGGCTCTGAAGGCTCTTGAATATCTTACCAAGGAGACTGTATATTAATCTACAGGACACATAGTTGAATAAACTAGGGACTCTTTGTGGCGGGATGAGTTTTTTTCTTTTTTTCTCCTTTACTTCCCAGTTTCTCCCATAATTCTGTGAGATCTTATTCCTATATCAATAATATCTAGTGGTTCTGCTCCCCTGATTGAAGCCCTCTGGTTCACCATGCATGTGCTTGGCTGCCCAACAGGAGGATTATGTGAATTGGACCTTTCTTTCCTTCCATTATTAAAGGCAAAGTGCTGGGGTTATATGTAGGAACTACGGAAATCTGGGCAAAAAATTACACCATGGTAGAGGTCTCCCCAGAAAGGTGGTTACTTGCCCACTGGTTTCATAGTGTGAATTTATCATAGTATGGAAACTGACTTTCAGCTTTTCAAGCTCAGAAACTTGTTTCTCTTCCCCTGCAGCTTACTAAGTTAAACTCTGTTAAAGAAGAAGACTCAGCCAGGCTCACTAGAGGTTGAACTAGACAATAGGGCCTATTAATATTAATAGGGCCTGTCTATTAAAATAACATAAGAAATAGAATTATTTTAGGTCCCAGACATCTGTATCTAAAGGTGAAAATACTACACCCTGCAGAAACAGCCATACAGGAAGCTAAATGATAATCAGAAGGTTGTCTGGGGAGGGATATGGAACCAAAATTAGAAGAGTTAGGAGGAATATTGATTGATTAATAGCATCAAGTTATGATCGCCATCATCAATACCACAGAACAGAGTGGTCTGTCACAGTTGCAGATAAGCTGTGTGATTCCACTCACCAAGTGTACAGTCAGAGTCACAGGCCTTCTTCTCTGTAGTAGATTACAGTACTGGCTTCAGCCCTCACTGTATCCATACTCTTTGCCATGACTTTGAAGTTCCTTCCACTCAAGGAGTGGAATATATTTCCCTACCCCTTGATTATAGGTTCAGCCATGTCACTTGCTTTGACCAATAAAATGAGATGGAATAGTGTTCAAGTTCTGAGCCTAGGCCTAAAGAGGCCTCAGATGTTTCTGCTTGCCTTCTTGTGCTTCTGCCAATGCTGTGAGAAGATTTTGCCTGGGCCAGCCAGCTGGTCCAAGGAGGATAAGAGACACAGAGCATCCCAGATAAGCCCAGACTAGAGGAGCTAATCCCTAGCTGACAAGCAGACAGGTGAGAAATAATAGATGATTGTCATTTTATATTATGGCATTTGGGGACTACTTGTTACACAGCAATAATTGCCTGACATACCTTCCAGCCATGATTTTCTGGGATGGGGTGGAGGAGGTGCTCTTACCCTACTGTGGCCCCAGAGTTCCAGACCAGCATGCCCAGGATTCCCCTCCCAAGTCACTTGGGGTCACCAACTGGGCCAATGGTAAGTCAGAGGATTCAGTTTCCCAGCCTCAGTAAAATCCTGTTTGACTTTTTCTGTTCTTCCGGTTAGATGTAAAATCTAAATATTTGCCACAGCAGAGGAGAGAAAGATTTTTAACTCTTCAGAAGGCTACTTCTGAATATTAACGGTTGTTTACAAATGCAACTCAAAATCATTATTTGAAATAAAATTGAAAACCTATCATTTGTGAGTTTTGCTTTCATCAGAGTTTTAGGAAAACTCATACGCCCAGCAAAATCCCCAGGCAGCTTAGAATGCCAAGACTTTCTTCCCCTCTCTTTAAATCCGCTCCAAGTCCATAAGGAGACTTCATGAATAAACGTGGTTGGCAGAGGAACCATATTTTTATGATAATTGCCTCTCAATCTGTTAGTTTGAAATATGCATTAGTCTTTATACGAATTAGTAATGTGTGTGTGTGTGGGGGGGGGTCTCAAAACACTTTACAATCCCATTTTTTCAGACATTCCTTCCTTCCCCACTACCCCCTGCCTTTCACTAGCCTCTCCCACCCTGCTAGTTTATGATGGGACTGAAAATGTTGGGATATTTTTTGAGGAAATGTGGGAGGTCGGCAATCCATTTCCTACTTGACGTGGGTTTCATTTACCAGAAGGAAAAACAACAACAGCAATGCAAGAGCACTTCCAGCACAGCTGGACGGCAGCACCGTGCACCGGCTTTTAAAGAGCTATCCTATCACCCCGCGAGGTGACAGCACTCAGGGGACAGAACAGGGTCTGTGAAGGCCAGTGAAGCATACCCTTCCATTCCTGAAAAACATCCCCTCAGGAAACAACTTGGCGTTTCCTGCAAAACATGAACTTGCTTGGCAGTCTGACCAACTCATCGCCCCTGTTCATCACATACAGCCTGTCTGATTAATAACAATAACTAGTCCAAGAACAGAGTGACTACAACTTCAATAGGAAAGGGGGAAACAGGAGATAAACAGTGCCCTCGCCAAACAAACACATGTGCACACAGGCTCACACCCCCCCAAACATAGAAAGTCACTTTCAAAATGTCGAGAAATACAAAATGACTCAGTCAAAACCACTTTACGTTACTGGAAACAAGGTTGAAAATTACTTCTCATCTCCTATCCAAATATGTTTGGAATGATAACAGCTGCCATTCTTCATTGACTTATCATGTGCCAAACACTGTGTTAATGGTTCATATACATACACTTTTTAAAATTCTTGCAAAAACCCTGCAGAGAAGATATCTAAACTTTACAGATAAGTAACCTTTCCAAGATCACAAAGAAGTGATCAAGGAGCCAGGATTTAACCCAAGGTTGTGTGTGACGCTAAAAGTCAAGCTTATTTTATGAAATCACAGGCTTGATTGGTAAACTGTGAAGCCCAGACGTAGTTGTTTTCACATAAACCCAAGCCATTCCTCAAGGCCCATGGAAATTACCACCTCATCTATAAATACTTGACTTGTTCTAGACAAAGCTCTGATGGTTATAAGTAACAGAAATCCACTCAAATTCATTCAACTGAAAGTGGATGGGATCCTAGTCCCAGCCCTATCCTGGTAAGGGAACAATGGAAACATATAGGAATTCAGGATCTGAACAAGTGGACCTCAGAAAGGCCAGGACCTGAAGCAGCCCGACACCCCTCAACCCCCTGCCTCAAGGAGATTGCTTCTCTCTCACACCTACACATCCTGTCCAGCTTCTCTGAGTCTCCAGTCCCTCAAAGCTGCAGTCTGCACACAATTCCACAATGACTTCCTTGTTGGCAAATCTACCAGGTCTTTGAGCTCAGGGCCTACCACCTAAGACAAGTAACTGCTTCTCCTTTTCCAGATTCCTGGGAGAGGAATCTGATGGGCTCAGCTCATATTTTCCAGCCAGTTTCCACACAAAGCACAGGTTATTGGCTGGTCTCTGGTTGGGCATCCCTGGGTCAAATGTTCATCCTAGTCTAGTCATAGCTGGCTGAGGAAGGGAGGACCAAGTGATCTGGGACTGTACCTTCTGGTAGGGAAGCACCCTGAAATCCAGTAAATGCTCGGCTCTTCTTCACTCCCTTTTTCTTTATAAGGCTGGTTTACACACCTGGTTTAGCACTTAATTTTAAATAGCCTCCTGATGCTCTCCAATTGCCTTCTATTGCCTTCTATTTATTTTCTAGGTTTCTAGAGAACCACATCTTATCATCATTATATCTGCAACACCTAGCAGAGTGCTAAGAACACAGTGGACACTTAAAAATGATTTGTTTTATTAGAGTTCATTGTGGGGTAGAACAATGCAGATGATCAAGAAGAATTCCTTTATTCCTTCCTTTGCCCCAAAAAGATGACTGGAATTAGAAAGAGAGTATCAAATATGATCCCAAGTCTTTCACCTCACTGGCTTAGCTACAGCATATGCAGAGAAGGAAATGTATTTGACACTTTAGTACACAAACTCCAAATTTCCTTCCAAATCTTGCTCAAAGAGGTATCTAGGCCAATAGCTCTCAACCTGGAGTAATGCTCCCATGAACTATATCCTTGCTCTGATGCCATCCTCTTATCACCCATTCAGAGAAGTCTACTAGAATTAAAATAAATGACTCTTACACTATTATAGTGGTAAGCTTGATTCTGCTCTGCTTTGCAAAAAAAATTAGTTTCAATACCTAAGTATTAAATTACTAGTAACTAATTATTAGTAAACATTTTACAATTGGTATTGTGATTGAGAGTGGTTAATATAAGACATTCTGCTGCCCACAGCTGAGATGACACTAATTCTATCAATAAGAGTGTTTTCTGCCCTTAATAACAGAAAACCCAACTTGAATAGTCATAAACATAAGGAAACATATTAGCTGGTGCGGTGGCTTAAATCATGCTCGTAATTCTTTGAAATTCCTCTCATCAAGGTTGGGATCTATGTCCTCTCCCCCATGTCTAGGGTAACCATAGTGACTGATTGACCAAGAGACTACTGTGGAAATGACAGAATGTGGAGATAACAGAATATGATAACCAAGGCTAGGTCATAAAAGCAATACAATTTCTGCTTGGTTCTCTCTATTCGCTTACTCTTGGAACCCAGCCACCATGATTTGAGGAAGCCCAAGCAGTTTGTGGAGAGACCCACATGGAGAGGTCCACATGACAAGGGCCATGACTCTCACACTGACTGAGCCAGCACCAACTCTCCAGCTATGTGGTGAGCCATCTAGAAGTGTATTCTCCAGCCCCTAGTTGAGCTGCTCCAGCTGATACCTCATGGAGCAGAGACAAGCCTTCCACACTGAGCCCAGCTGACATTGCAGATTCATGAAGTAAATAATGATAACATGTTGTTTTAAGTCACTAAGTTTGGGGAAGGTTTGTTACACAGCAATAGGTAATTGATATGTCTAACCTAAAAGGAAGCCCAAAGGTAGATCAGATTTCAGAGTCATTGATTCAACAACTCAATCATTTATCATTGACTGTTTTTCTTCCCTTTTGTCTGTTCTAGATTATGTGAACATCATCCTAAATCTAGTTCCCTCATGTTTATAGAATGGCTGCCAGGAACAATTAGACCTTCCTCTTTCTTTCTTTTTTTTTAAATTTTATTTATTTATTTATTTATTTATTTATTTATTTATTTATTTATTTATGGCTGCGTTGGGCCTTTGCTGCATGCGGGCTTTCTCTAGTTGCGGCGAACAGGGGCTACTCTTTGTTGCAGTGCATGGGCTGCTCATTGCATTGGAGTCTCTTGTTGTGGAGCACGGGCTCTAGGCACATGGGCTTCAGTAGTTGTGGCTCGCAGGCTCTAGAGCACCGGCTCAGTAGTTGTGGCGCACAGGCTTAGTTGCTCTGCGGCACGTGGCATCTTCCCAGACCAGGGCTTGAACCCGTGTACCCTGCATTGGCAGATGGATTCTTAACCACTGCACCACCAGGGAAGCCCTTGCTTAGCCCTTCTTAGTCACTATCTCCCCATCCTTCACTAGTTTCCTTTCACTGCTCTGGACCATCTCCAGATTCCACCTTCCTTCTTCACTTCCTGGACTGGCTAAAAGTAATGAGGACTCAACTTTTCTACCTGGAGTTTTCCTGCTCATCACTTTTGACATTGTGCTGACCCCTTTGAACACAGCACAACATTGTGATGGAGTTCAGCAAATATTTCATTTCCCAAAATTGAATAGGATAGTTCTGGAAAAAAATAACTTTGTGGATTAAGTTTAGGATGTCCAGAGTAGACATCTATTCAGAGTCTGATCATGAGAACCACACCTCCTTCCACTCCAAATTTGTACTCCTAGGAGAAGCTACTATATCTTCCCATGATTTCACTCCACTAATCAGTTGATTGGTTCATGAGAAGGCATCTCACCTGAGCAGTGTCAATCACACTCTTTCTCTAGAATCTTTTTTTCAAACTATAGCCAGGAAAGAACAGTTAGCCTTCTTTTTAGCAATAGAAGACACTTCGTTGGCCATGTCTCCTAGGAAGAAGTCAGTATATAATAAAAGAGAGTGAAGTTGATATGCTTCCAAAGGCATTAGACTTCTTGGTTCCATTCAGTCCTGAGGGAAGATGCACCCTGTTCTTCCCTTGTACTAGTACATAAGCCACATCAGTTATAAACCCATAAATGGCATCTTTTGCCTAAGTTAATGCATGTTTAGTTTCTGACCCTTAAAAACACAAGAGACTTGATATGAGTTCTCAAAAAACTAGGTCCCTGCAAGATTCTTTGAAACTGGGTCTTTGGCATTTTCATCCCATTGTGATTTGCATACATTTTCATTTGCTTTAAGTGCTCACCTCTCAGTATTTTGTTTATGACATGGAGTACTGGAAAAAAAAATATGGTCTTTAGAGACAGAAAATCTGAGTTTAAATTCTGGCTTTAACCCTTTTTTGTGACAGTGCAAGGGCCTCTCTGAGCCTCAATCTCTTTTCTATAAAGTGGGGATAAAAATAATCTTTGCCCTAGCAACCTCTTGGGGTCATTATGAGAATCAAAATAAGAAAACGAGTAGGGATGGGGCCATACTCATCTTTGCACTCCTAATGTCTACCATAAGGCATGGAACAGTGGTGTAGATACTGAACAAATATTTGATGAACAAAAGAAAAACAAATGAAAGCATTTTGTACATTTCAAAACACTATTTAAATGTAAATTAATATGATTAAGACCACAACAGCAGAGTATATATATAAATATTTTCATTGGCAGGTTGAGTTGATCTTGGGCTGAATGACAATTTCAGTGTTGTGAACAAAACTTCCTGTAAAAAAGATGTGAAGTGAATGGAACTTTTGTCCACCATCCCTCCATCCTCTCTTTCGTTATGCTCCCTCTGGTCCAGATAATGTGTCAGAGTGTCGCTGATCCCAGGTTCTAAAAGTAGCCAATGCTCTGCAGCTGCTGGATGCTGTTGCAGAAGCATCAAGATGGAGGCGATGGTGAAGAAAGAGGTTATTAAAATGATCTAAGGCCCTTTCACTTATAATTAGTGAAGTAAGTAATTACATAAGTAATTATGTAACCTTACTTCTCCATTTAAAGCATCAACACAGCTAAGGCTCCCACAAAAGTCTCAGGATGCAAATTGCCCATTTGTGACTCCTTTTTCCCTTCCTAGTCACCCATGTAGAACTTTACAAAGAAGACACAGGGACTCAAGAAGCACAGTTGCCCGGGACCATCATTCAGTTTAGGGACAAACAGACCTACACACTGTATTATAATATAGCAAAGTGCAGCCACCAAGGTTTATAATGATAATTCTGAATCATCATCAAGTAAAACTTTACACGTAGCATAGTCTGGCTACTGAGGCAAGAAAGTAGTCAATACTTCATTTTAAAAATCCATCAATATGACTAAAATTATTTTAAAGGTTTATTGCTTCAGAAAGTATGTTCTGAATTATCTGAAACACATCTCCCAAAATGATTCATTTTCCAATTATTCAAAAGAGCCTTAGTTTTTGGGTATCATTGTTTATCCAATGGTTCAGTAAGTTAATTGTAAGCATTAGATGCCCATAACATAAAAATCCCAACCCTTAACATTGTACAGTAGGTGAAAATGAACGATCTCCCAACAATAATAAGTATATTCGATTGGGATAAAAATGTTTTGCCTCACTAACCTTGACTTTTAATTTGTAAGGGAAATCTGTCTTTGGTCAAATTTCCTACAGTTAAAGATTGTTGAAAAAAATGAATTATCGTGGGCTTTGGATTTTTCTTTTATCCCCACCAATAGATCACTGAATTGTTGTTAATTGTTTGAAACAAATTATCTCCCACTTTCCTACCTTAATAGATGTAATATAATATGTAAGCCATACAGAAGAAATGCATGTTTGCATTTCTCACTGTTCTCTCAGAACAGTGAGAGGGCCAGAGGGACTGGGTGAGAGAAGAGAGGAAGAAGGGTAGAAACTGGGGACAGAGGAATATGGGGTGGGACTCGGGGTAAAGGAGATAGCGTGGGCCATTGTAAAGACATTTGCTTTTACTCTGAATAGACTGAGAAGCCATTGGAGGATTTGGAGTAGAGGAATGGCATGAACTGATTTAACATTTATAAAGATCAGCTGCTGGGTTGAGACTAGACTAGGGGGCAGGAGGAAAGGTGGAAGCAGAGAAACTGCTTGCTGATGAACTAGAATAGAGGTGAGGGAGATGGGTCGCTGGGACCAAGGTGGTAATATGGCCGTAGTGAAGATGTGAGGATTAAATGATACAACACATGCACAGAAAACAGCATCATGATTGGCACAGTCAGTGCCCAGTAGACACTGGCTAGTATTAGTATTACATCATTCTGAACCCCATGACTCATCAGTAAATGGTTGGTTGATTGAATGGCAGAGCCAGGTGAGTGATTACAAATTAGGGAGTCAATAGCAGGATTAGAAAAGGAACTTTTTTTTTTTTTTTTAACATTTCGGCATAGATCAACCAAAATGAACTGGAATTGAATCAAACCTAAAGAGTTCACGCTCCCCCTCATTGAACTGTCTGCTTGGATTGTTTTTTTTAATTACATACATACACACACACACACAAAATCGAAAAATCTGTGGTCAAAATGGTTGTTGAGTTGCTGCCATTGCCCAGAATCCAGCCTAACCTTGCAGCACTCCTAGATATTAAAAATCCTTTCCATGGTCTTACATTTTTTGGCTTAACAAGCATAAGAGGCCATGAACTCCAATATCTGAAGCAAACGTGTTAAACATCTGGGATCTGGCACAAGTTTCGCCTGTGGGATGCTTTGTTTGGGCAAACTTTTATTGAATTGAAAAAGAAGTAAGGACTGACTTTCAAAATATTCGTGTAACCTAGTAAAACTATTTCTCTGAAGCCCGAGTCAAAATACAGAGTTCTTCAAACCAACTAATAAACTTAATTTAAAATCAGGCTAGAAATCAGTTCTTAAAACACAGAGCGGTGTCTAAAGGGAATCAAGCTGACATATCCAGAACTCTTGCTACAACAAGAAGATGGCTAGTCTGAATTAAGTGGATTTTTCTAGACTAAAGGCTGCAGTTCACAACCACTTGAAGAAAGTCCATGACATTTGCAGGAAGGGCACCAGTCTGCAGTTTTGGGCAAGCTCTGTCACTTAAACACAGATGACCTTGGGCAATTTACTTTACCTCTAGAGTTAAGTTTCCTGTATATCCTATAAAAATTGGAAAGAACAATCACCCCATGGGTCTTAGAAATTTACAAGCATAAAAAAATAGAATAATAAGGGTGACAGAACATTTAAAAGCTCTATACATATAGGTACATAGGAGAAGAGGAAATATTGGGAGGAGGAAATAGAATGCAAGAGATTATTAGTAGAAGATGGGAGAGATCAAACAAGCTGAACAACGCTTTTAAAGAAGAGAAGCCAAGGGTGGTCTTCCGGAGTGTTCTTCAGGGCAGGCTTGTAATCTTTTAGTATCTCCCCAAAGTGCCCAGGGCAGCATCCACTGACTGAGAGACCATCACATCCCTCTCAGCTTCCACCATCTACATCCTGACATTCTAAAGGGTGGGGTGAGGGTTAGGGTTAAGGCCAACAACCTACCCCATTGTGTCTGGCAGGCAGAAGGATGGAAGTCAAGCAAGAACATGTCTTCTGAAAGGGGGACAGAAATCGTTCTTAAAACCCACCTTTCCCTTTTAAGAGAGACTGCTAGTCCCTGCAAAGTATTTTGTGCAGCTGAGCATCTGGAGGGGTTTTGGCCTGAATGGTGAGCTGGGAGCTGAGTTTGAGAGTAGGCATTCTGCATCCTAGAGCCAGATGCATTTGGAGTTTGCAGACTTCATGGGAAGGAGGGACAAAGAGGCAAGTTGAATGGAAGAGGAAGAATGCGGGGTGGCAGAGGACCTACTGAAACAGCAGGGATGGAGAGCTGAAATGTAAATTACTCTGTCCCACCCTCCACTCTCAAATCCTCAGTAAATTTTGACTCCATACACAAATGAAAACAGTGTTTGTATTCGTTTCCTAGGACTGCTGTAACAAAGTACCACAAACCGGGTGGCTTAAAACAACAGAAATTTATTCTCTCCCAAGTCTGGAGGCTAGAATTCCCAAATCAAGGTTTCAGCAGGACCATGCTCCCTCTGAGGCTCTAGGGAAGAATCCTTCCTTGCCTCTCTCCCAGCTTCTGGTGGCTCCTGGAAATCCTTGACATTCCTTAGCTTATAGCTACATCACTACACTTCTGCCTCCATATTCACGTGGTTTTTTTCTCTGTATATCTTTGATATGCCCTCTCCTCTTCCTATAAGGACGTTAGTCATTGGATTTGGAGATCACCCTACTCCAGTGTGACCTCATCTTAATTTGATTGATTATCTGTGCAAAGACCCTATTTCCAAATAAGGCCAACTCTGATGTTCTGGACGGGTATGAATTTGGGGGGGACACTATTCAATCCACTACAGTGTTGTTTCATCTTTTTTTGTGTAAAATTTAGAGTTTCATGTCAGAATCAACTGGCAAGGGACTGGGGGTCGGGGGACCGTGTTGGTGGTGAAATGGCCTATGAACCAAGTAAATTCAGAGAAGTTCAGAGTTTGAAGTCAGAGGTGACCACCTCCCATGAGACTGTTCAGAAATCTGGAAAGGCTTTGGAATTCTACAGGGCATGGAATGAGGAGTTCAAGGCAATACTATCTAGATCTCATGGACCAGGAGACCCCAGCTGACTTCTGGGTTATCAATGAAAGAAAGACACCTGGAAGAGGGGAGAACAAGTGGAAGAGAAGGAAGAAGAGGAAAAAAGGTGAGGAGATGAATAAGAAAGACAGATGAGTTTTTAAAGGGAGACCAAGGAAAAAGAAAGCAGGGTTAAGGAGCTAATGTAAGACTTGGTATATTAAAAGTGCTCAAGATAAGTTTGGAGAAGAAAGAAAAGGAGAAAGAGAGGGAGGGAGGAAGAGATGTGCATGGGAGGCCTCATACAGTGTCACCAAAATTGCTTCCACTGTCACCCAGAGCTGTCCATATTGTGGTGGCTTGCTCATGACCCTGATCAATTTCAAAGACGAACACACCATGTGGGAACGCTTATTGCTTCTCTCTCTGTATCAGTGTTCTGTGGACTAAAGAGGTCACGGTCCATTCTCCACCCAAGGACCCTGAAGTCTTTTTTTCCGATAACGCATATTCTGTCTCAACTCTAATTTGAGTTGCCACATACTTGTGGTCTCCTTGTGGTTTTTGCTGTCCCTCATTGTGCCACAGTTTACCTTACTGAGTTCCCGTGAAAGGACATGACAGTGGTCTAAATTAGTGAATGTCCTTCAGCACAGAAGGGCAAGGAGAATCCTTGTGGATTAAGCAAATAGCTTTCAGATCACTTGAGATACAGTTTAAATAGCTCAGGATTGGAAAGATTCTGGGGTTTAGGGGAAAGAGAACTACTAGACCAGGAATCAGGAGACCTATATGCCAATCTACCACCAGGTTACCTGGAACAAGTCAATCCCCTATTCTCAGCCTTGGAATCTTCATTATAAGGCAATTGGACCTCATGACATGATTTCTAGATCCTTTCGGCTGTCATGGTCTATAGGGAGGCATTATCAATAAAATCCAATTAAAATGACCTCCTTAGGACATCAACAGTGTATTGGAAGAGTGAAAATGTTGCTGGAAACCACATTCCCACTTCGTACAAAGTTGAGATGAAATGGACCTGATTTCAAGTTGAAATGAAATGAAATGAAATGAGAAGGAAACTGCTAAGAGTATGCTGAGAGAAGTGAGGCCACTTTGATCCTTCAAGTTCCAAGAACTGTTTATAAACTGAGTCGTTGCTTGGGTGAATGGCTTGGATATTTGGAATATTTGAGGTGAAGAAAGGCATGGGGCAATTGCTGCTTGCTAGGATAATAGGGAAGAAAATCACCAGGCATTTCCACATACATCATCTTATTTCTCAAAACAACAAGGAGGTGAGTATCATTAACCCCATTTCACAGATGAGGAAAGTAAGGCTCAGAGAACCCAGGCAACTTATTCCAGGTCACAAACTGATAAGTGGCAGAATTGGGACCCAAACCCAGGTCTATTCAACTCCAATCCCAGTGTTCCCTCTGCCTCCCCAGATTGACACTATTATACCCAGTTGTCTGAGCCAGAACAAAATTCCTGTAAAGAACCTGAGTTGTGCATACCTCACTTTTTCATCCTCTAGTGTAAAGAACACAGGCATGCTTTCGAATTGAGAGTGATGGCTATCTGGCCAGAGGCCAGAGCAAAGAACTGTTTGAGCAGGGATTCTTAAGCAGGTCAAATCCAAGAACAGAGTAGAAACTTGAAAAATATATGTTGAGGAGTCAAGTGAATACAGGGTTCAGGGTTAACATTTTTTCAGGTTACAAGGAAAATCTGAGGCTCAGAGAGGCCAAGTGTCTTGCCCTAGGTCAAGAGAGACCTAGAAAAGTTCTCTCTTTTTCCAGAGAGAGCTGGAAAAAGAACCAAAGATGTCTAGACTTCCAGACTAGAGATATTCCCACCACATCACCATAACTCCTAAGGCCAATAGAATTTTTCCTATACCTTTAATTAAATGCAGTATACTTTAGGGGGAAATGAATGCTAACCTCCAGCCAAGAACATTTATTTGCCTAATGGATTAATAAGAAAATGACTCTGCTGTTTCGGAAGCTAATAGATGGCATGGTTAATGTAATTTTCAGTTTTGATATTGGGCCATGAGTCATTTTTGTTTATCTTAGCATTCTTTCCTCAGGTACAGTATGTACTGACCATAATTACTGGGAGTAGGAGCCCCGTCACTCACTCAGGAAGCAATTGACGGACTCTCAGGGAGTGGATGACTGCTTTCATGAGCGTATTTGGTCTTTTAGATCAAAAAATGGATCCTTGGGTTTCTCATCCTCAAGGAGCCACCTCATCTGCATCCCCGGGACCACTTCTCAAAGGACCCCCAGAACTCAATCTCTAGCGTCAAACTCTCTCCTCCAACACATACTTCTGACCATCTTCAGAATACCTCCACCTGGATGTGTTACAGTCACCTCAAAGCCGGCAGATTCTACCTGTCCAAGGCTATCTAACTGTGCAATTAAGACCTATGCACTTCCCTGTATGTAAATTATACCTCCACACAAAAATAAAAATAACAGAGCAAGTTTAAAATGGAGTTCATCTTCCCCTACTTCCCAAACCCCTCCTCCTGAGGTATTTCTCGGCTTGGTTCAGGGTGTGCCTTAGCTCCGTAAGCCTCCACACCCAGTAAATCAGCAAGACCTATTGATTCCATCTACTACAGTTCTCCTGACTCTTTCCCCTTCTCTCCATTTTCTCTTGTCAATTCCCATCATCATATTCACTTGAATGACCCTGACCCCCTACTTTGTGCCACGTGCTATGCTAGCCCTTAAGCCTACAGTGATGAGCAACATGTAAATGGTGTCTTGAAGGAGTTTGCAGTTTAGAACTCCGCACGGTAATCACAACCACAGGAACACAGGTAACAGGAGTGTTTCATTCTACACAGGAGTAGAGGGTGGAGTTGGCAGTGTAGTTGTAGGGTTTCAGGGATGGGTCTGGAAAGCTCAGGGAGGAGCTGACCTCTGAGGGGAATACTGACAGATGAAGAGGCATCTGGCAAGTGGACAAAGAGAAACGCTGCCAATGAGAGGAGCTCTAGCAAGAGCAGCTGGAGGGAATATATAAGCCTTTCAGGTTGGGGGAGAGGGATGTTGTTTGTTTGAGAATTTGTTATGAAGGAGGGGAAAGTGATTGGAGATGGAACTGGAGAAGAAGGCAGGAACCAGAACATGGAAGGCTTTGTCAATCATGTTCAGGAGTTTGAACTTTACCCCATGGGCAGAGGGGGTGCTGGGTGTCAGTAAAGACTTTTAAGCAAGGAACTAGTCAGCCTTCTCTTCAGAAAGATCAAAATTAGAGATAACTTAGAGATAATGATCTTTTATGTGAACAACCTGCAGTATTTTGCTTGACTCCCATTTCTCCCATCTCCATACACCGCTTCCAAAGTGATCTTCCTAAAAATAAGACCATGTCCCTTCCCTAATTAAAAAGCAAAACAAAATAAAATACAAACCCTACCATAGTCCCCCCCCATAGCAGACAGCAGCAATTCCCAAACTCTAAGGAAAATTATTGCTGGAGATGTTGATAAGTTGTTCTGGGGAAAAAAACATTTCCCTTGCAAATAAGTTTGATTCACCTTTATACAAAAATTAACCAGGTTTCCTTTTCATTGTAGGACTTCTCAGAGGCTTTAATTTTCTAATATCAATTGTGAATCTTTCAAAAAGGGACTCAATTCAGATTCCCCAGTCTAGTAAACAAGCGAACTCTTCAGTCTTGGAGCACGGGTTGGCATCTCCATGGGCTAGTGTTCTGTGAAATTCTGGTCTCTACAATAAAGTCCAAACTCATTTAGATGAATAGGGCCATCAATAATGTAAAGAATTCCATTGCTCCCTGCCATACACACACCCTTGAATCCTCTGCTCCAACCACATTGGTCTTCTCAGTGTCCTTTCCTTCCTATGCTTGAGGACTTCATGGTCATCCTTTAAGTCGCAGCTAAATCTCAATTCCACCGTGAAAAAGGGGTGTACGGGTGAAGGTTGCAAAGATATAGGTGGATCTGAGTAAAGGTTACTGTTCATAAAACCACAGTATGTTCTATTTGGGAATAGTTTGGATGAATAATTCTATAATCTGTGAATTTATGAAAAGTGCTAGACTACATTTTACAAAGAAAGTTAAGGGTGATTTGTTACTGGCAGAGAAACCCTGGTCTTTAGACTGTGCACAGTCCTGAGTTTAAACGGACTCCAGTTTTTCCCAGCCTCTGCTCCAGATTATACGAAGACTATAGGCACCATGTCAAGCTGCTAGATGCCACGATGGACTAGGGACAAAGAGTATTGGAAAGATTTTTTAAAGTGCATTTCTGGTAATGAGTGGGGGTAGCCTGGCCCCTGACGAAGGGGTGTTGGAACGAAGGAAGTCGAACCTGGAAAGGAGAGATTGGAGGTCAGAAAGGACTCTGAGAGTGAGTCCTCAGGAAGAACAGCCACAGGGAAGACCCAGAGTCAGATCACTGGATAAAGATTCTTTCTTTTTTGAGCAGGGATGACAGGAGAAAAATGAGAAAAGGGAAGTCGTGTCTTTGCTCAGGAAGGGATATTCTGGAGACTGGGGAGAGGTTCTGTGCACTTGGGAAAGAAGAGAAGAGGAGGTGGAGGGAGAAGAGGTCAAAATGCATCCATAGTCTTGTATTTTGCCCCTCAGACCCAGCTGTGCTTTCACTGGACCGGACCCGACCACCAACTCGCAACTTTGGGATGGAGATCAGGCAGTAGGGGTCAGAGGACAGTGCAGAAACGGAAAGACGAGAGAGAAGAGAATAAAGGGAAGAAATGAGAGGAGGAAGAGGAGGAGAATGAAGGAGGCTCCTAACCCCAAGCCCACAGCCTTACTCAGAAGTAAAGCAAGGAAACGGCGTTCACACTTCCGAGGAGGAACAAGAGAAGCTCCATCTCTATCCTCGTCCTCTGCTTTCCCACCTCAGCTTTCAGCAGGTTGTTGAGGAATCAGCAAAGGAATGGAGTGGGGCTAAGTGAAATCTGGTGAAAATTAAGAACCAGAGTAGCCTTGAGGCAATCTCCCAAGATGGAAGCTTGCAGCTGGAGGGAATAAGTGTGAAGAGCAGAATATTTATTAGCTGAGTATTAGCAGAGTACTGGCTCAGTATTAGCTGGAGGAAGCAACATCCTTTCCTTCCAGAGCCTGCCCCTTCTCTGCAGCTGCTCCAAATGAGGCAACCAGCTCCTTTTCCACTTGCCTTATCGTCACAAAATTCTTGCAGAACACCTGGGAGCTCTTCACCCCCTACTTGAGAAAAGTCCTGGCTTTTATGATGGAAAATGATGCCACGAGTCTTTTAAAAGTTGTACTGAGGGCCCTTAGAGGTTATACATTGAAAGTTCCAACAGGAAAAAAGCAGGAAGCAAGAGGGCCTAGCTCTCCCCCAGTGTGCATAGATTCTGAGCTGAAAGGATCCTCTTGACTAACTGTGGTTTTACTGAAAAAAAGTCAATTATGATTTCAATAGTGCCTTTGCACTTAAAAATGCTGCCTTTGCAGCAGTGTTATTGGCCCACACATCTGCTTTTCCGAAAGACTGGGAAAATGCTGTGTGGAAATGCCAAGCTTGGGGTGGACATCTCTGTGGGGGTCTTTTTCAAAGTGGAACTAGAAGAAAATGAAACAAAATAAGACAACACAAAATTGTAAAAGACTACAGAATCACTGTGAAGAGCTAAGTTATTTGCAAATACCACAGCTTGGTTTCAATAACTTTTTTTTTTTTTTTTTGGTAAAATTTTTAAGAGCAGAGGATGGAGGACATTAACAAATATAAGAGCAATCCATGCTCCTCTTTATGGACAAATTATAAGTGGTTTGTACATTAAAGTTCAGAAGAACTCAAGCCATGTGTTTGAAGTATAGTAGCTACCTTGTGATAGAAGCCAGTTCTGCAACATCAAATGCATTCTCAGTAGAAAGTAGGATAGCAAGAATTGGAAAAAAGGCTAGGTAGAAACCAAAACAATCCTCCCCGAACAAAAACTACTTTTAAGTGGCATCCAGCTATCCAATGACTCTCTGGTAGCCCTAAATCAGCATTAATAAATTAAAAACATCAAATCTTGATAAATAGGTATCATAAGGACCTTGGTGTTTGCATCCATGCACAATTTACTCCTACATTCATCTTACATTATTGCTCAAGAATACTCCAAATTCCTGAAAAAAATGTTGCTAGTCACTGCCTGTCAACATGTCATTGCCTCTTTGAGAGAACACCAACAATGACAATATAATCGATCATTCCTGTGTTGACATCTATTTTCTCACCCTAATGGTCTGTTTCACTGATAGATGCTGGTGAAGATTCATTACTAGGAAGCATTAGCAAGTCAAAGATTCTAACTGGATGCTGTCACTTCCCCCGCCCCTGGCAAAAAAAACCTACCAAAGTGATAAATCTTGCCCCAGTGCACTCCTTTTTGTCCTGAAACTTCTTGATTATTTTTTTAAAAAACATCTTTTAGTTACTTATGTTAGGGATTCTAATGAAGCTATCAGCCATCTGCTAAGTAAAGGCACTAAGAAAATTGAGAACAAAAATATCAACAGGAAAGAACAATCTGTATATCTGTATGATAGTTGATGAGCATTGGCCAATTTCAAAATAATGAAGAGCTTTACTAAAAGTTTGCTTTTCTTTTTCCATAGAGATTAAAACATTGCATTTCAAGGTACATACAAACAGTATCCAAAAGAAAGAAAATTTTCAGCTAACATTGATTTTGTGTTTCCTTTCAGTGTATTTAGTCAGCCTAAGCAGAGACATCTTTCTTTTTTTTTTTAATTTTTATTTATTTATTTATTTATTTATTTATTTATTTATTTATTTTTGGCTGTGTTGGGTCTCCGTTTCTGTGCGAGGGCTTTCTCTTGTTGCGGCAAGTGGGGGCCACTCTTCATCGCCGTGCGTGGGCCTCTCCCTATCGTGGCCTCTCTTGTTGCGGAGCACAGGCTCCAGACGCGCAGGCTCAGTGATTGTGGCTCACGGGCCCAGCTGCTCCGCGACATGTGGGATCTTCCCAGACCAGGGCTCAAACCCGCGTCCCCTGCATTGGCAGGCAGATTCTCAACCACTGCGCCACCAGGGAAGCCCGAGCAGAGACATCTTACTCTAAATTTCAAACATGTTTCTGAGGATATTCATAAGAATTTTTGTTGTGTGAAATAGACATGCCTTAATAATTATGAAAATCTAACCAAAATCATTTTGTTCACACTGCTAAAATGTACGCACCATGCTGTATTCCAGTTTTGTCTCAGAAGCTGCATAAACCCTTAGATAAATATCTTATCAGGGGCTTGTATCTATCTTGTTCATCTCTCTGAATCCAGAAACTGGCCCAACCAAAGTGGGGTGGGTAGGTGCTTAACCAAAGTGTGTTCTCCTCTTACAATGAAAACCTTCTACAAACAGGATTTAATGTGCTCAGAGGAGAGGAAAGAATAGTTGCTCCTTTATCGTGTCATCTCTCTCTGGGTGACCCTCTTGGCTCGCCCAGATGAAGAGTTTGTACATATTACAGTAAACAGTCCACAAGAATACATTGAAACCACCAAAAATGAAGTAATCAGACCTGCTGAAATGTTTTCACCATCTGGGAAAATAACACCCCAAGGGCCAAGACAGTTACCTAAGAAAATTTCGAAGTATGTTTTCCAGGCCTGAGAGGCTACAGGTAGGTGGATTCTGTGCCAGTTAGAAAGTGTTATGATTGGCAAATGGCTGTGAAACTCTCAAATTGCAGTTTAATGGAAATGCTGGCTGTCATCCCCAAAGTACATTTCAAGAAATCACAGAACTTTAGAATTAAAGGCAGCTGAATGGAAGGTTTCATCCACATTGAACCCAGAAGATTAGGTGGTAACACAAGAACTTTTGCAGGTGTCCCAGCTCTTAATCTGGCACCTCTTCCACCACAGAGTCCTTCATTCTTCCAGCCCTGATGGAACAGAACAGAGCGGGGTTCATGTGACAAGCTCTCAGCCCAGCTCGGATATGGGGCAACGCTGATGAGGGGGATGGTGTGGAACGGCCTGATACCTCAGGGTCCAAGGGGACAGCCAGCCCCAGCAGACTCCAGCGGAGGGGGCACAATGCTGAGATTCGAAGAGCAGGCTTATCCCCAGTCTTGTGAAAATAATAACACCTGACTATTCCCAAGGGGTGGCCGAAGGCAACAGCTTTTCGGGTTCTGTGAGCCTCTGTAAGTGTTTCCCCAATGTCTGGGGTTTGGCCCTACAGTACATACACGCTTAGCCCCAGGGCATTTTTCCCTTAAGTTTTAGGCCCAAGGGTATTTTAAGGTAAATTGATGCCACATGCTTCTGATTCATTTACACTGAACTCATCAGACTATGTTTGGAAAGAACACTCTGCAGGCCAAGAAGCCCTTTGAGGCTGCTTTTATGAGTCTTTCTGTGCCTTTTTTCTTAGAAGTAGGAAGCCACGTCTTGACATGAACAAATAAAATGCAAGTCCTAGAGACACAGGTCTGGTTCCAAATGTAGCACCTCTGAAACCCATGGGTCCTCAAATCACCAAGACAAGGCTGACCCTCCTTCTTTTTCAGAAGTTATAGGAAACCTCACCCTCGAGTTGTGTTGAGCCTGAGTCAGTCATTCGGAGCAGCTCGGTGCAGAGCTCACATAAGCCTTCAGCATTCTAACTCCACACCCAGTCCTGACACCTAAGCCTCCCCACCCAGGGGGAGCCCAGGGCTCAGGGCCACCTCTGCTCTCTGCTCTGTGGATCTGGGCCCGCACACTGGCAAATCTGTAGGAAACTGTCCTTTCTCTTCTGAGCTATGAAACTGGGGCGGTGTGTTGTTAATTTGTTGCTGGTGTTACTGTTAATATCACTTGAACCTGACGGAGAGGGCACAGTGGGAAATGGTTTGGAAGAGCTTTGTTTTAGGAAGGAAGAATTAACATATCCCCTCTGGAGGCTGACCGGAACCAGGAAATGTTTGACTTTACTCCTTCCCCTTTTAGTATAAAAGAAGCCTGAGGTCTAACTCGGGCAAGATAGTTCTTTCGGACATGAGTCCACCGTCTTCTCGGTCTGCTGGCTTTCCAAATAAGTTGCTATTCCTTGCCTCAACAATGAGTTGCTCAATTTATTGGCCTGTCGTGCAGCGAGCAGTACGAGCTTGCACTCGGTAACAGGGTTGACTCCTGGGATGGGACACAAAGGTAGCTGTCCCCACCTGTTCTCCCATCTGTGACTTGCACTGTTGACTCTCTTTGTCCCTGCCTGGGGTACCAAGATTGAAGGGAATTCATGTCCCTGACCAGGAAAAGAAAAATGAACCCTACAAGTAAGAAAAGATGTTGAGGGCAAGGTGACCAGGGCTTGGGCCACATTTGTCTCCCTCTCTTTATGCAATGAGCTCTCACCTCCACCTATTTATTAAAGGTTTTAAGTTTCCCCATGCCTGGGCCCTACCTAAGACCGGCTAAATCAGAATCTCTGGGGGTGAGGCCCAGGAAGTCAGGTTTTTTTCTAGAAAGCTCCACTGGTTATCTACTATGCAGTCAGGAATGAGGGCCACTGATTTAAAGTAACTTGATACATTCCTATTCTGGAAAAGTACCTGGAAATAATCTACATCAAGGGGGATTGTTTGTTGTCTTCCAATTGAACGGAATAAGATTCAGGCTTGATGCATTCCCCTCCCTCCTCCACCACCATTTCTCTCCCCACCCTCACTCCTTATCATGTTGTTAACGATGATCTCAGTCTCCGGAGAGCTTTTCAAGCCAGTACACAATAAACTAAAGAGAATGAGAACCAACCAACCCCAAAGGCTGAATCATCTACGATGTCAGAATGAACCAAACACAAGATCTCTTCAAATATTTAATCAGTTTGGAGACCTCTGCCTTCCAACCCAGTTGTGTAAAAATTCTTAAAAAAGCATGATGAAGGGGTCCTCAAAGAAAACGCTGGGCTAAAATGGAGAGGAGACTGGGTTTGGGAAGACAGAACGTAACATGTGCCTTAAGGTCTTTTGAAGGAATTCTACCGCGGATTAAAAAAAAAAAATACTCAAATGAACAAGAAAAGATTAAACAGTTATACAGATTTAAGGACAACTAAAACTTCTTTTATGGCTGCAAATACCAGACATGGCTTTGAAATAGACTCTTTAAAAACCCTTAGATCCTGCTGTGGTCTCTTTCCATGGCCTTCTCTGTCCATGCAAGAAGCAAGCTAGCTACACCCAGCGCCCCCAGGGGCATTCCGGGCCTTGGCAAAGCGATCAGCGAGAGATAGAAGGAAGGCCTGGAGGAGGTGAGAGGAAGCGGTTCACAGTTTTTGAACGGGGACTCAGACCCCAGCCGACCTAATCTATTTTCTTTGAAAAATAGGGAAATAAACTGAAGGCCTTGAAAAATCACCGTCGATCTCAGGTTAGGGGGCCAATGATAAAGCTTTTTGATAACTGTGTCATAGCAACTGGGGAAGCATGTCCTTCAAAGTGACGGGGGTTTATAATAATACAGGCGTGGTCGGGACTCGGGGCTGACTCCCCAGGAGACGTTCAGCAGGAAGGGCGTCACGTCTTTCTCGCTCTCATTCTCTCTCTGGTTTCTTCGCTTCTCCTGTCCCTTGGTGCTGTTGAGAGGCAGTGTCAGAGGCTCCAGCCCAGGGCTCAGAATGGGTACTGAGACACGTATATCCGCAGTCGGATCACGGAGCTGCCTCTGAAGTTGATGACGGTGTTGACAGTGATCATTTCCAAGTCCAGCTGTACGTCCCGGGGCCCTTTGATGGGGCGTGTCATCACCAGGGTGGCACTGATGGGGCCTGTTTGCTGTGGACGGAACCGGGGATACCAGTTAGAGAAAAGTCTGACTGGCTTAAGGAACCAGGGTGAGCTTGACCCCAGAAGCTGTTGAACAACGGCAGAGCGGGTGAGGAAAGCTGTCCGTCAGGAGACGTGGCCCCTGGGACAGTCACCAAAGCAGAAGGCCAGGCGGTCTGGCCACAGCCGGCCTCTGCAGCCCCAGTCGGGGCGCTCCTCCTTGCCCACTGCTGGCAGACAGCCACTCCTCGATGCCACGCTCTCCCCCCGCCTCTGAGCGTGCTCCTCCTGGCTTCTCCCTGCTGGCCCTTCAGGTCTCACCTGAACTATCACCTCCTCGGAGGAGCTTCTGTGCTTTCCCCAGTCTAATTCAGGTCCCTATGACCCTCTGCCAGGGCACCCTCTACTTCGCCCAGGAAGGAAGGTATTCGTTACCGTGTGCCATCGTCCACCCTATTTACTTGGTCCACACTAGACTATGAACTCTGTAAGAGCAAGGACCGGGGGCAGGTTTTCCACCCCTGAATCCCACCCCCAGCACCCAGCACGGTGTCTAGCATGTGGTAAGTGTTCAGTGACTGTATCTTGAGGGAAAGAATGAATAATTGTCCAAACTAACTACGTGACTCAGGGCTGTCACTTCACGTCTCTGTGCCTCCTCTCTAAAATGAGGGTTTGTACCAGATCAGTAGTTCCCGAGTAAACAGCTCCAAAGCACCTGGGACACTTTTTAAACTAACAATTCCAGGGGCCAATTCCAAGATTTTCTGCTTCAGTGGATTTTTCGATGATGCCTGGAGAAGTGTGACTTGTTTACCAGCCTCCAGGTGGTCCTGAGTGTAGCCCCTGCTGGAGGTCCCGGCTGGACACTCTGCACTCACCTACAGCTTCACCACTCTGTGACCCTGTCGCTGTGGTCCTGATAACTTCATGTGAGCTTTCTTCCTCCTCTGAATCTTTTTCTAAAGCTTTCAAAGAGGTAAGGAGAGAGGACTGACATAACTGAGCTTCCACCATGTGTGAGGCGCTCTTCCGGCCACTTTTATGTGTATGTGCTTATTTAATCCCCGTAAAAGCTCTGAGAGTCCTGGCTACTCAAAGTGTGGTCCCTGGACCAGCAGCGTCAGCATCATCAGGGTGCTTATGAGAAATGCAGGCTCCCAGGCCCCCCTAGGACCTACTGAGCCAGAATCTGGAGCTTAACACAATCTGCAGGTGATTCACAGGCACATTAACAATTGAAAGGTGCTCATCTAAAAGCACAGGACCCAGGCTGGGGAACCTAACTGCCGTACTAAAGGTATGTCTCATTATTTCTTTTTTTCACTGTTCCTTGTGAACTGAGGTGCCATGAGTTAAGTCATTGCTTAGGATCACTAGACCAGTCAGGGACAGAGACAAGGGATACCATTCCGGTGCTTTTGTCTGACCCCAAACCCCAGGCCTTTTTTACTGCACAACAATTATCAGAAAAGACTGATGTGTGTTTTACTTCTTCCTAGCACTGCCCTGAAGGACAGATGCTCGGGGGTCAGTGTAACGGCCAGAGAGTGGGTCCCTGGAAAGGAAAGAGCACAAGGGAACAGGGCATGCTGGATAATCACTTCCTACAAGCTGCAGAGTCCAATGCTGTGCCCAGAAACTGAAAGCAACAAGCTCTGCAAAATCAAGAAACTTGGCTTGTTTAAAGCCACACCAGGCATCTTATCTGTCTCCTTGAAGGGAGGGCTCCCCATAAAGTTCTGGACGTCCTCAAGAGCTGCCACAGGTAGGACAAGGGCAGGGCAGGCAGACAGGTGCCACCCAGGGGGTGGGACCTCCCCTGTCCTCTGGGCTATCAGCAGCTTTACAGCCAGGCCATTTCCTCTTGGCATCAGCTCCCTCCATTCCCGTCAGCATCTGCGCAATTGACACCCTCTCATGCAGAGGATCGCTAGCACTTCCTTGTCAACTCTTGCAAAACCTCGGAGCCCTGGGCCAGGACTTCAGAGGGTACAGCCAAACAGGGAAATGCCCAGGACATTTACATATACAAATATCTCACCAGCTTTCGCTGTTTGCATGAACAAAGGCCAGGAGCTGAGGACCCTGAGCTGACGGCAGGCCTCTGGAGGGAGAGCTGCAGAGGCTGGGACGGGGAATGGAACAGCTGGAAACTTCCCAGTTATCCCTTTCTGTCCTTGTAAATGTCTCCAGAGTGTGAGAGCATCGTTGCCTCTCCTATTTGGAAGTAATCTTAGAGCTCAGACAGTCTGATCCCCACCAGGGTCAGATCTACAGCAGCCTGAGAAAGGCCTGCCCACAAGCACACGGAGGACTCAAGTGCCTGCCAAGAGAGCTAAGGACCGACATCTCCACTCCTCACTGGGCTTTTAGGGCAGAGCCAGGGCATTAATGAAATAGGCCTCCCAAGAGGCTCTCGTCATTGGTGGACTTGGTGGTCACTGGCACAAAATGAGGATGGTGACGGTGATGGTGGTTGATACTAGGCATTTGGTTATGACCTTGCATACATCCCTTATTTAATCCTCATAACCCTACAAAGTAAGTAGGTTAAGTACACTAGCACATGGTACTAGAGCATCTGACCAAAAATCAAGCTTCTAGCCACGAAGCTGTACGATAAGGTCTCAAGTATCTCTCAATTTCCTGACGTCCCATGGCACTTACTCTAGTTGAGAATCACTCCTTTGCACTGTAAATGTTTGCCTGGTTGTTTTCCCCTCCCTACCATAGTGTGGATTCCTGGGGGCAGAGGCACATCCTGTTTGTCCCTACACTCTCAATGCCTGACTCAGAGCTGCATATGCAGCGGTGCTGAATTAACCTCCATGACAGAAGAAGGAGTGAGTGACTGAATGCCTGTGAAGCTGCCTGCATGGGAGTAGCTTGCAAACAGTCCACCCACTGTCTGGCTGTCTGTCTTCGTGGCCCTGCTCCTACACACGCTCGGGTCTGTTCTGAGTCAACTCACGGGATGGCATTGTCTGACACGGGGCAAGCAGCCGGGCCACAGCAAGTCAGCTTCCCTTGGCCCGGCCACGTGATCCCCGTGCACTTGGCCACAGTCTGTACCCTGTGACCGTGCTCCTTCTTCTGGCCCTACTTGTGTCCCTAAGTCACCTGGCCAAAGCCAATCACCAGTCCTCCGTCCAGGGCTCAGTGTGAGACAGATTGCCAACGGGGCTCATGAAAGGGACATGTGCCTGCGTATGCACCTGTGCATTTGTGTGCACGTGAGTGTGTGCACATGTGTGCATACCTGTACCTATGCATACAAGCAAGTGTGTGCATGTGAGTGTGTGTGTGCATGAGTGAGTGTGCATTTGGTGGGTGTGGCTGTGCATACCTGTGTGTGTGTGTGTGTGTGTGTGTGTGTGTGTGTACGCGTGTGCATGCATGTGTGGGTTGGTATGCATGTGGCTTGCCTGCTGTGTAAAATGAAGCTCTTCCCAGGTGCTCGTAATACAGTCAGTGACTCTCAGGGTGGCAGAGCCTGAAGAGCCATCAAGCCCCACCCCTCACGGGATGCTGTAGTCCCTTGAGCATCTCTGACCTCCCCAGGGCCCAGCAGCCCACAAACTCTTAACAACAGTAGCAGCAGCAGCAGAAACGACGCTATCGATACAATCATAACTAATGCTTATTGGACACTTTCTATTGTGATTAGATGTTAAGGTAGACTTTTCTTGTTATCTCAATCTCAGCTGAGACCCCAAAGCTAGAAAAGTAGGTGAAAATACCCTGCATCCTAAAGAGAAATGTGAGAGTATGTACAGATACTGGTGGCAGACTGCCTGGTTTCGAATCCTGCTCTGGGGCTTCCGAGCTGTGAGACCTCCGGCAAGTTACTTCGCCTCTCTGTGCCTCAGCGCTCTCATCTGTAAAGTCGGGAAGGTCAAGCAGGCCCCAGAGCACAGGATTGTGGTGAAGATGAAAGGAGTGACACATGGAAAGTACTTGGCGTATGTCCACACCGTACAGGATTTGCTGCCAGTGCTGTCTGTGTAGTTCCTGTTGCTGTTGTTATACGATGTAAGTGTATTAAACACACTTACCAGCCCCAAAATCAAGCAAGAGGGGCTTTCACTGTGGGTCCCCTGACATGCAAGGAAGCAGAGAGCAGCACCGGACTTTCCTGGAGAAGTCTAGGGAAGAGAGCCCCAGAGCTGCCCTGTACCACGGGGAGGAGACGGGGCCGCAGGGGAGCTGGCTGCGGGTGTCCTGAAGGCCCAGCGTAAGGTCTGCCCGCCAGGGTGAGGCAACACCCACACACACAGACTTCTGAGAGAGAGGTTTGCGGTGACAAGCGGCCAGCTAGAGGCCCTCGCCCACATCTGGGAATGGTCAGTGCAAAGTCAGTCCTCAGGGAAATCTCCAAAGAACCCACAAAGCATCCCATGAAAGCAAGAGCATTTGGGCTCTGCCCCAGAGAGAGCAAGAAGGCCTGCCTACAATGGCAACAATCGAGTAAGACCCCATCCCTCCTAACCGCTCCCCTTCCACCATCTGTATCCCCAAAACCCTGAAGGAGGAGCCAGGGCAGCACAGTGAGTGGGGGGAGGGGAAGAGGAAGGCAGTACAGAGGCCAAGCTGGCAGGGGGGCGGGGGGGGGGTGGCGGGGCTGGAACTTTACACTGAAGGAGAGACTGGGCAGTTGAAGTTTCCACGTAAAGCAGCTGGGACTTCTGATATGGGAAAAAAGACAATTCAATAGGAACTGAAAGTGCCTGCGAATCTGATGGGACCCACCTGAGAGCTCATCCAGGTGTGTGCAGGTTCAAGACCGCAGAGTGAGAAAAAGAAAGTTATTGAATGTTCCATCCTGCTGGTTTGATAAAAACAGCCGTTCTGTGCTCCAGGCACTGCGCTAAGTAGATGATCTCATCCAATCCTAAAGCAGATACTGTCATTATCCCCTCTTTACAGATGAGGAAACTGAGGCTCAGAGAAGTTAGGTAACCTGCCCAAGGTCATACGGTTGGTAAGTTATAGAATGCAAACGAGGCAGGTCAGCCTGTCTCCAGAGCCGACATTGGAATGACTCCGTGGGGCCTCCTGAGGAGGGCACTGCAGCTTTGCACAGCTTGGAAAGGGAAAGCCCTGCTTCCTCCAACAGATTTCTGTCTTCCTGGCCCCATGCCCTGTGGCTTCACAGGGCCCCTACACCGAGCCTGTTTTCTCTTCCCAGGGGCAGCCTTCGAGATCTTTCCAGCCAGGATCCACCTCCCCATCCCTAAGTTCCTTCAGCCATTCCCAGGGCAGGTCTATGTTCCCTCATCCCCTTCGTGTCCTGACATCCTTATCTGAATAAATACTAAAGAATTAGGGTTCTTCTCAATGTTCTCAGAGAGAGAGCAAACCACATACAGCTCAAAGTTTTGTGAGTTTCAAGGGTCCCCTAGTCGCTGTGACAATCTAGGCACTAGAGGAAGCTCCCAGGAAGGGGCCCTCCCACGTGTTCACTCCACCTGTAGAAGAAGACAATCTTCTTCCCACCCCTCCCACCTGCCCCCACCATTGTGGGGTAGCTCTTACAAGTCAGCCTCACAGGGAACATTTGGGTCTAGGGGATTTTAGGAGGTGGTGACCTGGGAGTGAAATCTTGCCAAGACAAGGCCGCTTCCTGCAGATCTTCTATTCTGCTGGGGGGGCGGGGGTAACCTGAAGCAGGTAATGTGGGTGATGGTATTTTAAATCCCCAAGAGGGGCATCTCTGTGCCCTGTGATTGGGACCCACTGTGTCTGTACAGATGACAGAGGCCAGATTGGAGAATCCTGGTGGGCTAGGCTTATGCTCGAGGGGGGTGGGGGGTGGGGGGGTGCATCGGGGGGTGGAAAGCCTCCAGAGGCTCAGGCAGGTGGGCTGTGCTGGGTGGCCATGGCTTACGGGTTTGGAGAAAGGACTGACAGAGGCACAGCTCAACTTTTTCATCTTGAGAAGTTCCCCTACCCTCAACTCATTCCAACTTCTTCCAAAGCCCTTGACCTCGCTACACTGATCTACAGAGGCTGGGTCTGCAGGTGTGTTATCACACATGACCCAGCCCTGTTAGGGTCTTGCCAAAAACGTATTAGTGAGGAAACAGGCCCGATACCAACTCCTGGGGCCTTTTCTAATCTGTTCTAATCCTGCTTCTGAGACCTCTCTGTTTTCAGACAGTCCCAGCACCAGAGGCAAGGACTGGAAGATTCTGCCAGGGGCTGGGGAGAGGGCAGGGAAAGAGCTCAGGTATGTGGTTCCCTCACAGGCCAGTGGGCTGTGTCCCATGAAAGTGTGTAAACTTCTGAGTCTAATGCCCCACAGGGACCCCGGAAGACCACATACTGTATTCGTTAGTAATGCAGATTCCTAGGCTGAATCATGGCCCCCAAAAGTATCAGGTCTTAATCCCTGGAACCTGTAAATGTTACCTTATAAGGAAAAGGGATCTTTGCAGACATGATTAAGTTAAGGATCTGGACATGGGGAGATTATCCTGGATTACCTGGATAGGCCCTAAATCCAATCACGTGTCAATTCGAAGAGACAGAGGGAGATTTGATACCCACAGAAGAGGAGGAGGCTCAGTCACAATGTGACAACGGATGCAGAGATTGGAGTGATGTGGTCACAAGCCAAGAAATGCTGGCAGTCACCAGAAACTGGAAGAGATAAGGAATGGATTCTCCCCTGGAGCCTCCAGAAGGAGCATGGCCCTGCTGACATCTTGATTTCAGGGCAGTGAAAATGATTTCAGACTTTTGGCTTCCAGAATAAATTTCTGTTGTCTTAAGCCACCAAGTTAATGGCAATCTGTTACAGCAGCCACTGGAAACTGATACACTAGGCCTTAGCCACCATCTTCTGAAATAGATTCTCTAGAGAGGACGCTCTGGAATTCATTTTTTCAACAAGTACCCAAATTCACACTGAAATGTGAAAAACATCACTCTAAGCCAGGGGGCTCTAAAGACAGGTGATCACCCCGGAGGTTGCAGGAGATGAAACTCAATAATAGAAATGGTACAGTATTGGGTGTATGTAATTTACAAAGAAGTAAATATATTTTAGGATGTGTGCTCTAAATTTCTTTCCCGATACGGATAAGCTGGTGCTGTCCAATCAAACTTTCCGTGATGACAGAATTATTCTATATCTGAGCTAATACAGCAGCCACATGTGGCTACTGAGCCCTTGAAATGTGGATAGTGCAACAGAAGAACCTAATTTTTAATTTTACTTCATTTTCATTAGTTTAAAGAGCCACGCAGCTACTGTGTTGGACAACGCAGGTTAGAGCCCACTTCTGTGAGGAATGCCTTTAAGTTCACTGCCATGTATGTGCCATGAGAGCAGGGATTCAGGACTGTTTTGTTCACTAGAAGTCCTTCTAGTTTCTAGAAGTCCATAGTAGGTACTTGATGAGTATTTGTCAAATGAGTGGATGGAAAAAATGGATATGTGAATTCCTCTCCCACAGGATTGCAGGAGGAATCTGAAGAAGAATATACATATGTAGATAGATACAGATACAGGTATAGATATATCTATATAAATATAACTGAATCACTTTGCTGTACACCTGAAGCTAACACAACATTGTAAATTAACTATACTACAATTTTTTTTTAAATGGTTAAAAAAAAAAAAAAGAAGAATTCAGGAGGAAAGAGACCTATAATTGCATCTTGGCCTGATTTCTCATTGCAGTTGAGGATTCTGAGGCTCACAGAGGAGAAGCAACTTTCGCAAGACCACACAGAAAGTGAGAGGAACCAGGACATTGGAGTCCTGACTCGCATCCACTTCCCTTTCCTGTCTTTACACCTGCCCCTCCTGGCTCCACTCTGGCCTATTTCTAGAAGCATGCTCCAGGCTAGACAACAGAACACCTTGTTGAAGATGGTGACCATCACTCAGCACCCCCTCTTACCCGCATATAGAATTCTCTGCCCTCATTCCCAGACTTGATCTGGAAAATGTAATAAGCCCCAGGGTAGCGGGTCGTTGCTTGCATTTGGAAGATATCAGCAGGAACAGAGCGTCCAGACACCACGTCCATATCCCGGTACAAGATGGTGAAGGGCTGGTCTCTGCAGCCAGGATTCTCAGCGGGACACATACAGCGGCTGTCGGAAAGGGAAATCATGTGAGAACTCGGGAAATCCTTTCCAGATGCTGGATGTACCTACTTCCTTGTTTAAAACACTGAAAAGGAGGCCACCGCATTTTTACCATCCAAATGCTGTAACTGTAGAGGCTCTCTACTCCCAGCTCCGGTCTAAAAGCTCTCTAGCATGTAGGTGAGCTCCCTGTTTCCTAGAGAATGGCCTGTTCTGGCCAGTCAGCTATTCTTGCTACTAGAGCATAAACCTGAGATGTCTGGTTTTCAGAACACTGGGGACATCCTCTAATGCACTTCACATTTGTCACATATTTAGTCAGAAAAATGTGCTGTATAGGCCTTCACTTCCCCAGCCATCCATACTCATTGAGAAATTTTAAAAGTGAGAAAGTACATTAGACTGACAGGTCTTGAGTGGTCCGTCTACGTTTTCTATTGCACTTACCCCAGTCTGTGTGGAATATAATTCAATATTTTCTTTCTCTAAACAAGCACTCAGAACTCACTATGTATAAGATACAATATTAGGACATGACTTTAAGATGTTAGGATATTAATTGCAACAATAAATAAGATCCTGATCTTAAATTCACTCTCTAACAGGCAAAATAAAACACAGACACAAATATCTCTAATACAAAGCATCTAATTTGAAACACTAGTAATAGCATTATCATAGTATGAAGTTGACTCATTACCAAGGTATGCCTGTTATAGACACCCCTTGATTTATCCGTAAGCACCCCCATCTCTCACCTCATCCCTGAGACTCCCCCTAGGGGGTCAGAGTGCATAACAAGATGAGAACATCTGTTGATCTATGCCTTGGTGGCCAAAACTGGGAGTAAGCCTTGCTGTGCTTCTGTCACCTTCCCTAGCTTCCAATCTATCTTCAAAACCTATCATTTCTACTTCTAAAATGTAGTCCAAATCCAACCACTCCATCTCCACTGTCAGTGCACTGTCTCACTCACTGTCTCACCTGGACCTCTGTGACGGCCTCCTGTGATGGAGTAGAGGGCGCTCCCACTCCAATCTGTTACACCACAGGCAGAGTGCCCCTTGTGGAACATAAATCAGAGTATGTCTCTATCCTACTTCAAGGTTCTACGGTGGCACCCATCGCAACTTGGACAAAAACGACACACCCATTTTAGCCTCTAAAACCTCATGGGGTCTGGTCTCTGTCAGTTTCTCTAACCTCCTCTTGGGTCACCGTCCATGTCATTCACGAGGCTGCAGTTTCTTCCGGTCCCTGAAGACATCAAGGTCACTCTTGTCTCACAGTCTTTGCACATACTGTTCCCTTTGCTCATCCACCTCTGTTAACATCGACTCACCTTTCCATTCCAGCCCAAGGGTCATTTCCTTGGAGGGGCTTTCGGATTCCCCAGGCTAGACCAGGTCCAGCCTACTCTTTCATTTTGTACATTTCTGTTCTTCCTGTTCACAGCCCCTATTACCCTCTATGATCATGGATTGATTATATGACAATTTGTTTACTGTCTTCTCCTCCACTAGCATAAGAGCAAACACCACAGCACCTGGGAGCAGATGTGGCACAGAACAGGAGCTCAACTAACATTTCATAAGCAAATGTATAAAAAGAATTTTTAAAGTTTTGTTTTTTAAGGCTCCATCAAAATATCCAAGTCAAAATGTCCCGGGTGCCAAAATGGCCACATTAAAATGTCACATGTCACACAGAAAAGAATTGTTTCCTAAAAGAAGCTTGGAGGAGGGAGAGATGGCTCCTAGCTGAAGGGGATCACAGATAGCTGGGAGAGGTGACACTGGAGCTCAGATCTGAAAGATGGGGCAAATCTGTCCATGTGGCAATGGCAGGAATGCCTTCCATGTGACAGAAAATGTGCGCATGGAAGCCAGAAGGCTGGACATTCTGGGGCATGGGTGAAGGTGAGAGCAGGTCCTGTTCAGGTTGGCAGGAGTGCAGGACACCTGAACGAGGAAATGAGCTGGATGGGGGTGGCTGGAGTGAAACTGGAATGGGGCCTGGAGACAGGGAGTCTCCCAGGGTTCTCAGTGGCTAGTTGGGGACCTCGCCAGTAACACCAGCTCAGTGCTGCAAGCTGCACCGGGTCAGGTCCCCACCACAGACAAGAGTGGCCTGGAGAAACCCAGGGAGAACCAGGAATGGGAGCTGATGAGGGCAGCCTGAAGCTCTGCTCTGCTGCAAAGGGCCCTGGAACTAGAAATCAAAGAACCCTATTCTAAAGGCTACTTAGAAGCACAGCTCTTAGCAACAAGTGAAGACGTCTCTAAGGGACCAGCCTGTCCCTGCTTTGTCCTCTTCTGTCCAGCTTTTGATCAGAGCAGGAAGCACACTGGTAATCTGTGGATTTCTCTTGGAAACTGCATCTCTAGAGGGCATGAATGATAGGCACGTCCATTCATCTCTTTATCTCCCGTGGGAGGGCTGGGCGATGCTCAGGGCATTTGACTGGAAGAGAGAAGGGCAGAAGACACCCCTGCACGCGTGCATGTGAGTGTGTGTGTGTGTGCACGCACGTGCACGTGGGCTGAGGAGGAACTAAGATGGTTAAATAGGAGCTAAAGAGAAGGAAAAGGAATTCCTAATACACCAGGGGCAGAAAAACACTGTCCTAGGGCATTCACCTTGTAGAGGTTGTCTTCAATTTAGTTCTCTCCTCAATGCTAATATTTGCCATCTGGTGACTTTGTAAAATCACTGTTGTGGGACTTCCCTGGTGGTGCAGTGGTTAAGAATCCGCCTGCCAATGCAGGTTTGATCCCTGGTCCAGGAAGATCCCAGAGGCCGCAGAGCAACTAAGCTCATGTGCCACAACTACTGAGCCTGCGTTCTAGAGCCTGCGAGCCACAACTACTGAGCCCATGTGCCACAACTACTGAGCCTGTGTGCTGCAACTACTGAAGCCCGCGTGCCTAGAGCCCGTGCTCTGCAACAAGAGAAGCCACCGCAATGAGAAGCCCGCGCACCGCCACTAGAGAAAGCCCGCGCGCAGCAACAAAAACCCAACTCAACCAAAAATAAATAAATAAGTTTTAAAAATCACTATTGTGACATCAAAAACTTGATTAGAGCAAGCTAGGTAACCTCGGTTATTGAGAACTCTCTAGCGACCTCTCTAACCCCTCACTACTTCCAGCAAGGTCCAGGGAGACTGGAAGCATCCGTTTCACCTGGGGGCTTTGTCTGCAAGGCTGAGTCTCGCATCACCCCAGGCCCACAGAATCAGAATCTCCCTGCTAACAAGATCCTGGGTGGTTCCTGTGCACGTGACCTTTGAGAAGTCCAGCTCTAAAAGACCCTGTGTATCCAGAACAAAGTCACTAAAGAGAAAAGGAGGTTCATGAACCCTGCCTCTCCTTTTGGTTAGCTTTCTAGAAAATCTTCATATAGCTCTGGCATGAGTGGGGGAGTGGTAGAGAACAGTGTGTGTGTGTAGTGTAGTAGGCAGTAGGCCAGGTCTCCCAATGTGCTGGAGGTACACTCTCCTTTACACCACACTGGCAGCCTTCTGAACCAGGCCCCTCACCATGTTCCCATTTCCCAGGGGAAGCCATGACTTACTTATCGCTGATCCGCAGATAAGGCTCCTCGCAGCGGATGGGGTCAATGCACTTGAAGCCCCCTTGCAAGTTGTAGCAAGTCTGCTGCAGGATGCACGTGTGGTTTCTGTGCTCACACTCGTTGATGTCTGAAATGCACGGTAGACGAGAGGCTGAAGCCAGGCAGCACCTCCAAGGTGATGGTCACAGGCCAGATGGGTGGGAATGGGGGGGGGCTGCCTGGGTCTTTCTATAGAGCTATGCTAGCCAATATGGCAGCCACTGGCCACACGTGGTCACTGAGCCCTTGAAATGTGGCTAGTCCAAACCGAGATGTGCTGTTAAGTGGAAACTATATACCAGATTTCGACGACTTAGTAAAACCAAAGAATGTAAAATATCTTACCAATAATTTTTATATTGAGTACATAGTGGAATGGTAATATTTTGGATATATTGCATAAATAAAATATGTTCTTAAAATTAATTTTACCTGTTTCTTTTTACTGTTTTAATGTGACTAGGACATGTTACTAGGACATTTTAAATTACATATGTGGCTCACATTTGTAGCTCACAATAAATTTCTACTGCCCGGCACTGCTGTGTGGAGAATTCTTCCTTAGTGTTTGGGTTAGGCAGGTTCAAGGAGCTGAAAATGAGTCTGTTGCTCAGCTACCAGCCTCCTCCACTTGCCCCAGCGAGTGGAGCATGCGAGGGAAATCATCTCAAACAGCCAATCTGGAGGAGACCCACCCCTTTCACAGCCTGGGGTCCTGACCCTTGGAGGGACACAGCAGTCAGAGGTGAGAGGTATCTCCAGCATCCATTCTCTGGGAAGTCAGTAGAGAAAAGCTGACCAGGCTTCTCTCCAGGGGCCATGAGAAAACCTGCTCATGGACCAGGGCCAGGCCATAAGATATCCTGGTCGGGTCTGGAGCAGTCCTCAGAGGGGCCGCAGAGATCTGCCTGGGAAGGCATGACCAGCCACCTGTATCTCCAGAGTTCATTCCAGAAGCAAGAGTGGCCTTGTCCTTTCTGAGGCCAAAGGATGGATTGCAGGGCAGGAAGGCACCAGCCCAGGCATCCTGCCCAGAGCCTGCCACTCTGGGAGTCACCAGCACCCACTCACACCCTCACCTCTGCCACCTTCCCCGGGTAAAGGCATCCAGGTGACCCCCCACCGAGCCAGCCCCACCTCACACCTCCCCTCTGAACAGCCTTACCCTGGCAGCTTCGGTTGTCATCCAGCAGGATGTAGCCAGCTGGGCAGGAGCAGAAGTATGTGCCAGGCTGGTTCACACACTCATGTTGGCACAGGAACTCAGAGAAGCTGCACTCGTCCATATCTGGGGGAGACAAGTTACACCTGCTGTTTATAATCACCGACTACCCAGGGATGGGAGCTTAGCTATTCCAGCTTTATTTATTCCAGCTTCCACACTCTCCTGACACATAGGATAGCTTTACTGCCAAGAAGTTGCCAATTCACTTCTTGAACACTTCTGATGATGGGGAGCTCACTACCTATCAAGGCTGCCCACTGATATTTGAACAGCTCTAATTGTTAGAAAATTCTCTCCTACATGGAGCTGAAATCTGTCTCCATCAAGCTTATAACACCCTTTGCCTCTGGCTCAGCTACATCATCTACTCATCACTGGTTCATTTTTGCTGTATAGGTGAATCCACCCTCCACCTCTGGAGGTGAGATTTGTTTGCCTGCTGGAGTTTTCTGCGTGCAGAGCTCTTCCCCCAGACCTAAACACATTCGCTGGCCCCAGTCTTCCGAAAGGGCAACTTTACCAGTGCTAACTCCCCTCTAATCTCCTGCAAGTTGAGAAACAATATTATTCCTAAAATCACAACTAAAAGGGACATCTCCAGAAGGCCAGGGGGTGTGAATTATATTAAAACTTCAGGGACTTCCCTGGTGGTCCAGTGGTTAAAACTTCGCCTTCCAATGCAGGGGGTATGGGTTTGATCCCTGGTCAGGGAGCTAAGATCCCACATGCCTCCCGGCCAAAAAACCAAAACATAAAACAGAAGCAATATTGTAACAAATTCAAAAAAGACTTTAGAAATGGTCCACATCAAAAAAGTCTTTTAAAAAAGCAAACAAAAAACCAACCAAACAAAAACAACTTCATTGTGTCCAAAAACCTCCTTGAAAGAGAAAACTGGAGCAGCATGGGGTGGCCCTCCTGCCTCAGGTGATCCCTGGGACGTGGGACCTGGCGCTGGGCCAGCTCTCCAGCTGCAGAGGTGGGGACGTGAAGGGGGAGCCACTGAACTTTTAGACTGTGGCCGCTGATGCAGAAGCGGGCGTTCCAGGAAAGCCAACTCTTCATCACACACAGCGTTTGGCAACAGAGCCCCCATTTGAGCCTCATGCGATAAGCACGCCAAAGAAAACATGTTTTTCTTTCATTTGTTGTTTCCCGAAAACTTGCTTTCTCTGTTTTCCCCATGTGACATGTCCTCGGATTGCTCTCTGGAATCACCCAGAGAGGGTGTCAGCGCACGTGAGGCTACTTCTCCACCATCTGATAATTCCAGGTGTTACATGACTGATGTCTCTCACATTCGAGAGGGAAAAACTCCTTCCCTTTTCTCCCAGGGGCCTTTGGGCGACAGGTTATGAGCCAGCAGAATTGGGAGGCTGATTTGAAAATTTAAGTGATAGGGAGGGTGGGAGGGAGACGCAAGAGGGAGGAGATACGGGGATATATGTATAGCTGATAAAGCAGAAACTAACACAACACTGTAAAGCAATTATACTCCAATAAATATGTTAAAAAAATAAAATCACACTCAGTGAGTCAGATCTGCTCTGTCCTGCCCGCCTCCCACTCCCCGGGAGCCTCAGAGAGTCTGGTCTTGGCTCCAGCCAACCTAACAGAGAGTGTCCTGCTTATTTCTGTTAAACTTGTAGATTCCATTCATACCTTTAGTAGAAGCAGTGGTAAAACCTGTCATTTCCTGAGAGCTCGCTATGTACCAAGCCCTGGGTTAGATGCTTTACATGCCTCATTTTATTTAATCCTCACCTCGGCCCTAGAAGGAGGTGCAATTACTAACCACACCTTACAGAGAGAAAATGGAGGCTCACAGAAGTTAGGTAACTTAACTAAATTTCCTGATACTGAGTAAGCAGGAAAGCTGGGATTTGAACCCAGCCAGAGGCCCTCCCAGATCCTACACTCGTCAGCACAGTGCCATAATGTCTCCCTAAATGTAAATCATGCTCAGAACTTCAGACTGGTGGATCTGGGGAGTCCTAGGGTTGGGAAATCCCCTGAGCGGGGCTAGCCCCAGTGCAGATGGAGAGGGTAGCACCCACCTCCACCTAACAGACCCGCTCAGTTTATCTCGGGCACAATCCCCAGACGTTACTAAGGGCTGTGGCTCCATCCTCCACTTGAAATACAAAAGCTGAAATACAAGGCTGGTTCTGGCAGGGAGCCCACATGAGGCCATTTTCACGCATCCACATGAGAACCCACCATGGTTTCCAGGGTCAGCTCACTTAGCAAATCTCTAAGGGACACGGCTAGGAAGGGTCTGGGGCTGCACGGAGGGGCCCCACCAGCTGGGATAACACAGTGAAGGTAACAGTTCCTGGGGGTGAAACAAGCAGCACAGAAAGGCAGTAAGTAGGAGGGGACAGACAGCAAACTCCCTGAAAACATCCCTGCCTACTCTTGGGCCAGCCCTAAAGCCTGCAGTGGACAAAAAAGTGGGCATCGTGGTGAACGTGGAGAAGACGGCCATTTTGGTTAAAGTGAGTCAACTGAAAATCTTTGCCAAACCACCAAGGATGGCTTCTTGAAAAGCCAAAAGTCCCTTACACCTTCACTTAGAGAAAGTAAGTTAACACATAATGACACTCAGTTACCACAGCTCATTTAATCTATATGAGCACCCTGTGAAGGTGTTTGTTTGTTGGTTTGTTTTGTAACAAATGGGGAAACTGAGGCTCAGGCAGTGACTTGGCCAGGGAAAGTACTAAACAGGAGAACCAGACTTTGACCTTGGCTCCGTCTGACTCCGCAGTCGCTCTCCCATACCTCCTGCACAGGAGGCCAGTAACCATCTGTGGATGGGCAGACAATTCTCCAGAAACGAATAATCCCATCTCATAAGGCTAAGCTTTCCACCTCTTAGTTCCTTGGCCCAGATTCCCCAAAGGAGTGCCATGGCAGGAGGAAGGGGGGGGGGCAGTGAAATCTAGGAAGAAAGTAGCTTTTCATGACTGAGGGTATTTTATGGCTGTTTCTGGGACTGACATTTAATCGATCTAAGGCTCTCTGTAACTGCCTACTTTCGGCTCTGGCTTTCCTGGCCCTGGGGAGAAGTGCTCATTTGTTTCAGAGAATTCTGTCCCTAGAACACTCCGGTCCTACGTGAAGCTATTACACAAGTCCCATTCATGAAACCCTAGGATTAGGAAACTTTCCATTCTGGAGGACAGAAAGATTTTCACACCCTCGGGTATGGCCCACTCATTTTGAAAAATACAGGGAAGCATCATTAATTTGTACTGTGCTCGTTTACAATTCCTGATGATGCTAAAAGTGGATGGAATAGAGTTTAATTCAACATTTACAAAAAATAGGGAAAGAAAAGAAGGAAAAATTAAGCAAAGGTTGAGCTGTACATGGCTCTGTGCAGGATGCCACAGGAACAAATATGAGTAAGATGCTGTCTCTATTCTCAAGGAGTTTACAAGAGTTTACACGTTTCTAAGAAAGTTATAATAGTGTCCATACGCTAGCTTGGGCAGAGTCATAGCTTCTTGGGCTTGGAAGGAATTTGCGAAAGGTCAACTGAGCCATCTATGTTTTCACAACAAATTAAGATTTTACTCATTCAACATCCAATCATTCATTAGTTGATTTGCAAACTAGTTATTGCATGCTCGAAGTGTGCCAGGCCTGGAGCTAGGCACTGATTGTAGAGATTTTAATAGTTTACATACACAGTCTCATTCATTCAACACTCCCCCTCCCAACCCTACCCTGTGAGACTTGCTCTTATTCCTGCTATTATTCTATTGGTACTATCTGCACTATCCCCAAGACTTGACTCAGTGCTGGGTGAGGACAGATAACTCAACCCAACATGCAATATTAGGCAACTCCTTTTCCTCTTCAACGTCATGTCAGACCCTAAAAGGTAGCTCAACTGATTTTTGCACTAAGGGTCAAATGACAAGGACATGGGACTGCACGCCACCTTTTGGGAAGTGACTCATTTCTGTTTTGTGTGGTTGTGACCCACTGCACTGGAAAATGTCCCAAACTGGAGATGTGTCTGGGAAATGAGAGGAAACACCTGTGAAGAAAGTCCCCGCCCCTGTGCCCCTAATACAGGTGGAAGTCTCCAACGCCAAGCCCATTACCACTGCAATGAACTCCATCATCCTCAAGTTCATATCCCGGGTCGCAGCGGCAGATGAAAGAGCCATAGGTGTTGACGCAGGTCTGCACGCAGGGGTTCTCAGTTGTACACTCGTTCACGTCTGTGGAAAACCAAAGCACATCACTGACCATTCCCACAACAGAACATTTGTACTAATCAGGCAGTAAAATGCACCAGCAACAAAATTACTACCACTAGGAGACCAGATCCACAGGCACCAAGGATCTCCATCTAGGACCAATCAGATGGACAGCTCAGACCCCAAAGTGTTCACGGAAGAACCAGGGCCTCCATTTGTACGTCCCTCCTGGGGTTGCAAGCTGGGAAGGGTGGAAATGGCATGTATACTATCATATACATGTATACACATGTACACGTATACACCTTCGAGAAGTCCACTCTCCAAGGCTCACCAACAGGAATTTCTAGGCAACATCTGATCTTTCCCATCACCGATTGAATTCATCCCCAATTAGCTCTTCCCTCACCTCCATTGACTTTGAAGTTTCAGGTAAAGAAGTAAATAATCATGACAATTTAAATAATAACTCTATTCATTATTGCTGTGGACTGAATTGTGTCCCCTCCAAAATTCATATGCTGAAACCCTCACCCCCAAATGTGATGATATTTGGAGATGGGGCCTTTAGGAGGTGATTTAGGTTAAATGAACTCATAGGGTGGGGCCCTCATGATGGGATTAATGCCCTTATAAAAAAGAAGCACCAGAGAGCTCACTCTTGTTCTTTCTGCCATATGAGACATAGGGAGAAGGTGGCCACCTACAAGCCAGGAGGAGAAGCCTCACAAGCACCCGACCATGCTGGCACCTTAACCTTGGACTTTCAGCCTCCCCACCTGTGAGGAAATAAATTTCTGTTGTTTAAGCCACCCAGCTTATGGTATTTTGTCATGGCAACCTGAGCTGACTAAGACAGTTAGACAGAAATAATGTCACTGATTATTACAAAAGGATCTCACACTCATGGGATACTTACAGCCCTGTTTCAGGACCATCACCCCATGTTACAAGTTCAGTAGAATAAGGAGAAGACCACAAAGGGGCACAAGGAAACTTTAAGGAGTGATGGATTATTCATTATCTTGAGTTGGTGATGGTTTCATGGGGGTATACATAAGTCAAAGTGCGTGAAATCATGTACTTTTAAGAGTGCAGTTCATTTTACGTCAATTATACATCAACAAAGATGTTTACCTCTGTTTTGAGGTTGAGAGATGTGCCTAAGTCCCCAGGCTAACAAGGGCACAGTTGAAACTGGGACGTAAGTCAGGGGTCTTTCCACAATACCCAAGATTCATTCCGCACAGCTCGGAGAAGGGGGAGGGAAGGAGGGAGCCCCTTTGTACAATGGCATCAGCTGACCCATTCTGAGCTCCCCCATCCCGCTGCCACGCTCCATAGGGCAATGAACAAAGTTCCAGCTGAGAGAATTTCTATCCCCTTCAAATTCCAGGTTAACCTCTGAAGACTCTTAACAGAGATTTGAGGGCTTTCAGAGCTAAAAGGTAAGTGGCTTAGAAAAAGAAAAAAACAGATGGCCATGCATGGAGGGTCCAGTGAGATACCAGTCTCCGCTGGTGCCCAATGGGAGTCTAGAGGCTGTCCACCCAGGAGGCCAAGAAAATGTCGTGGTGCCAGGCCGTCGAGTGCAAGTTCAGGCAGAACAGCACTAATGAGCATTAAGGGCTGCAGTCCTCGGCTTCCGGCCGGATGCCGGCCATGCAAGGTGAATGAGCTTACGGCCCACCCGCTCACAGCTCTCAGCTGCTTGTGCTTCTGCCCCCTGGGGCCCTGGCTGCCCTCTCCTGCCAGCCCTGGCATGCACACGTGCCCAAATGCCCTTCAGAGTCCTTTGGGAGCAGATCGCATCCCACTCCGACTTGCTGGACAGGAAGGCTGGACCCTTGGTTCTACACTCATCTCTGCCACCACCTAGCTGTGTGACTCTGGCCAAGTTGCTTAACCTTTCTGAGCCTCGATTTCCTCATCTGCCCTGCCTACCTCATAAGGTTATTGTTGGAGTTCAGTGAAATGAACAAATGTGACAATGCTTTGAAGAGGGAGGGCAAAGCACTCTTCCTTGCTTGAGGTGTTAGGAATACAAAAGCTCGCCGGAGTATGTAACATCCTGTGTTGTCGCGGGCCCTGCTGATGCAATATCCCAGTGGCCAAGTGCCCAGTGTCCAGGCCTGGAGGCCGTGCCTGCTGCTTTATCACGCTGCTGGCCTTGGCACTGCCAGGTGTGTCAACTGTTCCTTGTCAAAGGCCGGTCCCTGAAGGACACATGGGCCTTTTGGCTCTTCTGCGCGTGGCTGTTCCTTAGTGGGCGCTGGGGGAAAACCTGGGCTGGCAACTCGAGCATCCAGCCCTGGCACAGAGAAGCCTGCATCTGCTCTAAGCCCCTTATCACAGCAGCAAAGGAGCCAGGCGCCTGCTCCCTGCTCTATCAGCTCCCTCAACCTCCCAGCCCAGGCTCTGCTCTCAAAAGAAAATGAGTTCTCCTGGCGAGAGGAACACAGTCGAGACTTCTTGGAACAAGCAGCAGAACCAACTTTGGAAGAGAGACTTAGAAAGAATCCAGGATCCAACTCTTTAACGCTGATGCCTTCCTGTTTACCCAATGATTTAGATACGATTAAACTAATGGAGACATAATATCCTCCAAGTAGCTGGCCAGGAGCCTGCCAGCCAGACCTCGAATGGTGTGACAAGGAAATGGATCCTGCAAAACCTGGTGACAGGCTCCAAACAAAGACCTCATTCTGAGTCTCCGGCGCTGCCTCCACCCTGGGTGGGGCAGCTGCCAGGGCCTGGAGGCCCGGGCAGCGGGCTGGGGGCGGGGAGCTTGAGGCCAGGCAGGAATTGCACTAATTCTTGGGTCTTAAGTCCCCCACTCACTTCCTGAGCAGAAGAAGCCTTCAGATGGAAACTGCAATAGGCCTGGAACTTGTTTTTCTTACTTATCAGTATTTGAAGCGATCACGTGAAAGTCAGAAAATGCCTTTGTTTCTTTCATTCTGTTACTGCGGGGAATGCTGGGTTGTAGGGGAAGTTACCACCACTTCCGGACGCTCTGCTAAATAACAGGCCCTCCTAACACGGGTGAGGGGAAACTGTAAGGAGAGGCATCAAAGTTGCCCGTGAAAACCCCGCATAGAGTGTACCTGAATATTTTGCAATTCATCAAGAATCAGGAGCCCTCTCTCCTCATCTCTCTTTGGGCCTCAGGAATTGAACTCAGGCTATAGGACATGTGACAACATTTCTGGTTGGCCAAAAAAGCTGGCAAGGCTACTTGTGGACAGCAGATACATAGAGAGAAGCAAATCCATGAAATCATAAGCTCCCAGCTGGTGGATGACTGTGGTTCTAATTTCAGCAATACTCAGAGGACATTCTGACATGTTTCACATAACCTCAGTTGGGATCTCAGGTTTCTGTAAACAATGGGATGGGCAGGCAGGGACAATGAGTGGAAATACACTTTAACAACAGCGTTTCCCACCAACATAAACTGTCAGACTCTGAAGAAGACAGCATCTAGGGTTTCACATTGTGTTCAATTATCATTCACATCACATACCTTGGCAAGACCTTCCATCCTCGTTGAGGGTGAAACCAGGGTTGCACGTACAGGAATAAGATCCAGGAACATTCGCACACAGCTGCTGGCAGTAGCCATAGCGACATTCATCAATGTCTGGAAACAGAATTGCAAGCAAGGTAAGATATTCTTTCTTCTCAATCACCGATGCCACCCCAGCATCATTACTGGAGTAGGATCACAAAGGGAAGCATAGGAGAACTAACACAACAACAGCACCTACTAAGTGTCAGGGATGGTGACACCCTCTGGATTCCGGGCTCAATCTCTCTACCATCCTCCCTGACCCATCTCAGTGTTATCAACACCTGAACCTATGCTGAAAGTTGTAGAAGAAATTTCTGCTTAGAGTGGAACATTGGTCAAGATGGCCTCTAAGATTTTACACAAATCTAAGATTTAATGCTAAGATTTATCCAACACCAAGAGTCACTCTAAGATCCTACTTAAACGTGTCATTGCCCTGGAAAGGGACAAGTTGGCTTAAAGTGCAAGAGGAATCCATAGCCTGGCTCCTGTAGGCTCTTTGCCAGCTCCACTAATAATGAATATGTCCAGCTGTCAGGAACAAGAGTGAGTGTAGGCCAGGTCAGACTGGGTAGCACTGCGGTCTGGAGACCTATGAATCCAGGAACACAAGGATGCCGGAGTTGGCCTCGCATCTCCTCCTTGTAGCAGAGTGGACATAAAACTCTGGATAAACACTCCTCTTCCAAGCCATGATTGGCCTTTCCTGAGCAAGCAGCTATGTGGGTGAATGGTTCCTTCTAGCAGAGCCAGGCTGACATGTACCAGTCAACAGGGAGGCTGACGTCATTGGGAAAGCACTTCTCAATACCCCAAGCTGATGGGCTGACGGGCTGACAGCTGGAGAATTCACTCCTGCAGGATAGAGTGTTTCGAATGAAGCCTCCAGGTGGGGACCAAGTCTCACCTGACTATAGCTATAACTGGTCCTTATTTCATCCTCACCTCCCCCTAAACGTTCCCCCTCTGGTACCCCACTTCCTCTGGAACCAGGGTCCACCAAGGGCTCTGAAGGCCAGCTCAGAACTTGTCTCTGTGCCTGGTTTCCACCACCTACTGCCAAAAAGGACCCCATCTCCACCTCACTCATTGTTCAGCCCTCCTCAGAAACCATGCCCTGCCCTTGTCATTCTGTTTTATCTCTGAGTCGCAGCTACTTCTAACCTGGCTCACCCCACTGCCCACCAAGTGCCACGCAGCTCCTGCTTATAAAGCACATTGACTTGTGCAGTTGCTGATCCTGACCTCTTACGTGGGTGCAGTTGGGCACGTCCCCAAGCCAGGGAGGCAGCAGGGGGAAAAGAGGGCGTCTTCTGCCTAGGGGTACCTTGGAAGAAAGGCGATTCCCAGCCCCTTATTTTTCTGCAAAAGCAATGCCTCCAAAGTCGCACAGAGGGGGTGGTGGACGGCTATGGAATTTGCATTTTGAAAGAGAAAGAAGAGTTTGGCTGAGAGAAGGCATGAGTTTAGCCCATACTGAGGAAAGGTCTTCACTTTGGATGTAAAGTGTAAGCAGGCCATGCATGTAGCACCACGTCAGGCCTCCAGGAGCATCCCTCCCAAAGCTTCATGCTCTGCGGAAGAGAACAACCCCCCTGGTAGAGGAATGTCCCAATTACTGCCCCCACTCAGATGGGGAGAGGTTTCCTGGCCCCAAGGTCTCTGTAATCTGGCCTGTATGTCCTGGTCACCGGTTCTCTCTAGCACCTTCTTGTGGTGGAAAAAACTGGACTGAGAAACAGGAGACAGATTTTAGACCAACTCACTCTAACTTTGTCCAACACGTTCCTCTTCTTTGAGTCTCAGTTTCCAACTCTATAAAAGTTGGATGACATAATATCTAACATCCCTTCCAGCTCTGAAATTCTACATACTGACTTCCCATACAAATAACTCACACTGGTTTGCTTATGTTCAAATCAGTGGCATCAAATTTTCCATAATAGCTGAGGTTGGTTAAAATGCAAAGCAATCATCATATTTACAAATGTCCATGTGCAGCCAGCTCTTTGGTGCCTGCAAAGGAGAACCAAGTCAAGTCTAGGCTGGCTTGTCAGACCCCAGGACGCTTTGGACAGGGCTCTAGAGGAGACCTCAGCTCAGTCTCAATCAAGAAAGACCTGGAAAGAAGAACCTTTTTGTTTGTTTGTTTCCATGATGTTATTTGGATTTGTTTCTCAGCTCCTCCAGGACTGACTTTCAGGAGGCAGAATAGTGTCTTAGAGAATTTAAACTAGTAGGGCTTTTCCAAGAAAACAGCAAAGAAATCTCACCCTACAAAGAGAAAGTGAAGTGACAGCTAGAGATTGCTATGAATTCATTCACTTGGCTAAACCAAAAACTAGAGGAGAAGAAAGGAAAATAGCCCTCCAGTAAAAATAAACAGAGAGATCATATAGCCGATGCCAACTGCAAGGGACAAAATTCTCAATTGGTGCTGACTGACTCCTTAAAAAAAGACCACAGTTAGTGGGGTGGGCGTGGGGTGGGGGCTGTGATGGGGTATTAGGAGGAGATGATATTAGACCAGAATCCGCTGATCCACATTTGAGACTTGGGACATTTCTGTGACTAAGCAAGAATTCCCTTCTATTGGTATGATCTAATTGGGACAGAATAACCCTCACCTCTATCACTTCCTGCCTTGGTTATCAACTTCCTGAAGGCAGAAAGTCTAGGTAGAATCAAACATGAATCCTTAAAAAGTACTTTCAAAAACTCTGATGACGACATGCAGTGATGTGGTGATGGTGACAACTGATTTTAAAGGGTGGTACTACGCATAAGCTCAACAACCTTCTGCCTCCCCCACCCCCAGAGAAAAGCCCGCTGCCCTTAGACCACAAGCCATGCCCACATTTCACTATACCCAACACAAGCATTAACTCTCAAGAGTTTCTGTGTAGCCCACAGAGCTGTTACCTAAGCACTGGCCTTCGAGCAGCCAGTAGCCGTCAGTGCAGGAGCAGGTATACCCTCCTTCTGTGTTGATGCAAATCTGGGTAGGGTTGCACTGGTGGGAATCCGTTGCACACTCGTCCACATCTGTAACACAGACATGTTCCAAAGAATGTCACTTACATGTTAGAGCCCTGCAGCCACTAGAGGTGCCAGCTGCTTGCTTGTCTGGCTGGGAGGCAGTTGATAATGTCCCTGGGTTATATCCAAGGAGACGGAAGCACCTCCCTAACAGGTACCACTAGGAGACCCTGACCTTTTCGGAGGGGGCAGAGCTAATCTGCTCCCTGGAAATCCACAAGGGAAATGGCCAAAAAGAGAACACACATCCTCAAGCACGTTTCTGCCATCCTAGCCCATCATTCTCTGAAAGCAAGTTCGACCATTACTTGGTTTAGAAATGCATTTTGTAGTAGGCTTACCCATTCACATATTAAACCGGTCTGTTGTGTACCTGCTGTGTGCACAGAGCTATGATAAATACCACTGAGAACATAACAGAAGAAAAAGAAACGTCCCTGGCCAGCGGAATGTTGTAGTCAAGTCACTTGACTGCATCCACGCGCGAAAATCTTTCAACGTAGAGCTCCTGCTGCTTCGTGAAGCTCCCCAGAGCCCTCCGGTCTTCCTCCCACGCCAGAGCGCCGAGGGCTGATCTCTTGCTGCCTGCTGCTGACACTGGGTTTCTCCAAGCTGCTGCGTCCCCATCTGCCTGCCATGACTGTGTGCAGGTACTTATGTCCAAGTCGGTCGGTCCCGTTTCCTTAGCTGGGATCTCAGAGCACAGAGACCAAGTTGTTTTCATGGCCACATTTCTCATCTGGTGTACACAGCACTCAGAGAACTGTTTCAGCTGAAACGAATCCTTCTTCCCTTTCTCCCCACACTGCACTTTAGAAAGAGTGTTCAATCCTATAAGCAGTCCTCCTGACGCCACGCTCTCACTTTGACCTAAAGGACAAGACCCCCTAAACCTTCGGCTATGAAGGGATTCACCCAGCGCCCTGGATTCGCCTGGGCAGGTCCCGCCTCTCCTCATCACTCCTGCCCTCACCTGCCTGTACTTTAGGGCTCCTGCCTTTTGCCCCCTCCTCACTGCAGGCAGGGTTTGCTCATCTACCCCTTCTCCCTGCCTCTCCAGAACAGACCGTCGTGCCATTGGAAATAACATTAAAAACTGCACTTCACTGAGCCTGGGCAGTGCGCCCAACTCCTCATTTTTTCTCACAATCGCTCCATGCGGTGAGCTGGTGACCCCCACTTACAGATGGGAAAACAGTGAAGATGCTGAATCACCAAGGCCAGAGCCAAGTCCAGGCTTCCCCACCTGCCTGCCTCCCAACCCCCTCTGTGCAGGAGTGACGGAGGTCACACTGCATGACCCAGGCAGGTCAAGCAGAGGAGAGAGGGCTGAGCTTTTGCTGCCTTTTCCTGCCCCACCTGGAAAATTGTCTGCCTCTTGACATCACAGATGGAAGACTGCGGTGGGGCTGGGGGGCACCTAGGATTCCAAAGTGTAAGCTCCTTGGGTAGCACAGGTGTGCACTCAGGAAGCAAGCACAGCTGGTCCAGTGAAACGTTCAGCCAGGTAAGCGATGGTCTCCAGGCTCCAAGCGACACCACCACAATCCACCACCACTGGCATCATGGGTCAACACCAACGACACTGGTCAGTTCCCATTCCACCCCCAATGACCAGGTGTCTGGGCATCGTGTGGAACCAGGCTCCAGCCCGCGAAACATGGGCCACCTCCAAGAACCCGCTTCCAGGGTGGCAGCAGCCTCTGCTCCAGCCTGACATGTGACGACGCGCAGCCTCAGCGGCAAAGACCCGCCGCCGTTCTCAGCTGCAAGAGCTCCTGCCTTTGCCCTGGGCCTCGCTTCCAGACCCAGGTCTGCCCACCCGGAAAAGCCTCCCAGGGGAAGCGGCGAATAATGCTTGGCCAGCAGCCTCTCCTGCTCAAATCCATACTGAAGCCTCTGATAATAAATAACACCACTATTGGCCAGCACATATTTACATTTTTTCAGCGGGAAGTGATAGACGGCAATTGTACCCTGGGAACAACATTGCCTTAGGAATTTGTGCTCTTTTTCCTGCTACAAGGGGAACGCAGGGTGAGGGAGACTTAAGGGGCAACAGAGCTGTTAGAGAGACTTGGTGATAGCAAGTTCCCAAGGCTCTGTGTTTGTGTAAACTGGGTGCACACGACATGCCCCCAAAGCCCTGCACAGAGGAACCAAACGCTCATGAGGGGACCAGACTGGGCTCAGAAGGGCATGTGAGGTCTAAATGTGTTTGCACATGTGCACACACAGGCACGTGCAAACTATTCAAATACAGAAACAAAATCTCTAAAGTTTTTTTTAAAAACAAAAAAACTCCACCACTTTTACTGAGTTAAAGAATTAACTCAGTTATACCACATTTCTGTTGATGTACGTTCAAAAAACTACTTAAATTGATTGATTGAATGATTGAATGGGTTGAATCAATCAACTGACATTGGATTGTCAACATAAATATATTTTGAGAACTCAATAAGTTTGGAGTCTTTGGGGGATGTAAGTCCCATCTTTATATCCTCAAAACATACCTGGGGCTTCCCTGGTGGTGCAGTCGTTAAGAATCCACCTGCCAATGCAGGAAACACGAGTTCAAGCCCTGATCCGGGAAGATCCCACATGCCGTGGAGCAACTAAGCCCATGCGCCACAAATACTGAGCCTGAGCTCTAGAGCCTGTGAGCCGCAACTACTGAATCCCGCGCGCCACAACTACTGAAGTCCGCGCGCCTAGAGCCTGTGCTCTGCAACGAGAAGTCACTGCAATGAGAAGCCCGCGCACCGCAACGAAGAGTAGCCCCCGCTCGCCGCAACTAGAGAAAGCCCGCGCACAGCAACAAAGACCCAACACAGTCAAAAATTAAAAATTAAAAACAAACCTGGTTTAACCTGGGTCCATAGTAAATGTTTAATAACTATTTGGTGAATGAATGAATGAATGAACACATGGGCAACAAACATTAAGGCCTTTGAGCCCCCAGACAAGCTTTTCCCAGCCAACTTGCTGACAAGTGTGTGGATTTTGAAAACCACCACCCCACAGAAAAACCCCATCAGCTTGCACACCTGTGGGGCTGAAACTGGGAAAGTTCATGCTGTGGGTTCCACACGAGGCTAAAAGACTCATCACACATTCCAGCTCACAGCTGAATTGCTTACATTAAATACATTTGACTTAAATAACAGAAGGAAAAGTACGTCGAACCACTCCAAGGACATTCTTTGGCAAAGGGGCCTTTTCTGCATCAGTGGAAAAGTGCAAGTTACGGCAACCTGAGTAAGTGTCATTATCCTTGGACGCAAACCATGCCTGTTACTCCTTTCCTTTTCTGTGGGATGTTTAGGAAATGTCCCTTAAGAGAAAAGAATGCTGGGTTCATGCAATCATTCATGTACTCATTCACTTATTAATTCTTTATGTTCTACTGTGTGTGTGTGTGTGTGTGTGTCCTCCTAAATTTCTAGGCCAGTGGGAAAGCTGGTGTCGAGTGCAGTCCCTCTAGCTGTATGGTTCCCGGAAGCAGAGGGTCCCTCCAGGGGGCTGTAACCCTGGGCTGCTGCCTGGGCCCTTCGAGGATTCCAGCACAGCAGCCATGGCTCGTCTCTCCCCAGCTGGGACAACATTCCCCCACCGGCCAGGCGACCAGCACCCTGGCAACTGAAGGAAAGTGCTCACTGACATCTCCAGAACCAGATCAAAGGCCAGCACTGTGCCTGCCCGGGAAGAAATCATCCTCCATGTTGACCAGCTCAGCTCTGCTGCCCCACGCAGCTCTGAGCTGTCAGCCCTCCCTTCAGACATCCCCAGGGTGGCCTTCAATTACACTCTCAATCTCAAACAACAACTGCTCACTTAGGAAAGTCCTCAAAGCAGTCAACCTCATTTCCTTGACACCCTTCCAGAAGGCAGAAGTGAGCTCCCGGCCTTGGGACAGCAGCCTGCACGGCAGGGATACTCATATAGGATGTCATACCGATAGCTGTGTCCCATGTCCCCAGCAGGTGTGCTAAGGCAGTGTGAGTGAAGAACACCCTTCCTCCAGTCAAGATCTCACAGGGGTGCCAGATGGAGGAACTGGGCTCAGACTTCAGACTACACCTGCCCAACAAACTGGAACAACTAAAGGAACAGAATCTTCCAGGCTGAGACCTTAATAGACATTTCTCCAAAGAAGACATACAGATGACCAGTAGGCACATGAAAAGATGCTCAACATCACTAATTATTAGAGAAATGCAAATCAAAACTACAATATGGTATCACCTCACAGGGATCAGAATGGCCATCACTAAAAAGTCTACAAATAACAAATGCTGGAGAGGGTGTGGAGAAAAGGGAACACTTCCACACTGTTGATGGCAATGTAAGTTGGTGCAGCCACTATGGAGAACAGTGTGGATGTTTCTCAGAAAACTAAAAATAGAATTAGCATATGACCCAGCAATCCCACTCTCGGGCATATACCCAGACCAAACTATAATTCAAAAAGATACATGCACCCCTATGTTCATACAGCACTATTCACAATAGCTAAAACGTGGAAACAACCTAAATGTCCATCGACAGATGAATGGGTAAAGAAGATGTGGTACACGTATACAATGGAATACTACTCAGCCATAGAAAAGAATGAAATAATGCCATTTGCAGCAACATGGATGCAACTACAGATTATCATACTAAGTGAAGTCAGAAAGAGAAAGACAAATACCATATGGTATCACTTATATGTGAAATCTAAACTATGGCACAAATGAACCTATCTACAAAACAGAAACAGACTCACGGACATAGAGAACAGACTTGTGGTTGCCAAGGAGGAGGGGGCTGGGGGAGGGAAGGACCGGGGGTGTGGGGTTAGCAGATGCAGACTAGTATATATAGGATGGATAAACAACAAGGTCCTACTGCATAGCACTGGGAACTATATTCAATATCCTGTGATAAACCATAATGGAAAAGGAAATTTAAAAAGGAATGTCTATATGTGTATAACTGAGTCACTTTGCTGTACAGCAGAGATGGGCATAACATTGTAAATCAACTACAGTAAAAAAAATAAAATTAGAATTTTTTTTAAATTTTTTAATTTAATTTTTTTTTATACAGCAGGTTCTTATTAGTTATCTATTTTATACATGTTAGTGTATACATGTCAATCCCAATCTCCCAATTCATCCCACGACCATCACCACCCCACCCCCCCACTGCCACTTTCCAGGCTGACTTAAGGGACAGCATGAGAAAAGGCCACAGCCTACAAAGCTGCTAGGTTTAGCCCTTGGAGCAGGAGTCTGTGATGGAGGCAAGTGGTGATTGGCAGGTCCCCCCTCTCTCTTGTCAGACGGAGTTCTCACAGGGCATTGTGACTATCACGCTATTGGTTTATGCCTATTATATGTCCTTCCTTGGGAGTGGATTAGTTCTCAGCATACAACCCACTTTTCTGTCCCCCGTAAAACTAATGGTTCCAAGTATGATCTTAGGGTTAACTCACAGGTTGTTATATAAAAATCTCTACTGGCAGGTATAATGGACAATGTACTGCTATAAATATGCATGAATATGTCTGAATACAAATAATATGCATATGTATGCCAGCTACTTATTATATTTGAATGTATATATAATATACCTACACGCATTTACATTTCAGCATTCCTAAAAGTTCAAGGGAAAATAGTTAAACTGTTTTCATAACACAAATTCTCATTGAAATAAATATCCTTTAAAAACGGTAAAACAAAGCAAAACAAAACAAAAACTAATGGTTCCCCCATGCCCACAGGGAGAACATTTCCTAAGCCATTCTGCCAGCACTAAAGCTTAAGAGAAAAAAAGACCAAAGGGCTGAGACTTCCCCAGAAAGGGCTACTGGGTAAAAAAAATAAGAACTTTGAGAGGCAGGCGGAGCTGGGTGTGAATCCAGGCTCCTGCACTTAATAACTGAATATTACTGACAAGTTGATTGATCTCAGGGATGCTCAGATGCTCTGCAAAATAGACCTTCAGCAGCCTGCCTCCTAGGCTGCCATGAGAGTTCACAAATCAACGTGTTTGCAGGTCTCATCGCCGTTGCCTGGCACATAGGAGGTGCCCAGGAAATTATAGTTCCCTTCCCCAGTGAGGTGCTGTTTCTAACAGCTGAGAAAGATAGGGGAAGCTTGGTTTCTGCCTGCTGCAGGCTTTGTCCTGGGATTCAGAAGACACCACGATGACAGCACTCAGTGGGCTGTGAGACATGGTTAGTTCTAGAGTTCCAACACAGTTAGAGCCTTCTCCCCCCAGAGCCCGGGAAACGTGACAGGAGATTGAGACAAGAGGTGAAAAGAGGAAGGTACATTCCTTTGTGGGGTCTCAGGCTCCACCTATGCACTTTGGCATCTATAAATCCAGCTATGATTCTGTAATTGTAGACGTCCGAAAGCCTAAGGGTACGTGTGTCTTCCTGAATTCCACAGCCAAATGCGATCAACCTTAACACCACAATTCTTCCCTCCTCCTGTATCTTCTCTTCTCCAATACTGTCAATAAGGCAGGGCTGACTTTGTGAGCCTGTGTACACACCCTCGGCTGAATGTCTCCGTTCTTGAGTGAGAACGGCCATCAGCCAAAGGGAAACATTCTCATTGGGTGACACTGGGAGAAACTGTCGAAAAACGTTTGGAAGACTGCACCTTTCCAAAGGCCTCCACGAGTCCTTTTTTGGACATGGCCAAATCACTTCCTTGGTAGTAAATTTTTACTCAGTGAAACAACATGTTTTCCCAGCCCGTTTTTGTTCCTTCCTCGCTCAAGCTAATGGGGCTTGATAAGAAAGAAGAAAATAACAAGGCACATTCCAACGCCTCCAATTGAAGTCAGTTTTAGGCCTGCTGCTGGGCTGGATCGGGGCCATTTTTCAGCAAGACGACCTCAGTGAAGGCTGGAAGCTACACAGACAGGACAGACTTCCCAAACACCTGCTTAATTAAAGATCTCAGCATTTGAGAACTTGCTTGTTGAATTCCCAGGACATCTGCATTCCATGTGTCTTATGGGTCCTGGGCAGTCATCAGGAGCCAGATTTTTCTGTGTTTACAGCATTTTTCCCAATCCTTGATATCAAGCTTAGAATACAAAGCTTGCTCGTTTTGTGCCTCTAATTAGGCAACAAATATGTGGTCCATTTTCCAAACAACAAAAAAATCCTCTCCTTCTGGATGAAACCAGCTGGACTGTAGCTTCCAACCTCTCCATGGATTCTATCTTTCTATCCATAAAGCGAGAACTTGGAGGAGAGCTCTGAAAGGCCCTTCTAGCTGTGACCTTCTACAGAAACAAAGTATGCAGCTAATGGGGGTCACATTGCTTGGTTCTTGGGTAATTATTTTCATCCAGAGCGCTTGGTAAACATCAGCTGACTTTAGCTGATATCAAACTGGGCAGGTAATTGGCTAAGCTCATTCAACTTTTTTTTTTTTAAAGTTTTTTGCTCATTCAACTTTTGACAATGTATGAATTGTCACTGCAGTTCCAGGGGTGGGGTGGGAGCGAGGGGGTAGTGACATATGTGTTCCTTCTTGAGCATCATGCATCAAATTGTCCTGAGAGTAAGGGGACAAGGCTGCTTATTGCCAATGTAGACATGGTATTTTTTAAAGGGCATGAGGCTTTAGCCATTATTGTGATTATAAACCAGACAAACATGGAGCTCAAACTAGATTTCCATTTACCAAAAGTCCTGCCATTTGTCCACGAACAGAGAAGGATTTTTGAAACTATTCAAGTCAGTGGTTCCCAAACCTAGCTACACAAGAGAATCGCTGGGCTAAATCAGAAAGTCTAGGGTGGAGGCTTGGAAAGCTGTTTAAAGTTACCTAAATGATTCCAATGCAAAACCATATCTGGAACTTGCTGTGCCAGACCAGTACTTCTTAAACTTTAATGTGCATATGAATCAGTGGGGATCTTGTTGAAATGCAGGCACTAATTTGGTCAATTCTGCATTTCTAAGTTCCAAGTCTGCTGGCCCAGGAACCACACTTCGAGAGGCAAGGTGCTAGATTATTGTGGGTGATGTTTGGTTCTGTATCCATGCAACCTACTCAGAGTTTAAGAAGCTGTTCAGGAGAGTCTAGGAGGGAATTAAGTGTTCAAAAATCAAGCTGGCAATCCCTAACCAGATTCATCTCTAAGATCAAACCTGCTGGTTACAATAGTATTGTGATTTTTAGTCTTATTCAAGAAGTTCTCAGCGCAGCCTAAACCACAGTCTAAAAAATGCTTTCCTGGGGCTACATACCCAGCCATTACTCATGTCCACCTGCAGTGGCTGGGCCCAGAGCACTGTGTACCTTCAGAAGGTTCTCCTCCTTTCAGTTTGCTGGTGGTGTTTTGATTTCCTAAGAGTTAACTCAGTTCCCTGAATCTTAACTAAGATCTTGGCAATACTGTCCCCAAAGTGATGACAAAAACTGCAAAAGATTCCAATTAGGAGCAAAGACAATGTTTTTCCTTCAATACAGACCATCCCTTGTTCAGGAACGCAGTCTATAAATACTATAGCTCTTAAATCACGTCATCTCCATTGCATCTCCCCATAGGCTCCGGCTCCTGGTTCCCTCTGAGCATATTTCTCCCCCATACCCTTCTCTCCTGATGCTGTCTCAGTTCACGGTGTCACCGTTTTCCTGAACCTGGGGCTAGAAAGCTCAGTCATCCTTAAGTCCTTCCCCCCACCTCCTACTCTCACACAATTCGCCTTCTGGAAATTTTGTAAATTCTTTCCTTCCATCCCTTACCCCCCAGTATTCCAAGGCCTTGCTGTCTTTTCTCTAAACGGTTGGAATAACTCCGTACTAGGCTGCCGGCCTCTGGCCTCTCCCGCTGGAAGCAAATGAAACACAACCTCCAGAATCATCCAAGACATGGAAACGATCGTGTGGTCTCACTGCTCAACACTTCACTCCCCTCCTTAGAAACCACACAGCTTTCTTTTTACACCTCGGCAACAGAGCACGTCAAGCCTAATTTTATACTCACACATGTGCTAATTAGACACATCTGGTTTTATAGCATTTCACACTGTATGACAGAATTAGCTGTGCAGGGCTCCATCTCCCTCCACCAAACCGCAAGTTCCTGGAAAACGAGAAATGGGTCTCATTCACATTTGTGTCCTAAGCACCTAACATAGCGCCTGGTGTGATGGAGAGCATGGAAGTGAATGAGACTGGAAATGAAGATACTTTGTCCTTGGACTTTTCTGAAGGCAAGAGGGGGAAGTCAGTTACACCACAGGACAGGAGAGGAAGGCAGTTCGGCCAACCACCTCTTGGGTGGCCCCACGTCTCACGCCGTGGGAGGGAGGATGTCTGGGAACAGCGCCTGCCCAGCAGAGCCTCAGGCCCCCACCTGTAGTGCCCGGGGCCTCATCCCCGCCCCAGCCTTTGCCCAGGGCTGATTTGAGAGTGTCCTCAACCTCCAGAGGCTTTGACACGCCATGTGCTTGGCCTGATGGAGTGAGTTATGTTTCCTCTTCCCTCCTAAAGAGCCGTACATCTCAGACGAGGAAGAAGTTTATTCTCAACAATCACAGGAGGGAAGAACATCGGAGGAGAGAAAGGAAACACCTTTCCCTGGCCTGAAAATGGGCACCAGCAGGATCCCTTAGGGCACAACCAGCCCAATCCTTTTTGCAGGCTCAGGACCAAACCCTTGGCCTGGTGGGGGCTGGGAGATTACCCGGGTATGCAAATTCACCCCAAGGAATCAATCAGCCTGTCGTCAGCAGCAAACACTCCCCGCCAGTCCCTCTCAGAGCACGAGAACGGAATCTGCACGTGTTCTCCTCCCCATGCCGTGGTCAGAGACTCTGCTACCACTTCTGACTCCATCACTAACTAACCAGGGCACCCATGTGTATGTCACTGGCCTGCATTTGCTCCCCTGTCTCTGAAATGGGGCCACCATCACCTGCCCTCCTAGGACTTGCAGGCTAGTGGGGAAGGCAGGCGGTGAACAGAAACCAGTGTGGAGGGCACTGCAGAGGCTATGGGAACACAAAACAGCAAGTGTCCCACATCTGGGAGGTGAGGCCAGGTCTTGCCCATGGACAGTGACATAGGGGAACACTTCCTTCACATACACCCATTCCTGGAACCCCAGGACAAGGGAGGGGAGTGACAGATGGCTCTTTCAACATAACAAGTTACAAGCAGCAGGCCAGCTGCTTATAAATATAAATATTTATAAATATAAATATTTTGAGAGACCTTCAAGATGGTGGAGGAATAAGACATGGAGATCACCTTCCTCCCCACAAATACATGAGAAATACATCTACATGTGGAACAACTCCTATAAAACACCTACTGAACGCTGGCAGAAGACCTCAGACTTCCCAAAAGGCAAGAAACTCCCCACATACCTGGGTAGGGCAAAAGAAAAAAGAAAAAAACAGAGACAAAAGAATAGGGACAGGACCTGCACCTCTGGGAGGGAGCCGTGAAGGAGGAAAGGTTTCCACACACTAGGAAGCCCCTTCGTGGGTGGAGATGGGGGAGGGGTGGGCGGTGGGGAAGCTTTGGAGCCACGGAGGAGAGCGCAGCAACAGGGGTGCGGAGGGCACAGTGGAGAGATGCCCGCACAGAGGATCGGTGCCGACCAGCACTCACCAGCCTGAGAGGCTTGTCTGCTCACCCGCCAGGGTGGGGGAGTGCTGGGAGCTGAGTGTCCGGCTTCAGAGGTCAGATCCCAGGGAGAGGACTGGGGTTGGCTGTATGAACACAGCCTGAAGGGGGCTAGTGCGCCACGGCTAGCTGGGAGGGAGTCCAGGAAAAAGTCTGGAGCTGTCGAAGAGGCAAGAGACCATTGCTTCAGGGTGCGCGAGGAGAGGGGATTCAGAGCACATCTAAACGAGCTCCAGAGACGGGCGCAAGCCGCGGCTATCCGTGCGGACCCCAGAGACGGGCATGAGATGCTAAGGCTGCTGCTGCAGCCACCAGGAAGCCTGTGTGCAAGCACAGGTCACTATCCACACCTCCCCTCCCGGGAGCCTGTGCAGCCCGCCACTGCCAGGGTCCCGTGATCCAGGGACAACTTCCCCTGGAGAACGCATGGCGCGCCTCAGGCTGGTGCAACGTCATGCTGGCCTCTGCGGCCGCAGGCTCACCCCCCATCCATACCCCTCTCTCCCCCCAGCCTGAGTGAGCCAGAGCCCCCGAATCAGCAGCTCCTTTAACCCCGTCCTGTCTGAGCGGGAACAGACGCCCTCAGGCGACCTACACGCAGAGACGGGTCCAAATCCAAAGCTGAACCCCAGGAGCTGTGCAAAGAAAGAAGACAAAGGGAAATCTCTCCCAGCAGCCTCCGGAGCAGCAGATTAAATCTCCACAGTCAACGTGATATACCCTGCATCTCTGGAATACCTGAATAGACAACGAATCATCCCAAAATGGAGGCGGTGGACTTTGGGAGCAACTGTAGACTTGGGGTTTGCTTTCTGCCTCTAATTTGTTTCTGGTTTTATGTTTATTTTCGTTTAGTATTTAGAGTTTATTATCATTGGTAGATTTGTTTATTGATTTGGTTGCTCTCTTCCTTTCTTTTTATGTATAGATATATATATATTTTTTCCTTTTTCTCTTTTTGTGAGTGTGTATGTGTACGCTACTTTGTGTGATTTTGTCTGTATAGCTGTGCTTTTACCATTTTTCCTAGGGTTCTGCCTGTCCGTTTTTTGGGATTTTTTTAGTATACTTTTTAGTGCTTGTTATCATCAGTGGATTTGTTTTTTGGTTTGGTTGCTCTCTTCTTTCTTTTTTTTAATTACTTCTTAATTATTTTTATTTTTAATAATTTTTTATTTTAATAACTTCATTTTATTTTTATTTATTTATTTATTCTTTCTTTCTTTCTTTTTTTCTCCCTTTTCTTCTGAGCCATGTGGCAGACAGAGTCTTGGTGATCCGGCTGGGTGTCAGGCCTGTGCCTCTGAGGTGGGAGAGCCGAGTTCAGGACATTGGTCCACCAGAGACCTCCCGGCTCCATGTAATATCAAACAGCGAAAGCTATCCCAGAGATCTCCATCTCAACGCTTAGACCCAGCTCCACTCAATGACCAGCAAGCTATAGTGCTGGACACCCTATGCCAAACAAGTAGTAAGAGAGAAACACAACCCCACCCATTAGCAGAGAGGCTGCCTAAAATCATAATAAGGTCACAGACACCCCAAAACACACCACCAGACATGGTCCTGCCCAACAGAAAGACAAGGTCCAGCCTCATCCACCAGAACACAGGTACCAGCCCCCTCTACCAGGAAGCCTACACAGCCTACTGAACCAACCCTAGCCACTGGGGGCAGACACCAAAAACAACGGGAACCACAAACATTCAGCCTGCGAAAAGGAGACCCCAAACACAGTAAGTTAAGCAAAATGAGAAGACAGAGAAATACACAGCAGATGAAGGACCAAGGTAAAAACCCACCAGACCAAACAAATGAAGAGGAAATGGGCAGTCTACATGAAAAATAATTCAGAGTAATGATAGTAAAGATGATCCAAAATCTTGGAAATAGAATGGAGAAAACACAAGAAACGTTTAACAAGAACCTAGAAGAACTAAACAGCAAACAAACAATGATGAACAACACAATAAATGAAATTAAAAATTCTCTAGGAGGAATCAATAGCAGAATAACAGAGGCAGAAGAACGGATAAGTGACCTGGAAGGTAAAATAGTGGAAATAACTACTGCAGAGCAGAATAAAGAAAAAAGAATGAAAAGAATTGAGGACAGTCTTAGAGAGATCTGGGACAACATTAAACGCACCAACATTCGAATTATAGGGGTCCCAGAAGAAGAAGAGAAAAAGAAAGGGACTGAGAAAATATTTAAAGAGATTATAGTTGAAAATTTCCCTAATATGGGAAAGGAAATAACTAATCAAGTCCAGGAAGCACAGAGAGTCCCATACAGTATAAATCCAAGGAGAAACATGCCAAGACACATATTAATCAAACTATCAAAAATTAAATACAAAGAAAAAATATTAAAAGCAGCAAGGGAAAAACAACAAATAACACGCAAGGGAATTCCCATAAGGTTAACAGCTGATCTCTCAGCAAAAACTCTGCAAGCCAGAAGGGAGTGGCAGGACATATTTAAAGTGATGAAAGGGAAAAACCTACAACCAAGATTACTCTACCCAGCAAGGATCTCATTCAGATTCGACGGAGAAATTAAAGCCTTTACAGACAAGCAAAAGCTAAGAGAATTCAGCACCACCAAACTAGCTTTACAACAAATGCTAAAGGAACTTCTCTAGGCAGGAAACACAAGAGAAGGGAAAGAACTACAATAACTAACCGAAAACAATTAAGAAAATGGTCATAGGAACATACATATCGATAATTACCTTAAATGTAAATGGATTAAATGTTCCAACCAAAAGACATAGACTGGCTGAATGTATACAAAAACAAGACACATATATATGCTGTCTACAAGAGACCCACTTCAGACCTAGGGACACATACAGACTGAAAGTGAGGGGATGGAAAAAGATATTCCATGCAAATGGAAATCAAAAGAAAACTGGAGTAGCAATTCTCATATCTGACAAAATGGACTTTAAAACAAAGACTATTACAAGAGACAAAGAAGGACACTACATAATGATCAAGAGATCAATCCAAGAAGAAGATATAACAATTGTAAATATTTATGCACCCGACATAGGAGCACCTCAGTAAATAAGGCAAATGCTAACAGCCATAAAAGGGGAAATTGACATGAACACAATCATAGTAGGGGACTTTCAACACCCCACTTTCACCAATGGACAGATCATCCAAAATGAAAATAAATAAGGAAACACAAGCTTTAAATGATACATTAAACAAGATGGACAAAATTGATATTTATAAGACATTCCATCCAAAAACAACAGAATACACTTTCTTCTGAAGTGCTCATGGAACATTCTCCAGGATAGATCATACCTTGGGTCACAAATCATGCCTTGGTAAATTTAAGAAAATTGAATCATATCAACTATCTTTTCCAAACACAACACTACGAGACTATATATCAATTACAGGAAAAAATCTGTAAAAAACACAAACACATGGAGGTTGAACAATACACTACTAAAGAACCAAGAGATCACTGAAGAAATCAAAGAGGAAATAAAAAAATACCTAGAAACAAATGACAATGCAAACACGATGACCCAAAACCTACGGGATGCAGCAAAAGCAGTTCTAAGAGGGAAGTTTATAGCAATACAATCCTACTTCAAGAAACATGAAGTATCTCAGATAAACAACCTAACCTGACACCTAAAGCAATTAGAGAAAGAAGAACAAAAAAACCCCAAAGTTAGTAGAAGGAAAGAAATCATAAACATCAGATCAGAAATAAATGAAAAAGAAAAGAAGGAAACAATAGCAAAGATCAATAAAACTAAAAGCTGGTTCTTTGAGAAGATAAACAAAATTGATAAACCATTAGCTAGACTCATCAAGAAAAAGAGGGAGAAGACTCAAATCAATAGAATTAGAAATGAAAAAGGGGAAGTAGTAACTGACACTGCAGAAATACAAAGGATCATGAGAGATTACTGAAAGCAACTATATGCCAATAAAATGGACAACCTGGAAGAAATGGACAAATTCTTAGAAATGCACAACCTTCTGAGACTGAACCAGGAAGAAATAGAAAATATAAACAGACCAATCACAAGCATTGAAATTCAGACTGTGCTTAAAAATCTTCCAAAAAACAAAAGCCCAGGACCAGATGGCTTCACAGGTGAATTCTATCAAACATTTAGAGAAGAGCTAACACCTATCCTTCTCAAACTCTTCCAAAATATTGCAGAGGGAGGAACACTCCCAAACTCATTCTACGAGGCCACCATCACCAAAACCAGACAAAGATGTCACAAAGAAAGAAAACTACAGGCCAATATCACTGATGAACATAGATGCAAAAATCCTCAACAAAATACTAACAAACAGAATCCAACAACACATTAAATGGCTCATACACCATGATCAAGTGGGGTTTTTCCCAGGAATGCAAGGATTCTTCAATATATGCAAATCAATCAATCTGATAAACCATATTAACAAATTGAAAGAGAAAAACCATATGATCATCTCAATAGATGCAGAAAAAGCTTTTGACAAAATTCAACACCTATTTATGATAAAAAACCCTCCAGAAATTAGGCATAGAGGGAACTTACCTCAACATAATAAAGGCCATATATGACAACCCTACAGCCAACATTGTTCTCAATGGTGAAAAACTGAAACCATTTCCTCTAAGATCAGGAACAAGAAAAGGTTGTCCACTCTCACCACTATTATTCAACATACTTTTGGAAGTTTTAGGCACAGCAATAAGAGAAGAAAAAGAAATAAAAGGAATCCAAATCAGAAAAGAAGAAGTAAAGCTGTCACTGTTTGCAGATGACACGATACTATACACAGAGAATACTAAAGATGCTACCAGAAAACTACTAGAGCTAATCAATGATTTTGGTAAAGTAGCAGGATACAAAATTAATTCAGAGAAATCTCTTGCATTCCTATACACTAACAATGAAAAATCTGAAAGAGAAATTAAGGAAACACTCCCATTTACCACTGCAACAAAAAGAATAAAATACCTAGGAATAAACCTACCTAGGGAGAAGACAGACCTGTATGCAGAAAACTATAAGACACTGATGAAAGAAATTAAAGATGATTCAAACAGATGGAGAGATATACCATGTTCTTGGATTGGAAGAATCAACATTGTGAAAATGACTATACTACCCAAAGCAATCTACAGATTCAATGCAATCCCTATCAAACTACCAATGGCATTTTTCACAGAACTAGAACAAAAAATTTCATAATTCGTGTGGAAACACAAAAGACCCCGAATAGCCAAAGCAATCTTGAGAAAGAAAAATGGAGCTGGAGGAATCAGGCTCCTGGACTTCAGACTATACTACAAAGTTACAGTAATCAAGACAGTACGGGTCTGGCACAAAAACAGAAATATAGATCAATGGAGAACAGGAGAGAAAGCCCAGAGATAAACCCATGCACATATGGTCACCTTATTTTTGATAAATGAGGCAAGAATATACAATGGAGAAAAGACAGCCTCTTCAATAAGTGGTGCTTGGAAAACTGGACAGCTACATATAAAAGAATGAAATTAGAACACTTCCTAACACCATACACAAAAATAAACTCAAAATGGATTAAAGCCCTAAATGTAAGACCAGACACTATAAAACTCTTAGAGGAAAACATAGGCAGAACACTCTATGACATAAATCACAGCAAGATCCTTTTTGACCCACCTCCTAGAGAAATGGAAATAAAACCAAAAATAAACAAATGGGACCTAATGAAACTTAAAAGCTTTTGCACAGCAAAGGAAACCATAAACAAGAACAAAAGACAACCCTCAGAATGGGAGAAAATATTTGCAAATGAAGCAACTGACAAAGGATTAATCTCCAAAATGTACAAGCAGCTCATGCAGCTCAATATCCAAAAAACAAACAACCCCATCCAAAAATTGGCAGAAGACCTAAATCGACATTTCTCCAATGAAGATATACAGATTGCCAACAAACACATGAAAGGATGCTCAACATCACTAATCATTAGAGAAATGCAAATCAAAACTACAATAAGGTATCACCTCACACCAGTCAGAATGGCCATCATCAAAAAATCTACAAACAATAAATGCTGGAGAGGGTGTGGAGAAAAGGGAACCCTCTTGCACTGTTGGTGGGAATGTAAATTGATACAGCCTCTATGGAGAACAGTATGGAGGTTCCTTAAAAAACTAAAAATAGAACTACCATATGACCCAGCAATCCCACAACTGGGCATATACCCTGAGAAAACCGTAATTCAAAAAGAGTCATGTACCACAATGTTCACTGCAGCTCTATTTACAATAGCCAGGACATGGAAGCAACCTAAGTGTCCATCGACAGAAGAATGGATAAAAAGATGTGGTACATATATACAATGGAATATTACTCAGCCATAAAAAGGAACGAAATTGAGTCATTTGTTGAGACGTGGTTGGATCTAGAGACTGTCATACAGAGTGAAGTAAGTCAGAAAGAGAAAAACAAATATTGTATATTAACGCATGTATGTGGAACCTAGAAAAATGGTACAGATGAACCGGTTTGTAGGGCAGAAGTTGAGACACAGATGTAGAGAACAAATGTATGGACACCAAGGGGTGTAAAGCCATGGGGGGGTGGGGATGGTGGTGTGCTGAATTGGGCGATTGGGATTGACATGTATACACTGATGTGTATAAAACTGATGACTACTAAGAACCTGCTGTATAAAAAAATAAATAAAATAAAATTCAAAAATTAGAAAAAAAACTAATACTAAACTTTCTTTGCATTATTTGTATGGAAATATGTTAATATAAATGTTTCAGACATTACATGAAATTCCTAAAAATCTTATATGTTCTGGTATAATGTTATAAGTCATAATTCTAGTTATTACTTTAAAATGTATATCTCAGAAATAACTAAATTTCTTTGTCAACTGCATTATTATGAACTTTCATCAAATCTTTAACCATGGTCATTTTTAAGTCTTTTGTCATTTACAGACAGTTCTGGGTGTACTCTGATGCTTTTGCAAAAATGTTCCTATAAAAGGGTTTCATCTTCAAGGAATTCATGGAAAAGACTCTGACAAGTACAAGTTTCTGGTAACTGACTATACTGCTGAACTGAGTGAATAAGCATTTTCAGAACTCTAATGGAAAACTGATGAATTCATAAAAGTGCTAACAAAAGATCAAGAAGAAAAAAAGATAATTACATGGGACTCAGTGAACTGATGAGGATGATTATAATTTTTGTGACTTTCTGTTTGAATAAAAAAAAAATGTGATAAGAAAATGTAACTTTAAAGATCTGCACAGTATTTCATAGTATAACAATTTCCTCACTGTTGAACATTTAGTTTAATATTTGTTAGAGCAAACAACATTACTATGTATACATATTTGTCTGCATTTCTGTCTGTTTATTCCTTATGATTGATTTCTAAAACAGTGCTATTTTATTGAATTGTATTTATTTCCTACTGGAACATTGCATTTTATTTATATTTTGAAAGTCATATTTTTCTGTCTATTCAAGTATATATAATACCTAGTTTTGTTCATTGCAAAATAGACATAAATTCTTTCAATTCAATTCTTAAAACTGAAACTGTACCTTCATATAATGATGCAAAATATAATACAGAAATGCATGTTAAAAAGTACTTAATCAATATTTCTGCTTACAATCAAGCCTCCCCCAAAACATGTAAAACTTTAAATCATTTCTGTTTTTAGTTCTTGTGATTATCACTATAATAGTTAATGATATTCTTTTATATTCACTTCTTGATCTGAGAACTTGGGCATTTTCTGTAGATTCTTGCTATGAGAGGAGGGTTTCTCTCTATTATGGTCCGCCCACCCCAACCTACTTCTTTTATTTTTGACATCTATATTATTATTCTTGCTTATTATTGCTTATCTCTGTAACTGTATGCAATAAAATTAGGTCATTTTTTTCTTGTATCCTCAAAAAAAAAAAAAAAAGAAGATGTGGCACATATATACAATGGAATATTACTCAGCCATAAAAAGAACCGAAATTGAGTTATTTGTAGTGAGGTGGATGGACCTAGAGTCTGTCATACAGAGTGAAGTAAGTCAGAAAGAGAAAAACAAATACCGTATGCTAACACATATATATGGAATCTAAAAAAAAAAAAAGGTTCTGAAGAACCCAGGGGCAGGACAAGAATAAAGACACAGACGTAGAGAATGGACTTGAGGACATGGGGAGGGGGAAGGGTAAGCTGGGACAAAGTGAGAGAGTGGCATGGACATATATACGCTACCAAATGTAAAATAGATAGCTAGTGGGAAGCAGCCGCATAGCACAGGGATATCAGCTCGGTGCTTTGTGACCACCTAGAGGGGTGGGAGGGAGACATAAGAGGGAGGAGGTATTGGGATATATGTATACATAAAGCTGATTCACTTTCTTATACAGCAGAAGCTAACACAACATTGTAAAGCAATTATACTCCAATAAAGATGTTAAAAATAAATAAAATAAAATAAAATGGTCAAAAAAAAAAAAGAAGGGGCTTCCCTGGTGGCGCAGTGGTTGAGAATCCACCTGCCAATGCAGGAGACACGGGTTCGAGCCCTGGTCTGGGAAGATCCCACATGCCACGGAGCAACTGGGCCCGTGAGCCACAATTACTGAGCCTGCGCGTCTGGAGCCTGTGCTCCGCAACAAGAGAGGCCGCGATGGTGAGAGGCCCGCGCAACGCGATGAAGAGTGGTCCCCACTTGCCACAACTAGAGAAAGCCCTCACACAGAAACTAAGACCCAACACAGTCATAAATAAATAAATAAATAAATAAAAGAACGTGAATTTCTAAAAAAAAAAAAAACTAAGTCCTGGCGCAGCTAGAATAAATAAATACATAAGTAAATATTTAAAAAAAAAAAAAAAAAGAATATAGATATTTCATCCTGCGACCAACACCCTCTGCTGGTCTCTCCTGCACCCCATCCCTCTACCCTGCTATTGTCCAAAGCTCCCTGCTCCCCATCACTAGCCGATGACCTCAGCATATCAGAGAATAACTGTTGAGGCTACAACTGAAGAGGAGGTGAAACTTCAGGGGATGGGAGGAAGAGGCGAAAAGCAGGTAGGGACCCTGAAGGTAGGGGAGAGGATGCCAGAGAGAGAGAGAGTCTGAGGGATACTGTCTGCCGGCTGAGAGGGCCACATGTCCTGAGAGTCTGGAAGTGAGAGCCCCACCCCAAATGGCACAGAACTGAAAGAGCCACACATGCTCCCCACCACTCTTTGGACTTGGTAAGAGTTGGACTGTATCACTTAAACCTAAAATAAATATTTGAACTGATTAAACACTTTTCAGGATTGCATGTTTATCTAGCTGATGGAGTAGGGGCTGCCCTCTTCCATCCCCCACTCTGTGGTCACTAGCAGACATCTGGATTTCTCTAGTTCAGACGGCAAGGAGGTGAAGGAGCTACATGCAGGGCCAGCCAACTAGCTGACCTACCGACCAGTCTAGCTCTCCCTCCCACCATAAAGAGCACAGCACCCAAATCCCAGGGCCAATAACACAGCTATTCAGGATTCATTTACGCCACACCCATTCACTGGGAGTCAACACTGCGGTAGGTACTAGGGATTCAAAGATAAATGACACGTGGGCCATGTCTGTTTACAGTCTAGCAGGCAACAGATAAGGGACCAGATAATCCCAATTCAGTATGGTAAGTGTCACCTGGAGAAAAGAATGAGGGCATTTCCAGGAAGAAGAGACTTTCTGGAATAGAAGATATTTGGGTGAATCTAGACAGATGATGTGGCAGAGGCTGCCACAATTGGATATTGCCCTCCAATGTCCATTCTCCCAACTAAAGACTGAATTTTTCAGCTTCCCTTACAGTGAAGTGTGGCTATGTGACTAAATTCTGGCCAGTGGGATGTAAGTAAAAATAATGTGTTACAGCTTCTGGGTCATGCTTTAAAAGAATGACTGTGTGGTTCCCTTGTCGCTTCTCTCCTCCCTCTGGCTGGGATGTAGGTGTGATGGTGAGAGCTGGAGCAGCTATCTTGGATCCAGAGGTGAAAGCCACACATTGAGTTTGGTCTAGCCACCCTACCATCCCTGAACCACCTGCCTCTGGACTGTACCATGAGAGAGAATTTTAATTCCCTCCTATCTAAACCAGTGTGTTGAAGGTCTCTTTGTTTTAGTAGCTTAGCTTGCACCCTAATACAAATGAGTAGGAGTTAGCCAAAACAAGTAGGTTGGGAATGGCATGTGCAAAGGCACTGAGGCATGAGAGGCATAGCACATTCAGAGAGCCAACAGCAGTTAACACAAGCAGACATATGTGGGTGAGTGAAAGGGAGGGAAGGAGGAATAGGAGCCCATTTGTAAAAGGATCATGTGCCAAGCTAAGGATGCTGGAGGAAGAAGAAGAGAAGGGGAGCAGAAAGAACAGGAAAGGGTAAAAGAAAAGAAAAAAATGAAGAGATGATGAGGAGGGCAAAGGCGGAGAGAGGGGAGGATAAATCCAGTCATCCTCTCCTGCATGTGGGAACTTGTATTGGTTCTTAGTCAACCCCCACAAAAGTCCTAGCCCTTTGCAGTTCTGCAGCAATTAGCATCAAGTTTTATGTCTTGATGAGCTGAGTTAGCTTTGATCAGAAAATATTAATGTACATATTTTTTTTAAAGCCACAATAAGCTGAGCCCTGCTGCCCCCTGCCAAAAAAAATTTAGTTTCTGATGCTAAATGGTTGGGTCAAGAGTCTGCTCAGTTGGTTTTATTTTATTTTTTTTAATTGGAATATAGTTGATTTACAATGTTGTGTTAGTTTCCACTGTACAGCAAAGTGAATCAGTTATACATATATATATATATATATATATATATATATATATATATATATATCCTCTCTTTTTTAGATTCTTTTCCCATATAGGCCATTACAGAGTATTGAGTAGACTTCCCTGTGCTATACAGTAGGTTCTTATTAGTTATCTATTTTATATATAGTAGTGTGTCTATGTCAATCCCAATCTCCCAGTTTATCCCTCCTGCCAACTTTTCCCCTTAGTAACCATAAGTTTGTTTTCTACATCTGTGACTCAATTTCTGTTTTGTAAGTAGGTTCATTTGTACCATTTTTTTAGATTCCACATATAAATGATATCATATGATATTTGTCTTTGTCTGACTTACTTCACTCAGTATGACAATCTCTAGGTCCATCCATGTTGCTGCAAATGGCATTATTTCATTCTTTTTTACAGCTGAGTAATATTCCGTTGTATATATGTACCACATCTTCTTTATCCATTCCTCCGTCGATGGACATTTAGGTTGTTTCCATGTCCTGGCTATTATAAATACCACTGCAATGAACATCAGGGTGCATATATCCTTTCAAATTATGGTCTTCTCCTGATATATGCCCAGGAGTGGGATTCCTGGATCATATGGTAGCTTTATTTTTAGTTTTTTAAGGAACCTCCATACTTTCTCTGTAGTGGCTGTACTGATTTACATTCCCACCAACAGTGTAGGAGGGTTCCCTTTTCTCCACACCCTCTCTCGCATTTATTGTTTGTAGATGTTTTGATGATGGTCATTCTAACCTCTGTGAGGTGATATCTCATTGTAGTTTTGATTTGCATTTCTCTAATAATTAGTGATGTTGAGCATCTTTTTATGTGCCTCTTAGCCATCTGTATGTCTTCTTTGGAGAAATGTCTATTTAGATCTTCTGCCCATTTTTTGATTGGGTTGTTTGTTTTTTGGATATTGAGCTGCATGAGATGTTTGTATATTTTGGAGATTAACCCCTTGTTTGTCACCTCGTTTGCATATATTTTCTCCCATTCTGTGGGTTTTCTTCAACTGCATTCTTAATCAGGTTTTTTGATAAGAGTTAGTAGCAGTGGTGGAGGAAGTGCTAACAAAAAATAATGAAAACAAATGGCCCAATGTAACTCTCCCCATAACCATCACATTTTTCTGGGTCCCTCTGCCACAGACTTCCTGGAAGTAGCTGTCTACAGTCGCTGCTCTGCCTCCACACCTCCCACTCTCTCTTTAACCTGCTCCAATCAGACTTCTATCCCTTTGATTTTACTAAAGCCTCTCTGGTCAAGGTCACCAATGATTTCCACAAGGTCAAATCCAATGGTTTAGTCTTTATCCTTTGTTACTTCTCAGCAACATTTGGTGCAGTCATCCTCTCCCTTCTTCTTTAAAGACTTTCTTCATTAGGCTTCCATGATCCCACCCTCCCCTGGTTTGGGGTCTTCCCTAAGGGTATCCTGGTAGTCAGTATGGGTGGGTCAGGACACATTATGGGTAGTCATTATGGGTGGGTGGTTACAGCATTATTCATAGTATCCAAGAAGTGGAAGCAACCCTACTGTCCATTGATGGATGAATGAATAAACAAAATGTAGTCTACACATACAATGGAATATTACTCAGCATTTAAAAGGAAAGAAGTTCTGACATGTGCCACAACATGAATGACCCTTGAAGACATTATACTAAGTGAAATAAGCCAGTCACAAAAAGACAAATATTGATGATTCCACTTATATGAAGTATCTAAATGTAGTCTAATTCATAGAAAACAGAAGGCAGAATGGTGGTTACCAGGGGTTGAGGGGAGCGGTAAAAAGGGAGTTAGTGTTTAATGGGTATAGAGTTCTAGATTTGCAGGATGAAAAAGTTCTGGCGTTCTGTTTCACAACAATATGAATATACTTAACACCATTCAACTATACACTTAAAAATGGTTAAGATGGTAAATTTCATGTTATGTATTTTTACCCCAATAAAGTTAGTATCTGTAAATCAAAGCATATTCATTGAATTCCATTCTAAATTGTATCAATTTTTCCTACCTGAAGACATACTTGACCTGGGATCTGAAATAAAATCCCAGAGAATACGCATATGGCAGCATCCTGTGCTTCTGAGGAGCTTAACTCTCTGCCCAAACAGCCCGCATCCCCTTTGTAGCTCCCTTCTCCACAACGGAATTAAGACTTGAGTATCCCTGGATGGGAGTAGAGAATCAGGAGAACAAGGATGGAGGGGGAGAAAGATGAAGGCATAGAGAGATGGGGAGGTAAGCAGGGAAGCAGGAAAAAAGAGGTCTGGACTATGACATGGGGCATCTCATACTTCTGTGAACTAGGTTCAAAGGACAACAGAGGTTGGTGAGAATATGGGCTTTGGAGTCAGACCTGTTTCAAATCCTGCCACCCCCAGTTTTTTAGCTGTGTGATTTTAAACAAGTCTTTTTCCTGTTTTTTGTTTGTTTATTTCTTAGCCCCTAAAAGCCTTGGTTTCCTCATTTGTAAAAGGAGCTAGTGATGGTACATTACTCAAGGGGTTTTGTGAGGATCCTATGTAAGTAAAACCTGTAAATCAGTGCCCGACACAGAAATGGCCCTCAGTCAAGGTTGATTGCTCCAGCTTCATGTCAAAAAGTAAGAGGAAGAAGAAGGGGAGGAGAGGGATGGGAGAAGGAGGGGACCCCGCCTCCTAAAAGAAGAGAAAAAACTAGGAATTCAAAGCCAGGTCCTAGTCCAGAACCTCCCACTAGCTCAATGGTGGCCCCAGGCAAGTTCTTCTCAGCCTGTTTCCTCCTCTGAAAAACAAGGTCTGAGGTCCCCTCCATCTGGAAAGGTTGATAAATCTGAGTCCTCTCTGCTCCAGACGAGTTTCCTACTCTCATCACTCACTGTCTATACCTCTTACCTATGCAGGGCTGCGGAGGCCCTCTGGAGGACGCAAGAGGAAAAGACATAAACGTGGCCAGGAGCTGCTCACAATTTGACTCAGCATACAAAATAAGGACATGACCTTGTAGAACAGACTATTACAAAGTAGGGAGAAAACATAGGGTAAGAGAGTAACCTGAATGGGGAAGGGCTTCTTATCTGATGCTCTTGGGGAGCACAACTGAGTTATCTTCTACCTTTTTTTGGCCCCATGTCAAGTGTCTATTATAATATATAAACATTATTATCATGTATGACTATTGTTATAGCATATGAACATTATCATAATATGATGCAAATATTGTTACAATATACGAATGCTCATGTAATGTATAAACATTGCCATCTTTCCTGAGATTTACCCTGAAATAAGGAAGTTCTCATATTTCCCTCTGGACCTCTTTCAAGACTTGTTGAATAGGCATCTTCAAAAGGCCTTTCTCAGGGGCTTAGGAAAAGACAGAGAAGCTAATAATTAATTATTTCCTCCTTCATATGCCAGCTTCTCCACTAACTAGGTTTATGTCAGTTTTCCCTTTTTTTTAAATGGGGGTATTATGTCTAACTACTTTCAGGGACTCAATGAGATAGGAGTTTCCTTTGGAGGAAATGCCACCTTACACATATTTTAAACTATTATCGTTATAGAAGAAATATTTTTCTCCAGAAATACGTGCAAAGCAATTATCTAATTCTATTACATTTAAGACTGGGTCTGATAGTCTCACACTATCAGTTTTGAAAGCAACCTCTCACCCAGCCACTCAGTGTCTGCTTCTCGGGCCAAAGGAGGAAGGGTGTGAGCAGGATAGAAGACAATTTTGGCGGGCCGTTATATTCCTAGTGTGCACTTGCAAGGGTATTTTGGAATAAGATGTAGCTGGCAGGATTGGACATTTTGGCTGAGTATAAAGAGATAATTCCTCTAATGCCTGGTCACTAGACATTGATTCATCTGTCATTCATTAGATTGGCATTTACCAAGCAACTTCCACATTCTTGGCATTATGCTAGGTATTGTGGATACAAAGTGAATAAATCATGTTCCAGACAAATTTCACAGAATCAGTATCACACAAATCATATATCTTGATGACAATGCAATTAAATAGAAATCAACAACAACAAAAAAGATAAACCCCCATAAATATGTAAAATTTAAAAACTCATCACTAAATAAATCATGGACCACAAGAAGTGGTCACAATAAATCAGAAAATCCTTAGAACTTAATAGCAATGAAAACACTACATATCCAAATTTGCAAAACACAAAGAAAAATATATAGTCTTAAATATTAGGAAAGAAGAAAGGTTTAAAATTAATGAGCTAAGCATCCAGCATAAGAAATTAGAAAAGGAACAAAGAAATCCAAAAAAAAAAAAAAATTAGAAAGAAGATAATAAAGATAAGAGCAGAAATTAATGAAATAAAAAGCAAAAAGTAAAAAAAAAGAAATAAATATCAACAAAGCCAAAAACTGGTTCTTCGAAAATGACTAATAAAAGATATGACTTTAATTTGCAGATGACATGATACTATACATAGAGAATCCTAAAGAGGCTACCAGAAAACTCCTAGAGCTAATCAATGAATTTGGTAAAGTAGCAGGATACAAAATTAATGCACAGAAATCGCTTGCATTTCTATACACTAATGACGAAAAATCTGAAAGTGAAATTAAGAAAACACTCCCGTTTACCATTGCAACAAAAAGAATAAGATATCTAGGAATAAACCTACCTAAGGAGACAAAAGACCTGTATGCAGAAAATTATAAGACACTGATGAAAGAAATTAAAGATGATACAAATAGATGGAGAGATATACCATGTTCCTGGATTGGAAGAATCAACATTGTGAAAATGACTCTACTACCCAAAGCAATCTACAGATTCAATGCAATTCCTATCAAACTACCACTGGCATTTTTCACAGAACTAGAACAAAAAATTTCACAATTTGTATGGAAACACAAAAGACCCCGAATAGCCAAAGCAATCTTGAGAACGAAAAATGGAGCTGGGGGAATCAGGCTCCCTGACTTCAGACTATACTACAAAGCTTCAGTAATCAAGACAGTTTGGTACTGGCACAAAAACAGAAATATAGACCAATGGAACAGGATAGAAAGCCCAGAGATAAACCCACACACATATGGTCACCTTATCTTTGATAAAGGAGGCAAGCATATACAGTGGAGAAAAGACAGCCTCTTCAATAAGTGGTGCTGGGAAAATTGGACAGGTACATGTAAAAGTATGAAATTAGAACACTCCCTGACACCATGCACAAAAATAAACTCCAAATGGATTAAAGACCTAAGTGTAAGGCCAGACACTATCAAACTCTTAGAGGAAAACATAGGCAGAACACTCTATGACATACATCACAGCAAGATTCTTTTTGACCCAGCTCCCAGAGAAATGGAAATAAGAACACAAATAAACAAATGGGACCTAATGAAACTTAAAAGCTTTTGCACAGCAAAGGAAACCATAAACAAGACCAAAAGACAACCCTTAGAATGGGAGAAAATATTTGCAAATGAAGCAACTGACAAAGGATTAATCTCCAAGATTTACAAGCAGCTCATGCAGCTCAATAACAAAAAAACGAACAACCCAATCCAAAAATGGGCAGAAGACCTAAATAGACATTTCTCCAAAGAAGATATACAGATGGCCTACAGACACATGAAAGAATGCTCAACATCATTAATCATTAGAGAAATGCAAATCAAAACTACAATGAGATATCATCTCACACCGGTCAGAATGGCCATCATCAAAAAATCTAGAAACAATAAATGCTGGAGAGGATGTGGAGGAAAGGGAACACTCTTGCACTGTTGGTGGGAATGTAAATTGATACAGCCACTATGGAGAACAGTATGGAGGTTCCTTAAAAAACTACAAATAGAACTACCATACGACCCAGCAATCCCACTACTGGGCATATACCCTGAGAAAACCATAGGTCAAAAAGTGTCATGTACCACAATGTTCATTGCAGCTCTATTTACAATAGCCAGGACCTGGAAGCAACCTAAATGTCCATCGACAGATGAATGGATAAAGAAGATGTGGCACATATATACAATGGAATATTACTCAGCCATAAAAAGAAATGAAATGGAGGTATTTGTAATGAGGTGGATGGAGTTAGAGTCTGTCATACAGAGTGAAGTAAGTCAGAAAGAGAAAAACAAATACAGTATGCTAACACATATATACGGAATCTAAGGAAAAAAAAAAAAAAGCCACGAAGAACCTAGTGGCAAGACGGGAATAAAGACACAGACCTACTAGAGAATGGACTTGAGGATAGGGGGAGGGGGTGGGGTGAGATGTGACAGGGTAAGAGAGTGTCATGGACATATATACACTACCAAATGTAAAATAGATAGATAGTGGGAAGCAGCCGCATAGCACAGGGAGATCAGCTCGGTGCTTTGTGACCACCTAGAGGGGTGGGATGGGGAGGGTGGGAGGGAGGGAGATGCAAGAGGGAAGAGAAATGGGAACATATTGTATATGTATAACTGATTCACTTTGTTATAAAGCAGAAGCTAACACACTATTGTAAGGCAATTATACTTCAATAAAGATGTTTAAAAAAAAAAAAAAAAAAAAAAAGATATGACTTTAGCATATTTTTAAAGAGCACAAAAATATTAGAAATGAGAATAGCAATAGAACTACAGATTCAGTAGAGATTTAAAAGATAATGCAAAGAATGCTATGAAAAAGCTCATGCAAATTAATTTGAAAACTTAAATGGACAAATTCCAAGAAAAATATAACTTTGCAAAACAGACTTAAGAAGCAGTAAAAAGTCCTAACAGTCCATAACTGTTAAAGAAATTATATCAGTAGCTAAAAATCTTCCCTCTCTCTCTCTCTCTCACACACACACACAAAATCAGACCTCAATGATCTTACAGAAAGATTCCAATAAACCTTCCATGAATAGATCATTCTAGCCTTCCAGAGAATAGAAAAGGAAGAATATCTCACTGTATCAAGCTAATATGTTGATACCAAACCCAGCAAGAGTAATTTTAAAAAAGAAAAGTGATGTGTCATTTTAATATATAGACAGTGATGAAAAAAATCCTAAGCAAAATATGAGCCAAACAAATCCAGCAGTTTACTTTAAACAAATTATACTATATCATGACTAAGTCGGTTATACTAGGAATGAATGAAAGGTGGTTTAATAAGAAAATCCATCATTGTAATTCCCCACAAATGCAGATTTTTAAAGCCTATAATTATCTCATAGTTGTAGAAAAGCATTTGATAAAATTCAATACCCATTAATTATTAAAAAAAAAGAGAAAACTCAGCAAAACTCATTCTTAGTGAGGAAACATTAGACACAGTCTTTTTACCACCAGAAAAGAGACAAGGATTCCACTGTCAACACCTATATTCAACATATTTCTAAAGGTACCAGCCAGTGCTGTAAGACATGAAAAATAAATAAAAGGTATAAAAATTAGAGAAAAAAAGAAACAAAATTCTCATTATTCACAGATAGTGTGTTTGTCAGAATCACCCAAAAGACTCTACAAAGTATTGGAAAGACTATGAGAATTTCACAAGCCATCTAGATATAAGCTCAATATATTAAAATAAGTTGTGTTTCTGTATACTAGCAACAAAAGAAACACTGAATTTTTAGATATCATAAACATAGCAAAAAAAAAAAATATATATATATATATATATACACATATATACACACTTCCTAGGAATGAATCTAGACAAAGATGTGCAAAAAGGGAAGAGATTTAATGTCCATGGATAAAAAGATTCAATAAAATGAAGATGTCAGTTCTCTTCAAATTTATCTAAAAACTCACTGAATTGCAACCAAAATTTCAACAAGTTTTTTCTTTAAAAAAAAAAAATGTTACAGGTCTCATTGTCACCACTGCAATAATATTACAGTGATGGAAGCAAAACCTGTGTTCTCAATGTAGCCACATTAACAACTTATGGGCCCCATGAAAAACAGTGCCCATTTTCAATAGAATGAGACTTCAACAATTTTTTTTTTAAGGCACTTGGCCCAAGAACAGCCAAGACACTCCTGAAAAAGAAAGTAAAAGGAGTCTGTCTTATTAGATAGTAAGACTTATTAATGAGCTATAATAATAAACACTGAGGAGTATTGGTGCAAAAACTAACAATGGAAGAAAGTAGCAAGAACACAGATACAACACAGGTGTAGACACTTGATAAGTAAATGAGGGGATATTACAGAGCAATGGGGAGGGGAGGAGCTACTCAATAAAGGGTGTTAGGGTAGGTGATTGTCCATATGGAGAAAAGTGAAACTGGATCTATACTTTTCACCATATACACAAATAAATTCCAAATAGATTCAAGAGTTATATGTGAAAAGCAAAGTCTTAAAACTTTTAAAAGGCAATATAAGAAAACATATTTATGATCTTAGGGTAGCGAAGGATTTTTCAAGCAAGCCTCCACAAAAACATTCAACTACATTAAAACTGGGAATGTCGGGCTTCCCTGATGGCGCAGTGGTTGAGAGTCCGCCTGCTAATGCAGGGGACACGGGTTCAAGCCCTGGTCTGGGAAGATCCCACATGCCGCGGAGCAACTAGGCCCGTGAGCCACAACTACTGAGCCTGCGCGTCTGGAGCCTGTGCTCCGCAACAAGAGAGGCCGCGATAGTGAAGAGGCCCGCCAACCACAATGAAGAGTGGCCCCTGCTTGCCGCAACTAGAGAAAGCCCTCGCACAGAAACAAAGACCCAACACAGCCAAAAATAAACATAAAAAAATAAAAAATAAATAAAAAAAAAACAACTGGGAATGTCTGTAGCTCAAAAAACACCATGAAGATACTGAAAAGATAAGCCATAAATTGGGAGAAGATATTTGCAACCCATACAATTGAAAAAGGATTAGTATCTAGATATATAAAGAAATTCATACAAATCACAAATACAAAAAGGAAAGAAAATTCAATAGGAAAACAGGCAAAAGATATGATCAGACAATTTCACAAAAGAGGAAACACAAATGGCCAATAAATATACTAAAATATGATTATCCTCATTAGTAACCTGGGAAATGCAATTAAGAACACGAAAACTACCATTTTACAACTACTGGATTGGCAAAAAATTAAGAAGTCTATCAATAACAAGTGTTGGTGAGACTGAAGAGCAACAGAAAATCTTAATCACTGCTTAGTGTGTAAACCAGTATAACTATTTTGGGAAACAACAAAGCATTGTTTTGTAAAGTTGAAATTTCCACACCTTACAGCACAGGTGTATGGCACTCAGAAGAATGTTCATAGTATCATCCTTTGTAATAACAAAAAACTAAAAACAACCCAAATGTCTTTTAATGAAAGAATTAATTAATAAACTGTGATACAGTAGAGTCTCATTGTGGAAAAGTATACAAAAGCAAAAAATAAACTGCAGCTACACGCAACAACATGGATGGGAATCCTAGAAATATAACATTGAATGAAATGAGCAAGTCTCAGAAGACCTTGAAAGGAGATACAAGGTGTGATGGTGGAGAAGCCCACAGGTTCTTAGGTTGGGTGCTGGGTTCTCCCATATGCATAGTTAATAAACATCTGGCTTACATATGTTACATATAATTTTGTGGGTATATCAAATATTGCATAAGTCCTTTCCCAGTTTAGTTCACGGTTTACTGAGACAGCATGACAACAAGTACACTGCATTCTGATAAATATAATGGAGCAATTTATTTTAATGCTCTGGAAACAATTCTGCAGATTTTATAGGAACTAAAGTCTCTACTGTTTCACTAATAATGCTGTGAGGTAGGCAGGTCAGGAATTGTTATCCCCATTTTACAGAAGAGAAAACAGATTCAGAGAGTTTAAGACACATATCCAAGGTCACACAGCTAGTGAAGGGCAGAACTGGAATCATGTCCAGATATCCTGGCCCTGACCCTGAGGTCTTCCTATGGATGCTTCTCCATTAAACACTTGGAGGGAATATTCTAGTCTATTTCTGACATCTCAGTACTATGCCCTGAGCATAACTCTGATCCTTTTCCAGAAAAGCATTATTCAATTTCTTCAGATTTTCTTTCTTGGTCGTGGGGCAGTGGTGCATCCCTGGGCCATCATTCCAGTTCAAAAGCTCTTAGAAGCTATCCGCACTTTGTAAGTGACCAGTGGGGTTTTTCTTTAAGGGCAGAAGTTAATTACTATAATGAAGCATGTCTTAGGGAACATATGGCTACATATAGCTATGCATCTTACTTATTTTAACATCACGTGCTTTATATATATTCTTTTAATCCTCACGGAAAAACTTATGAGATAGGTATTATCCTCATTTTATAGATAAGAAAACCAAGGCCATTGCCAAGATTTACTATGATAAGGGGCCAGGAGATAAAAGAATGACCAACAGCTCTGCACATGTGAGTGTTGGCAGTTACCGTACATGACCAATTAACGTATCACCACCATTAAAATAAAAATGGAATCAGGGACACATAGGTGCTTTGATGTGGGATGGTGGAGATGATTATGATCATAATGATGATGATAATGATGATGATGGTTATACACAGTACTAATCTACCATTCTTTGTTTTTTTATTTTTTGTCTTTCCTAAGGGCAGGATAAGAAAGACAATAGCACAAGTGATTCAAGCAAGGTACTGGGCATTTCTTCTTGACTCAAAGAATTATAACAGCCTGATATTTCTATAAAGAGACTTCATGGCATTATCTCCCTGACAATTTTTAATGAACAAGAGAGTTAGTTGTCTCTGAGGGACAGTGTGGATAGCTGCCTACATGAGGACAGATGGGCAGCATAAATAACAGTTCCGGGCCCCTGCCTTCTTGACTGGTGACCATCCCCCAGTGTCACAGAAGAGTGCATGTATGAAGGACACTGAATCAGCTGGGGGAGCACATTCTCCATTATCTGTCACTGTTGGCTCAGAACAAACAAGAGTCCTTCCATTTCCTCTTTTTCCACGTGGAAGCCGGGATCCCAGGTATAGCTCTTGCCCACTCAACATCCAAACTCCCTTCAGGAGGTAACAGCATTCCGATTTTCCTTTGAGAAACCATATTTCCTCACCTTTAGTATGGAAAGTGTGTTCCAGATAGCTTTACATCCACTACTGGCTCCGGCATTGGACCTGTGATGCAGGTTTGGTAAATCAAAACCCCACATGTGTCTGGTCACAGTGATGAGTTTAGGAATGGGCATGTGACCCAAACTAGCTAACAGAGTCTGACTTCATCCTTTTAAAAGAGCTCTAAAGATTGAGGCAATCTCTGTGTTGCTAACCTGGTAAGAGAAAAGCCTGCAGCTGCCAGGGGCTACCTCTTAAGAGAGCCTGCCCTGAGAATGAAGAAGCCTTTGTATTGGAGACAGGAGATGGAGAGAGAAAAAAACCAAGTCCATATGATATGATCCAGTCATCCAGGGCTCATTCTACTCATGGACTTCTCAGTTATGAAAAAATAAATTATGTGGTCATGTAGTTGTATTTGTGTGTGTGTTGTTGTTGTTTTATTTATTTTTTTGCTTAAGCCACTCTGAGCTGGGTTTCTGTTACTTGCAACCACAAGAGTCCGGATGATTAATACATTGAACGTAATCCAATTTCCCTACAACTTTACTGAACCACAGAGTCCTAATATTGGCATTCATTTTGTCCAAAGCCAGAGCACCAAGAGTAATAAGTGAATGTGTTTCATTTGAAAAGGTAAATATTGAGAAACCTGCTCTGTGATCCTAGAAATCTCTGCAGAATACATCAGTCTAAAGCAGTCCTCCCCAACCTTTTCCATTTGGGGGCACACACAGAAAATTCTAGAAGTGTGTAAGGCACAATGGAGAAAGCAAAGGCAATTGGCCCAAAGACTCAAGCATCCCAAGCCCTTGCCAACCATCCCAAGAGCTGAAGGGACCGATCCCCAGGCACACCTACCTCCCAGGGACCAGGTGGGAAGCTCTACTAGAAGAAAGTAAAGGTAGGAGGTGAGGGAAAGTAAAGGTAGGGATTTCAGAGCAAATCCTCAAATGAGTCTTCTCTTAACAAGATGGGTGACCTGCCTTATCTAACAGTACATTCTTCATCCTCCATACACCGTTCTGAAACAAAGTGATTTTCAATTATTAGCACTGTTTTTCAAAACCAGCCTGCCAAAACCCAGCTGTTTCCACACAGTCCGGCTTTCTGGGCTGTGTGGCTCTGGATTCGTGGGAAGGACCCTCGCTCTGATGAAACTGCTTCTGCTCTCTACAGCAGACCCAGACGTTCAGCCAAGAAACAAGGGGACAGAAGGTCACTGAACTGGGGGTGGAAGGAGGAGTATCCATAGAGCCGGGCCAAACGAATGCCATTATTCAAGAAATGATTGAAGAGTTTCTTCAAGACTGGCCACAGGAGTCATCCTCTTTGAACTCCGGGGGTTTAAGAACACTGAGCACCCAGTTGGCAGATTCTTCCGTTGACCCTTTAGGTCAAACAAGGTTAGAAGGGTGGAAGGAGCTTCTTTTCTTTATAAATCCAGGAGCTCGACTTCGTCCGCGAGTGCAAAGACTCTAAGGAAAGGCATGTTGCTGTTGCTGTTTTATTAATAGCTGCATCTTCCTGTTTATCCAGCACTTATTACCCAACTTTCTTGGACAGCCGGCCCATCAACAAGCCAACAAATATTATCAAACCTGCTCTATATGCAAGACAGGAGGCAGGGGATATGAGAGAGACACACAAAGATGCCTAAGACATGAGGCTTCAGTAAGTCAGGGGCATAGACACATTTCTAATTAAGTCTAAGGTAGATGATGATAAATGCCCCAATAGAGGTACCAGCTAAGTGTTTGGAGAACTCGAGGGGAGGTGGGGAGGGAGTCCAATGGGCTTGGACAGGGCGGTAAAGATCTAAGAAGGCTTCCTAAGGGAAATCACCTAAGGCCTGGGTCGTTAAGGATAAGAGCAAAAAATGGCATTCCCAGTGGCTTCTGATGTCACATGGGTCCCCCTCCCGGAGGAAAACGGACTGTGTCCTGTGTTTTGGGCTGAATTGTGTCCCCCCAAAATTCATACGTTGAAGTCAAATTGTGTCCCTTAAAATTCATATGTTGAAGTTTTAACCCCCAGTACCTCAGAATGTGACTGTCTTTGAAGATAGGGTCTTTCAAAGTGATTAAGTTAAACTGAAGTCATTAGGGTGGATCTTAACCCAATGTGACTGGCATCCGCATAAGACGGGGGAGTTTGGACCCAGAGATACACAGAGAAGGAAGACGATGTGAAGATGACTTTTTATAAGCCAAGGAGAGAAGCCTAGAACAGACCTCTCCCTTGAGGCCCTCAGCAGGATCCAGCTCTTCCTACACCTTGATCTTGGACTTCCAGCCTTTGGAACTGTGAGAAAACAGATGTCTGTTGTCGTAGCCCCCTAGTCTGTGGTACTTGTTATGGTAACCCGAGTACACTCGGACTTTCTGTGTGCTTCGCCCTGGCCCTGAACACCTCCCACCTTGGAGACTGTCCCCAGCCTCCCAGAGGGACATGACCGGCTCGCCCTCCTCCCTCCCCCGCCAGGTCTCAGGGTTCTCAGTGTGGCTGTGGCTCGCTGGGCTCAACTCTGGAACCGCACACATTCTTCCTCGCGGTCAGTAGGCTGCCGTGGAACGTGATCCTGGCAAGCCTGTCCTCCTCATGAGAGCTAAAACCCAAGTCACACTATCTCCTACTGTCTTAATCGCTTTCTATTTTATTAACCCTTCTGTGATTCGTCCGCTTCTGAAGTACCAGGGTCTCCTGCCTCCTTTTAATTTTTTTTTCATCTTCAGAGAGAGATCATGCTAACAGCCAAATTTATTCCATTTACAACTCTATGGAGCTTGAATGTGGAAAGAACAGAGCTGTATGACTTACAAAGCAGATTTGGCTTGGCCTGCCCATGCAGCTGGGTTGGGGCAGAATTCTTGTGAAACCAAACTCTAGTGAAAGGAACTGAGGCTGATGCAATGAGTCCACTTTAGAAAGACAGTTCAATTTAATGCCCTGACTCACCTTATCCTGACAAACACTAGCCTGACCAAACTGCTTAGAATATAAAAGTTAACATGGGCACCAGAATCAGAGCTCCCGCAATTGTCCATCTGAGATCCTGTGTTGCTCATTTGTTATCCCCACAATGAGTGAGTGCACCTAACTAATCCTACAGATCACGCTCCTCTGTGAGGCCCACGGAGAAGAAGGGACTTGTTCAAGGTCACTCAGCTTCCAAATCCAGTCTCTTTCCGCAGCACAACACAGTTTCCTGAGATTAGGAATCCTGCGACTTTGGGCTTTATCCCAGCTCTGCAAATGACAGGCAAGGTGACTTTGGACAAATTATTTCCCATCCCTGGTCTCCAGATTCCCAACTCAACTATGACCGTTCCTTCTCTGGGTAGACTTCCTTGACTCTCTTGGGCAGAGTTAGTTGTCCCCACAATACTTATTCCAGGGCAGCCACGTGGTGGTCTCCAAAAGAGTTGGCAACTCCCCATCCTGCGGATACACACACACACACACACACACACACACACACACACACACACACTCCATTTCCCTTGGGTCCTCAAAGGAGCCCTGCCCCCAACTAAAGGATGAAGCCTGGGCCAGCTTGGCCCCAGCCCATTCTCAGCACTCCCCCAGCCACAGTGCTACCTTGGGAGGACCCATAAACACCTCAGACCTCATCTTCAACTCCCCTTAGACAGGGAAGATCAAATTTTACATTTAAAACCCAATTCCAAATGTAAAATAGATAGCTAGTGGGAAGCAGCTGCATAGCACAGGGAGATCAGCTCGGTGCTTTGTGACCACCTAGAGGGGTGGGATAGGGAGGGTGGGAGGGAGAGGCAAGAGAGAGGAGATATGGGGACATATGTATACGTATAACTGATTCACTTTGTTATACAACAGAAACTAACACACCATTGTAAAGCAATTATACTCCAATAAAGATGTTAAAAAATAAAATAAAATAAAATGCACTAGTGAAAAAAAAACCCAAAATAACCCAATTCCAGTCTGGCAAAATCTCAACTTTGTTCTTTTGAAATGTCAGGGTAGGAGAGGCGTCAGACACTTGAGGGTTCTGAAAGTACCACTTTGGGAGTTAGGAGAAGTGTTCTACGCAAGCCAGTCATAAAATTCTAATTCATTTACCCAGAAAGTTCCCAAGAGGTTTACAGCTGTGGCATCTGGGCTGGGCTGCAGTTTGTTCGAACAAAGTGCTGACAAGCCGAAGATCAAGGTTTCTTCCCTTAGTGCCAATCGGCTCGTCACAAAGGGAAAAGCCTGAGTCATAGTCCTAACCTGTGTCCTCCCTCCCACCCCAGTCGCAGCTAGCTCGCCTGTAATTTGTCCCAAGGGGGAAGAGGGAGGATGTGTGGGCTCTTCCCCACCTGCTGACAGGTGAGGTGAGTATCAAGGTTTAAGTACAGCACAGAGACACGGCAGACTCAGGGAGCCACACTTGGCCAGATGCCCTATGGCTTGGTTGGATTTGGAACAGCCCTCCTTGAACCCAGGCAGTGCAATTCATTGGAATTTTATAAAAATCGTCCATGAAATCTATACATAAATTTAATAATGACCCTTAAAACAACAAACTAGTGAACATAACAAAAAAATAAACAGACGCACAGATATAAAGAGCAAACTATTGGTTACCGGTGGGGAGAGGGAAGGCAAGGGCAAGACAGAGATAGGGCATCAAGAGGTACAAGCTATTATGTATAAAATAAACTATAAAAATATATTGTACAACACAGGGAATATAGCCAATATTTTATAATAATTATAAATGGAGTATAACCTTTAAAGTTGTGAATCACTGTGTTGTACGCCTGTAACATATAATTTTGTACATCAACTATACTTCAATAAAAATAATAATAATAATAGTGACCCTTAGAAAAAACTTGAGTGTGAAAAAAGTTAAAGAAAAAGGTAATGGGGAGAAGAGATCAGACCAAATAAATCCCAGGGTTTCTGTCAATGTTTGACCTTCCTTCTTAGGTGTGGGATGATTATAAAGCAAGGAGTCCAACTGAGTCTTCAGTCAGTACTCATTTGGCAAATACAAATGATGGACCAGGCACTAGGGACAGAGCAGAAACAAGATAAGAGATGGAATAGACAATAAACAAATATGTACAGCCAAGATATGGAAACAACTCACATGTCCATCTGTGCGTGAATGGATAAAGCAAATGTGGTATATATATAATATAGAATACTATTCAGTCATAAAAAAGGGAAATCTTGGGCTTCCCTGGTGGCACAGTGGTTAAGAATCCACCTGCCAGTGCAGGGGACACGGGTTCAAGCCCTGGTTCAGGAAGATCCCACATTCCGTGGAGCAACTGAGTCTGTGCGCCACAACTACTGAGCCTGCGCTCTAGAGCCCGCGAGCCACAACTACTGAGCCCGCGTGCCACAATTACTGAAGCCCCTGCGCCTAGAGCCCATGCTCCGCTACAAGAGGATCCACTGCAATGAGAAGTCCGTGCACCGCAACAAAGAGTAGCCCCCGCTCGCCGCAACTAAAGAAAGCCCGCAACGTAGCAAAGAAGACCCAACACAGCCAAAAATAAATAAATAAAACAAATAAATTTGTTTTAAAAAAAGGGGGAGGGCTTCCCTGGTGGCGCAGTGGTTGAGAATCTGCCTGCTAATGCAGGGAACAAGGGTTCGAGCCCTGGTCTGGGAAGATCCCACATGCCGCGGAGCAACTAAGCCCGTGAGCCACAACTGCTGAGCCTGCGCGTCTGGAGCCTGTGCTCCGCAACAAGAGAGGCCACGATAGTGAGAGGCCCGCGCACCGCGATGAAGAGTGGCCCCCGCTTGCCACAACTAGAGAAAGCCCTCGCACAGAAACGAAGACCCAACATAGCAATCAATCAATCAATCAATCAATCAATCTTTAAAAAAAAAAAAAAAAGGGGGGGAAATCTTTCTATTTGCCACAATATGGATGGACCTTGAGGGCATTATGCTAAATGAAATAAGTCAGAGAAAGACCAGTTCCTCAGACCTCACTTATATGTGGAATCTTAAGGGAAAAAATGTTCATAGATACAGAGAACAGATCGGTGGTTGCCAGAGGTAGGGGGTAGGGGTGGACAAAATGGGTGAAGTGAGTCAAAAGGTACAAATACCCAGTTATAAAATAAATAAGTCATAGGGATGTAATATACCTCATGGTGACTATAGTCAATAATACTGTATTTCATGTTTGAAGGTTGTTGAGAGTAGATCTTAAAAGTTCTCATCACAAGAAAAATAATATTTTTAACTACGTGTGGTGATGGATGTTAACTAGACTTATTGTGGGGATACAATATATACATTGAATCATTATACTGTACACCTGAAACTAATATAATGTTACATGTCACTTATGCCTCAATAAAACTAATTAATTAAAAGATAGTCATCAATCAGGGGTTCTCAAAGTAAGGTCCCGGACCAGAAGGATTAGCACCACTTGAAAGCCCAGGCCTCACCCCAGACCTACTGAATCAGAAATTCTGGGGGTGGGCGCCAGCAATCTGTGTTTGAAGCCCTCCAGATGATTTTACACACTCTCAAGTTCGGGACAAATAATAATGATACGGGCTGTGATGGAGAATGATTGCAGGGTGACTTTGGACAGGTTGGTCAGGGACAGGCTCTTTAAGAAGGTATCATCTACCGAGCTGCAGCCTGAAAGAGGAGAATGAACCAGAGAGAGTTCCAAACAGAGGGACTTGAAAGTGCAAAGGCCCTGGGGTAGGGACGCTCTGTTTGAGAAGACAAAGGAGGCCAGTGTAGCCTGTGATCAGTAAAGAGCATCTGGCCCATCTCACCAGAGGAGGAGGGTCTGAAAGTCAGCAAGTCTACACTCTGGTCGGCCTCTCCCACGGACGAACTGTGAGATATTGGGACAGTCACAGAGCCCTTCCAAGTATTCTCTAAAATGGGGAAAACGATCCTGAGCCTGCCTACTGGGCTGTCTGAGAATTCAGTGGATGCGAAAGCATTTGGAAAAGCGAGAGGCAGTGTTCAAGTGGGAATTATTATAATTAAGGGAGTCCCTTAAGGATGCAACTATAGGATCCAGCTTCCCACAGTGAGTAGCCATCAGACCACAGGCCAGCGCCACCTGGTCCTGGGCCAGCTCTTGCTCTCTAGAGCTAAATGAGATTGAGACGATCCTTTAAAAAGGGTCTGTTTAGAAGGTCTGAGGTGGGGATTTCCCAGAAAGTTCTGATTGTGGAACTCTTACATTCTTAGCCCGTTGGTCAATCTAAGAAGATTCTTGGCTCTGCAAGGAATTTGTGTTTTGCTCCAGCTGCTTGCAAACTCTCCCCAGGTGTTATAAAGGCAACGCCAGATTTCTAACAGGACCAGGCCATGTGCTATCATCACAGTGAGAGCTAATTTCATCATCATCCACTGATGCCCCTTTCCTGGAGGGACTCAAAAAAAGGGCTCATCTCTGCCTCAAGCTTAAAAGAAGGCTCCAACCAGGACTCTTAGAGAGCATGGAGGCGATATCATTAGAGGTGGTCCAATCATTAGTTTAGACTTACTGCAAAATCACTGCCTCCAGTGAAAAGATACTATCTCTAGAATCTACCTGCCTCCAGAAGGTACCCTCACCTAGTTGTCACAAGCATGTCCATATCCTGAGTGGTCAGGGCTGGAGGGAGCCTTGGAGACTGTGGTCCAGCCCCTCTTGTATAGATGGGGAAACGGAACCCCGAAAGAGAGGGAACAGGAGCCACGACCCCCCACTGAGCTTGTTGCAGTGATGAGATTAAATCAAGACCCCAGTCTTGATTTAATTCCTGGGCTCCTAAACCAGGAATCTTCTTCAAACAGATGTCAAGACACCACTTAAAAACCAGTGTTTACAGAACAGAGCCCAAGAGATTGGCACGGCATTCAAGGCCATGCCAAGTTCCTGCCAAGTTCCTTAGCCTCATCTCTCACTCTATGGCAGCCCCGACCGCACCCCATGTCCATGCTGCAGCCACGCACTGGCTGTCGTAAATGGGCAGGTGACCAATGGGCTCGTGACCAAGGCTGGTCCTCACCGGTAGTCCTCAATGTGCCGGGAAGTTTCTGGCCTCCATGTCTTTGCCCAGGCTGTTCCCTCAACCCAGAAAGCCCTTCCCCACCTCCCACATGAAAATTCTACTCAAGCCTCCAAACATCGACTTAGAGGCCATCATATCCATTGCCAGAGCAGAATCCCTATTCCTTGCGGGCACCCCTACAGCACCCGGCCACACTGCTCTCACCACCTCTCACACTCTGGCTCATGTAAAGACACTGATGAGTTATGTGCACGCACCCTTCCCCAACTCCCACTCACATCTGCTCAGCTGTGAGATCTTGAAGGCAGGGACCAACTCTTATTCATCTTTAGATCCCCTCCCAGGACTTGGCGGTGTCTGACACAGCGACGTGCTCAGTGAATATCTGTAATAATCAAATGGATGCACAGATGTGTAACACCTGTCCTTATGGAAGGATTCTATGATCACTCCAGCCAGGGCCAACACAGAGCCTCATACCTGCTTTGGCTGCTGTCCCATTACCTTGGGCTGTAACTACGTATGTGTTGGGTTCCCTACGTCCTACCAACCTACCTCAACTCCTGGCAAGAGAGTGTGAATTCCCGAAGGTGGTGATGATGCCTGATTTATCTCTGTGTGCACAGCACAGACCCCAGCATGGAAATGATAAATGAATGAAGTCCATTAATGATAATAAATTAATCTATGTGGACAACTGTACCTGAGATGTAATCAGTTTCTCTCACTCATCTGAACACTATACATACAATTCACCGCATGTCGCTTTCCTGCTTGTTCAACAAATATTTATCAGGTGCTAAAAATACAATGGTGAACAAGACAGAAAGTTCCTGCTGGACAGCGAGACATTAAATAAATAATCACAAATGTCTATTTATCACAGTTACGGAGCATGCAGCAGAGGACACAGTACAGGATGCTGTGGTCCCTGCTAAGTTGGCTCTGAGTTCATCGCCCGCCCTAGCGCCCCCCTCCCATCATGCTTCATTTTGGTCACAGTGGCTTCAGCAGAAATGGCCACCCCTCATCCAGCTCAGATGCAGAAAACAGATGACTTGTCTTTCTCCCCAACGGGAATGAAGCAGAGTCCAGGTTTTTTGTGTCTTTGCAATATTTAATATAATCTCCCTTAAATTATTATCCCTTGCTTCCCATGGGAACTGTTGAAGATGCCAATTTCATACTGATTCCGGATGCAAAGTCTGTTCTGTCTGACCTCATTGATTCCTGGGGGATGCGTTAAGACCTGTGAAATATGTGGGGCTCATAAATCAACTCTGGCTGGGTTTCTGCAAATGTTTTAGCTTGAAGGAAAGTCGGTTCACACTGACAAGTCCCCCACGCCTCACCGCCTCCCAGCCCCGACCCGCCCGCGTCCCCTGGAGCCTGTGGATGCTGGCTGCCTGGGGCAGGGCCCAGCGCTGGCTGTCCCCATCTCCCCTCTGGCCCGGCTCCGACAAGCCGAGGGGAATGGGAGGTCAGTCCTTAACATCCAGTCTGATGTCTGAGTCCCTCTGGAGGGAAGGAATCCTGTGAATGTCCTTTCCCTGCCAGCCCCCAAGGAGATGGCCCGGGGACCCTTCCCCAAGCATGCACCTCTGTTTCCAAGACAAACAGGAGTCTCCTGCTGGTTGCTGGGCTCCAGGGGATGCCAACGGCATGTCATACAATTGAATGGCGCCCCTTGGAGTTTTGTGAGGAGCTGACCCTGGCTGGAGGCGGATCCCTGAGAGCCAATCCCTCCCATGGCAGAGAAACAAAGTCCCAGGTCCAAGGTGGAAAGAACACAGCCTACCACAGATTTCCCCTGTGGCACAGCCCAAAGTGGAAAGGGTGGTGGAGGTGGGTCTCTTCGTAAATCAGTCTGAACAGATGGTTCTTCACAAGCATCTTTTCCCATCAGCCCCTCAGCTACAGTGTAAATTCAATTCAGTTCAACACCCACTGAGTGCCGGTGGTCCAAGGAAGCATGCCAGGTGCGGGGGCACACACAGTAACCACGGCCCTGGCGTTCAAGGAACAGAGAGACACTTGGTCATCTTGGTCCTCCCTCGGCACCCAGCACAGCGGGGGCCGGTCAGGGGTGGGCTCTGAGGGGTGATGAGAGACCGAGTGTGGAAGCGAGTGAAGGTACCCCCACTCGCCTGAGTTGAACGGTGCCCACACTCTCCTTCCATTCATCCCTTCACTCATTCATTCATTAGTTGTCAATAGCTTATTGAGAATTCACGCTGCCAGATGCTGAGGATAAACGGCGGATGCCGGCACAGTGGCTGCATCCAAGGAACCCTCCTGCCACAGTCCCAACTCCCAACACCCACGCCCTGGTGAGAGCACGTGGGCACCTGCCTGCCCTCTGTCACACACCTGGGGGCTGCCAGGAAGCCGCGGCCTTTCTGCCTCCAAGCGGGAGACCAGCCAGACTGCTCGGGGGTCATCTGACTCAGGGGTCTCTCTGATGACGGGTCAGACCAGCCCACCAGCACTTCCCAGTCACTGCCTGCCTGGCCAGCGTGGCCTGGAGTCTGTCTTTCTGTCTGTCTGCGTGTCCATGTGTCCAAAGAGGCTGGCAGCCAAAGGAAGAGAATGAATGTACCCATCTGCCTCCTAGGCACCCCCAGGGGTAAGAGGGCCCCAGAGAACAGCTCAAAGGCAGGCCCTCTGGCTGAGTGGAGCCGGGGAGAAGAATCAGCACGTCGTCACAAACCCAAAGGCGGTGCCTTTCCCTCGCCATCTTTTTCTTTTTGGCCACACCGCTTGGCATGCGGGATCTTAGTTCCCTGACCAGGGATCGAACCCGTGCCCCCTGCAGTGGAAGCACAGAGTCCTAACCACTGGGCCGCCAGGGAATTCCTCCCCTTTCCCTCTCCCGCCTCAAACCTCCCCACCAGGGATAAGCTGCCAGCAAGCACCTGCCCCCTGTCTGCCCCTGTGGCTGGGCAGGGATTGGTAAGATATGACGCAACAGAGTTGCTGCCCCTCTGGGAAGGGGTAGGGAGAGTGACAGCAGCAATTGCTTAGGGGTTGCAGACAGGACTATCAGACACTCGGCACATCCTTTGCTAAAAACAACCCCACAAGGTAAGTACTATCATCCCATCTGGTAGACAGGCCACTCAAAGGGTTTACCGCTCGGAGCCAGGCACCTGTGAGGGGATGGGGTTCAAACCCCAGCATCTCTGAATCGAGAGCCCACACTCTCCCCACGCATCCAACTGCCTTCCACCACTCCCTGGCCTAGTCACCGACTCCCTCCAGGCCTTTGAGAAAACAAAGATCCCCTTTCTTTGGGTAACAGCAGATATAACTTGCGTCTCGCAGACGATATTTACTTGAGGCTGTTGTTGGCAACATTAAATATGATTCCTAATTTATGGTTTTAATCAGTTTCATACTGATTTTGAAACTGACCATACTGATCAGTTTCATATGGTTTTCAATCAGTACGCATGCATACACTCTCCATGACACTAATACTTTGCTTTCATATGGGATTTTTACTTCTTTATTTCATTTAATCCTTTCCTAATAGCACAGAGAGTTCCCAAATCACTCTGTTTCTTGCATCACGCTGGGGTGGGAGCAGGAGCCGCAGACACCATGCACACACGCAGATCAGAGCCATGCAGAGCTCCCGCAGAAGCTGCCAAGGCGGGCACAGAACCTATGAGAGCAGTTCTGCTCTCAAGTTTGCCTGTGGTGTGCTCACCCCCCTTCATCAAAAGGGTCTTTGAAAAGAAATCTACAACCAGTCTCGACGACAGAGGAGGAGGTACGGACGCCTTCCCACACATCCAGAACCACTGCGCCTCTCTGAGAAGCATCGTAACATGCACCTCCCACTAATTTCAAGCACACGTGGCTAAACGGGCTGCAACGGTCCTCCAGCAGGGGCTCTCTGGAGATGTGGCCTTAACACCTGCCTTCACTGGAACCATCAAAAGCAAAGCTGGATCGTGCTGCTGCTCAAAGTTCCCACTTCTCCATCCTCTTGCAACACCCACACTTGCTCTTCACACACAACTGGCTAATCCCAGAATGGAACATATTGAAAAGGAACACGACCAGACCAAGGAACATAAGGTGAGAGCCAAGAAAAAGTTGTGGTTCATTGAGAAAACTGCCACGCTAAGCAGCGGGGAAGTGCCTATTCCACACACAAAGGCACCCAGGGCCGGGCGTGCCCCACGGTGGGTTCCCACCCAGCGCGGAGGCTGGCCAGTGTCCCGGACCTCACCACAGGCCTGGGCCAGTCCCCATGGGCGGCTCCAACTGTGGGTGGTTCGGGCTTCCTCATAAGTGGAGGACTGACATGGTCTTAGCCGAAGATGTCACCAAGCACGTGGGCTGGTTGAAACACACAAGTAGAGAAGGACCACATCACGAGTGATCCAGGTGAGCACGAGTTAACAGAAAACCCAGGCTGTCTGGAAACAAACATTATCTTTCCTAAGGACTGGGAATTGAAGAAATCATCTGGTCCAGGGAATGTGTTTTGCAGACCGATGAAGCCATGGACCCTTTCTCAGAATAATGCTTTTAATTGCATACATTACATTCACAGGATTATGAAAGAACCCAATTACACTGAAAGACAGTTATCAAAATATTTTTTAAACAAATGTGTAATATGTATAGTAATATACACACTTCTTTATCAGTGACAAAAATTAGAAATGACAAGATTGGACTGCAGGTCTAAAATCTCCCGCAATTTTGAAGTAACGGTAAGTGAGAATACCTCAAAATAATATTTCAAAATACATCAAAAACTTGAAAATATGTCAGAATAACTGGTAGAGCTGTAATGTGATGTATAAATATCTGTGTTTCTCTTGTTAATACTGCCACAGGTATTGCTAAGAGTCCTGTGGCTTAACTGCCTCTATAAAGAAAAATAATACTAAATTTCATTAGAAGTTAGTAGAGAAAAAAGATGAAAATGGATCCCCTAAATTCCATCCACAGACCCCATATTAAGACTCCCTAATCCCTTCTTTTTACAGATAATAAACCTTAGGCCAGAGAAGCCAAGTGACTTTCTTAACGGCACAGAGCTAATCTGGGATCAGAGTGCAGCCCTTACTGATGTCCTGTCTTTACCACTACAGCATGCTGCTTCAATTTAGGCTTTAAAAACATTTCTTTTGGATTTTTTTGGTTTTGTTTTTAAACAAAAGTAATACATTCTTCTAACAGATTCATATAATATGGGAATTTCATTTAAAAAATAAAGTTTCTCCCGTTCTTTACATGCAGGCCTATCTAAGAGTAGACAGATGGACAAGAGCCTTCCTGGACCAGCAGCGTCACACCATCCAGGAGCTTCTGCAAAATGCAGAACCTCAGGCCCCAGACCAGACCTGCAGAGTCAGATTCTGCATTTCCCCAGGTGACTCAGGGGCACATTCACGTCTAAGAAGAGCTGCTCTGAACAACCTCCTGGAGCCCCTTCTCTGCTGCATTCTCCTTGGAAGCACAAGTAACCCCAACCCCTGCCACTGAAAGCGGCAAGAATTCAACCCTCAACCCTCTAAAAGCCTTGCATTCTTAAGTCTAATTCCCAGAGGAAAGAATAAACAATAACAGAATAACAGGACTAGGCGTTTGGAGTAGGAGAATTCATCACGGAATGATGAGATCTGACACAGTAAAAATAACATTATAACAACTAACTGTTATTAACCCCTACTGAGAGCCAGACTCCACACTAGACCAGGCACATGGACTATCTCATCGAATTCTCACAAATATCCTACACTAATAGTGAATGCTGTCATCCCTATTTACAGATGGAAAAACTGAGGTTCAGAGAGGCTGAGCTGCTTGCTCACCATCCCAGCCAATGATTAGGAGAGACCTGAAGCAAGATGGGACAACCTGAGTGGGGGTGCCGCATGTGAACAGGCTTGCTGAGGCCCAGTTCACAAGGACATCTGAGCAAACCTGACTGTGTCCCACCTCAATCCTGGGTCCCCCTCCTCACCAGGTCTGCCTGGTCCCGATGCCTTTAGCAGCTAAAGAACCGAGTGGTTTCTGCTTCCTGTACTCTCTTTCCAGTCTCATCCGGAGGACTTGGTTTCAAACCTGTATTTAAAAAGTAAGAAGAAAAGCCTGCAGGCAGCTGCCCCATCCAAACACTCTTGCCCTTGTCTTACCTGCTGGGTAGTTAATTGTTTTGTTCCACGATTAAATAAACCTAGCCTTTGCCGGCATCTCGAAGCATCTGACTGAAGTCTCATTAAGCACTGAACTGGGCAAAGCCCAGCAAGGTCTGCAAGGTGGGTGAGTACCACGCTCGGTTTTAGGTCATTTCAAAAGTTTTCAAGAACTAGGCCCCCAATACATTTTCAGACTCGATGACTCTCTACAGGTTATCTCAAGACCCTAGAATCTTTCTCAATTAACATTTACCACGTGATATTCCGTGCAGACACCGGGCAAGATATTTTCACGTGTTATCTGTGAGGTAGGCATTGTTGTACCCATTTTACAGATGAGGAAACTGAGGCTCCAGTCTCACAGCCAGGAAGTGGCCAAACCAAGGTGAGAATCAAGGCCTGGCTGGCTTCCCAGTTCCAGCCCTCTCCACTCCAGCACACACAGCCTTCCCATCTCTGCCTTCTCTTCGAACTTCTCAGGAATCAATCAGAGGCCGCCTAGTAGTTCAGCTGCTTGTTCCGTGACTAATCTCCCTTCCTTGACGGAAAGCTCTGAAGACAGCCCCACGGCTGTGCCCAGACTCCCTGCCCCCTCAGTGCCTAAGCCAGAGCCTGGCACCAAAGAGGTGCTCTATAAACAGTGACTGAATACACGTTGGCTGGCTTTCAGGAAAAATAACTCAAGAGAAAGCCTCAGGCCAATGCCATTCATCTTCCAAAAGGATCCATTTGTGTTCCTCTCTGCCCGCCCAGGCGCTTTGATCAATGAGAAAACCCCAGGCCAGGAGGGAATATAAAGATATTGCTTGTAACTTCACAAATGACCAGAGGAATTCCTTCAGTCCCTGGGGTAGCGCGGCTCTAGTAAAAGGCTGCTTTCTCAGTTGTGAAACATTTCACGAGCATTAGTTATTGGTGGAGTCCCTAGATTTGACACTGAGCCAAGCTGATTAGCAAAGCCAGAACGAAGAATGTCCACCCAGAGTGGTGACGAGTTGAGCCCCAAACGGGACAAATACGTGTAAACAAGTGGCATCAACATTCAGGGACCCTAGCCAAAGGTCCTATTCTCAGAGGCAGTATGACGATAGAAAGGTTCCTTAACAAGGGTTCACACCCCCGGTGCCCCAATTGCTCAGCTCACCCTCCCCGAGTCTTCGGCACCAACACTGTCAACTCCACAGCATTCTGCCTTTCCTGCATCAGCCCTTCCCTGGTTGCCAGTAACCATGTCTATCTGGCTCTCCATCCTCTGAGATGCTGACCACCAGTTCTCCCAAGGGGCCAGCATCTGGGGGGACACATTTCTAACCAGCCATGAGGCCACCACCCTCATGGAAGTTGCCCTGGTGCTGAGCAACCCCAAGCCAAGATGCCAGTTTTCTTGATGACAGAGATGTTCTTGGTTCCTGAACTGTAATTCTTGGATTACTGCCTGCATCACTCTGCCTGCAAAGGTCCTGAGTGATCCAGATTTACATATTGGGGCTTGTGGACTCAAATCTGAGGCCAAACTTTGTTCCAGAAAGAGCAGGGTCTAGTCACCTCCCAAGTGGAACACCAAACAGAGAGGTCAAGAAGGAAGCTCAGGGCTTCAGGGGACCCGGGCTCTGAGCCTGGCCCTGCCCAGCCTGCAGAGGCAGGGGACAAGGCAGGAAATTGCTGCCTTGAAAGTGGGTCCAAAACCCAGAAAGAGTAAGCCTCAGTGAAAAGTGTCCACTTGCTTTTTTTAAGGCAGACTTACTTACAGTTTATGGGAAGAAACCAGGGCATGGAAAGGACAAAAGAGCAAGGGCACTATGTAGGAAACAGTTGGCCCAAAACTTTAAACTTCAATTGGATCAAGTCTCTAGATTTAACTATTACCAGTTTACGGAAAAATAGAGGGGTTGAAGGAATACGTTAAATACCACCCCAAGAACACAAGCAGCAATATCCCAAATGTAGGAAATTCTACAGGACAAACGACTCAGCCTCTTCAACAAACACGTGGTAAGAGAGACAAAGAAGATTAAGAGATAGTTAAGACATGTGTCAACCAAATGCAATCTGTAGACCTTGTTTGGACCTGATTCTAAAAGAAAACAATAGAAAGGGGACATTTATGAAATGACCAAGGAAAGTTGAATCCCACCCAGATATTTAACGATAAAAAGGAATTATTGTTGATTTTTGTAGGTTTGATAACGGTATTGTGACTATGATTTTTTGAAGAAGCTTTATCTCTTAGAGATACATTCTGAAGTATTTAAGGATAAAATGATCTGATGCCTGAGATTTGCTTTAAATTGATCCACTGGGTCAGAGTAAAGAAGAAATGAGAGTGGGTCTGTGTTGACAATTACCAAACTGGGTGAAAAGTAGACAAGTGTTCATTATGATCTCTCTGCTTTTGTCTAGGTTCAAAGTTTTACAGAACAAAAATTTATTTACAAAAAAAAAAGAAGGCAAGAGAAGGCCCTAGTTTTTCATCATGGCTCCAGGACTGACTCTTGAGAGGCTTGAACAAACTTTTACCTCGCTGAGCCTCAGTTTCCTCATTCAGAGCCTGAATGGGTTCAAATCCTGGCTCAGCCCTCATTTGCTGTGTGACTTTGGACAGATTCTTAACCTCTCTGTGCTTCAGGGCCAACAGGAACAACAATAGTCCTACCGCAGGGGTTGTGGTGAGGATTCAACATGTTCATTCAGGTAAAGATCCTGGCATGCAGCACTACATGTTTGGTTTTATTCCTACTGCTGGCATCACTACTGTTGTTGATTATTTTCTACATTGAGGAGGAGGAGGAGGAGAAGGCCCCCTGGAGATGTGGTCCTCCTCTCGCAGAGCACCCAAGTTTTAGAAGCGTTTCCCAATTCTCCCCATCACACTGGAGCTGCTCACTCCAGCTTCCTCCCCAGGATCAGACCTACATTCTGGGAAACAGGGACACTCCTTCTCTGGCAGTGACAACCCCAATCACCTCCTTCTCCTTTCTCAACAATGTCCCCCTCTCGGTTCCTTTGGTTCCTCCCCCCTCTTCCCCCGTCTCTGAGCCCTGCTTCCTTGTGGCCTGTTCCCAGGCCCACCTCTCTCATCCCTGTTCCCGCCCTTCTGGGGCCCCCTCCCCATGACTTCCCCTCTCATAATGCCCAGAAGGACCTGTGTAAACCAGAAAAGGCAGGGTGGGGTGAAGGGAGGTTGGAAGGAACCCGGGACTTATGAATGCATAAGGCTGAACTTTTTGGAAGTGGACGGGCCGGGTGCCAGAACTCCTAGGGTTCCTGGATCGTATTCTCCTTACAAAAGGGCCATTATGAAGACTCCACATCTCCCGTGTGACAGGTTGGGGGCCTGTAAAAGTGCATGACGTCACAGGGACCAGGAGATGAACAGGGTTCCCAGCCGCATCTTATTCTCGAGGGCACTGGGATCCTGGAAAGAGGGCTGTGGGAGGGAGGGGGTGTTTCAGAGAGCCCCGTGGCCACGCCAGGCTGTTCCCCAAAAGGGGCCTGCAGGACCGCCCAAGACATCAGGGATCCCTACAGCCACCCGAAGCCCCTCCCAAAACCCTGGAGTGACTCGGCGGGTCACTCCACCCCCTTCCTCACTTCAAGACGTGCACATGGTCACTCAGCTTATCCAGCCCCACAGGACATCTTGGAAGAGCATCACCCCACCTCCAACCTCTCTTTCTCTGCATTTGCTTCCGGATCATTTCTTTTCTACCAAACGAGAGAGGTCACATGGGCGAGTTAGGAAAATGTAGGCTGGTTGTCAGGAGAGCTGGACTCCCGTAATTACCTAACTTGGTGGAGCTCACATTCCCTTTTTTATAAAAGGAAGAGGCTGCAGTTAAAGACTGTTAAAGTCCCTGCCAGTTACAGCGGTCTATTGTTCTACTGGTTGTAAGGAAGTACGTTACTATCTTCCCCACCAGCACTTCAGTCCACGGCTTGATTCAGTCTACTCTTTCCCGTGAACACTCATATATGTTCAAAGTGACCATAGGCCAGCTCCCTGCCCACCCCCCCACACACACACATACACACACACACACACACACCCCTTGAGACCAGTAAGAATAGAGAAGTTTAGTTAAGGTGTATCCAGTTTCCCTTTTAGCTCTGAATGACACTTGTTTGCACATTATTTCCATGTAGTTAAATGGAAATGCACTCATTTGCATGAACATATAGAAGACATTACAAAATCACCAACACAGCCTCTCTAACAGTGGGTCACAGCTCAACACTTCAGAGCCCTGAAATGGGACCAACAAAAATCTCACTGAGTAGACTGATGGTCTACCAAACTTTCAGGGTATAGGAAGGAAATATTAGAATTTCAATTCATATTTATTTTGATCACATCCTTTAAATTTTTCTATCTCTTACATATACTTTACACTCCTCCAACCATATTAGAATAACAGGATATGCATGTAATTTATAAACATGCATATAGTAAGGGTCCAGGCTCAGAAAGATTTTGCAGATGGGGTGCATGATCAAACAACTTTGGAGCCATCATCACTCTAGACCATCTCCCAAAGTTGGAGACAGTTGCAAAGTTTTGGTCCAACCAAAGCTGAGGCAACAAGGGAGGATCCCAGGTAAACCTCCACCAAGGCCACACTGGCCAACAGAGCACCAGTGCATACCAGGGCACCTGTCACACCACTTGCCAACAGCCTGGGGACATCATGGCATATGGCGTCTCCTTCCTCCCCAAGGTCCACTCTTGCTACGAGCTCCCATCAGCGAGGTTCCTTTTGGTCAAAAGAACCCTGGTCCCCACCCAAGGAACCCACTTTCTTTCCAGAACAGTTGGCCTTGGCCCTCAAGGCTTCTTTTGTTTCAGGAGCAAACGTTCTATTCAAGGGTGAGTGACGCTGAAGACCCTAGAAAGCTGGTCCTTTCTAGATCTTCTCTCTGGGATTCACTTACTACATCTGACCAGATATATTTGTTATCGAAGAGAGAAAACATGACCTTGGTCTTCAAACAGATAGATGATAGATATGATCTAAAGGCAGATAGACAGATACATAGATGAATGATTGATAGATAGATGACAGATAGGTGATAGATGATAGGTAGATAGATCAATAGATAGATACATAGATGATAGACAGATAGATAGATGAAAATAAAGAAAAAACAAATTGGCTTTCTGGAGGACTATCAATGAGAGAGCAAACTAAACTCCTCCCTAGGTGGGAGGGTACCCAGAGACACAGGCTGCTAAGAGTGAAAGAACCATGTAGAACGTAGGTTGTTTCACTGGTTCATTGCATGGGAACTGACTTCCCATTGGGGGTTGACCTGCTACACTAGGACGATGCCTTCACCAATGGAGAGGAAGCCTAGGACGCTGGGCTACTCACCTACACACTGGTTGCCTTCATCCATCTGGTATCCAAGGCGACACATGAGAGGTCTCGAAATCGTGGGGTAGTTTGGAGCTGACAGCGGGGGTGCAGCTGCTGGGTACGGACCTGAGTAGGGGTTGGAGTAGGGGTTGGAGTAGGGCCCTCGATACACTGGGTTTGTTCGGGGGATGCATAAATACCCGCCGTTTTGGTTAACACACATCATGTCTCCTCGGCAGGCCTCGGGGATGGTCCGGCACTCATCAATATCTGCAAGGGCCACAGAAAGGACAGGCGTTAATGGCCCCTTGGCCACATGGTGCAAATTTCAGCAGATCTCTGTACCAAGAACGCCATGAAGGACCCCAAAAAACTCTTTACCAGAATCTGCTCCCAAACATGGAGGGCTGTGCCTGGCAGCTACTCCCCAAATATTGGCTGAACTGAATCAAATTGACAAGTGTCACCCAAACATCAGCCATCAAATACCATCATCATGACATTTGGGCCATAGCTACCAAAACCTGTACTGTCACATGCTTAATACTTTTCTCTTAAATGAACCCACATTGAAAACCCAAGTTGGGACTTCCCTGACGGTCCAGTGGCTAAGACATCGCCTTCCAATGCAGGGGGTGTGGGTTTACATCCCTGGTCAGGCAGCTAAGATCCCACAGGCCTCGGGGCCCAAAAACCAAAACATAAAACAGAAGCAATATTGTAACAAATTCAATAAAGACTTTAAAAATGGGCCACATAAAAAAAAAAGAAAGAAAAAGAAAACCCAAGTAAACGTATTTTTTTCATCTTACATCACGACAGCAAATGAAAAAAACCCTATCAATGATCAAAAATAGAAGGTAAGTAAAAATAAATATATAACTATCAAAATAAAGATTGTTTACCTGTGGATGTATCACCTAAAAACATCTCAGGTACTCTTTTGTGTCCATATGACACTCGGGAAACGCTGGGATGGACCTAATAATTGTACCCACTTCTACTCCAAATAACGGCTGGGCAGGGAGAAAGAGTCTGCTGCATCCAGAAAGACAAGGCTTGGCCGAGAGCTAGTTTCTTATTAGGAAAGCAGAGGCTTACTTGAGAGTCGGCTCACACCGTGCCAACAAACAGGGCCCGTTTCCAGCCAGGCTGGTGCTCTGCTTGTTGTGTCTAGAGCGGGGTGTGGGAGTGGCAGGGGGGTAGGTTCTCTAGAAAATCAGCCTTGCGGGGCCAGGGACAGGGGAGGCCTGAACTGAGGCGCCAGCATGAGCAGCTGCCCTGACCCCCCGCACCGGGGCCTCCCACCAGCCTTGGGGTCTGCTCCATGCGGGGCTGGAGGCTGGGAGAGAGAGGCCGGAACCCTGACCGCTCACCCCAGCCACCTCATCTGAGACTCGTGCCAACTCCCGCCTCGGGAAAGGGAAGCGTGGAGTCCCATTTTCCAGCTGTAAGCCTGAAAGCGTCATTAAAACTGGTGGCCACAAAAGACGGCTGCAGCCCCTCTCTGCATCCCTTGGCACAATCTCAACGCCCTTCACCTTAAGTCAAAGTGCGAGCCTAGAGCTTCCAAGGCGAGGCTTTTTTCCCCACCACCCATCATTCTTTTCAACCCTAACTAAGCTCAGAGACTACAAATGATTTGGCCTAAATCAAATATCATTAAAAAGGTAAATATATCCCCGAGGGGACAGCCTTATTCCTTTTCTATACCCTATGCTCCATCCACAACAAACTAGTCTATACTCTGAATGTCTTTTCAATGCCCTGGTCTTTGCTTATGCTGTTCCTACTACCTGGGACGCTATTTCTCAGGATCCTATTCATCCTTCAATACCCAATTCAAATGTGACCTCCGTGAAGGCTTTCTTTATTGACCTCAGACATAAGGCATCACTCTCTCCCCTACTTCTGCAGGGCTGATTGCTTTTACCTCATCTTGACAGTGACTTTATTCTACCCTGTACAGTTTACTCCATCTAGACCTACCTCTCGCACTAGATGGAGAGCTAGGAGAACAGCCCCAAAATGTCTGTCCTCTTCCTTGGAAACTGTGGCTACATTAGGTTACATGGCAAAGGGGAATTAGGTATGGATGGAATGGAATTAAAGTTGCTAATCAGAAGACCTTGAGATGGGGACTTCCCTGGTGGCACAGCGGTTAAGAATCCGCCTGCCAATGCAGAGGACACGGGTTCGGGCCCTGGTCCGGGAAGATCCCACCTGCCACGGAGCGACTAAGCCCGTGCGCCACAACTACAGAGCCTGTGCTCTAGAGCCCGTGAGCCACAACTATGAGCCTGCGTGCCACATCTACTGAAGCCCGCACGCCTAGAGCCTGTGCTCCGCAACGAGAAGCCACCGCACTGAGAAGCCCACGCACTGCAACAAAGAGTAGCCACAACTAGCGAAAGCCGGCGGGCTGCAACGAAGACCCAACACAGCCAAAAATAAACAAAATTTTTTAAAAAAGGGTTCTCTTAAAAATAATAATAATAATCTTAAAAAAAAAAAAAGAAGAGTTTGAGATGGGGGAATTATCTGGGATTATCTGAGTGGGCCCAGTGAAATCACACAAATCCTTAAAAGTAGAAGAAGAGGCAGGAGGACTGGTCAGAGAGATGAGACAACAGAAACATGTGAGGGACTTAACTTGCTGACTTTGAAGACGGAGGAGGGGGCCATGAGCCAAGGAAGAGGGTGGCCTCTAGAAACTGCGAAAGGTCTTCAGCCAACAGCCAGCAAGGAACCAGGGGCCTCAGTCCTACAACCACAAGAAACTGAGTTCTGTGGGAATGTAAATCCATGCAGCCACTATGGAAGACAGTGTGGAGGTCCCTCCAAAAATTAAACCTAGAAATACCATATGATCCAGCAATTCCACTTCTGGGTATATATCCAAAGGAAATGAAAACAGAATCTTGAAGGGATATCTGTACTGCCATGTTGATTGAAGCACTATTCACAATAGCCAAAATATGGAAACAACCTAAATGTGCATCAGTGGATAAAGATTTGGGATGGATAGATAGATAGATAGATAGATAGATAGACAGATAGATAGATAGATAGATGTGATATTATTAATATTATCATCCTATGAATAATATAATATTAATAATAATCATATGAATATTACTCAGCCATGAGAAAGAAGGAAAACCTGCCATTTGCAGCAACATGGAAGGACCTTGAGGGCATTATGCTACGTGAAATAAGGCAGACAGAGAAAGACAAATGCTACATGATATCACTTATGTGTGGAATCCAAAAAGCCAAACTTACAGAAATAGAGAATAGAATGGTGGTTATCAGGGGCTGGGGGGTGGGGGAAATGGGGAGATGTAAAGGGTACAAACTTCCAGTTAGAAGATAACTTCTAAGGAAATAATGCACAGTATTGTGATTATAATGAACAACACTGTATTGCATACTTGAAAAATGCTAAGAGAGTAAATCCTGAATGTTCTCAACACAAAAAAGAAATGGTAATTATGTGATGTGAGGGAGGTGTGAGCTAAGCTACAGTGGTCATCACATTGTAATACATAAGTGTATCAAGTCAACACATTGCACACCTTAAACGTACACAATGTTGTATGTCAATTACATCTCAATTTTTAAAAAACAGAAACTGAATTCTGCCAACAATATGCATGAGCAAGAAAATGGATTCTTCCCTCAAGCCTCCAGAAAAGAACACCACCCTGCCATCACCTCAATGTTAGCCTGGTAGAACTCCCATCGGGCTTTTGACCTGCGCACCTGTGAGATCGTATATTTGTGTTGTTTAAGCCACTAAGGCTTATGGCAATTTGTAAAGGCAGCCCTAGGAAACTGATACAGATGGAGAGCTCCTTGAGGCTGGGGATCAATTCTTCCTCATCTTTGCCCTGTCGCAGGGCTTACCCAGTGCCAGGCACAAAGAAGGTGATCAATGGAAGGGTGTCGTTGATTTCAACCATACCGTGGCACTGTTTTCTTCCACGGGCAAGACTGATACAGATTTGACAATACTGAATGACGGCTGAGACAGAAATGGTCCTGTGATCGGGCTGTCCCTGCACCCCACCCAGAGAAGGATCTTCAGTGGCCTCCTACCTAAACACTGTCCTGACGAGCGGTCCAGGTCAAAGCCGTTAGTGCATTGTTGCTGCAGGAAGGGAGAGAGAGAAACAGGAGAGGTCATTTTGCTTACTTACCTTTTTTTTTTTTTCTTTCACTTTAAAAGTATTCTAACTGCATCACAAGAGGTAAGGAAAATGGTTAAAGAAACAAGGCATTTATAATACCAACATCTGTGTTATAACCCCTATTTGTCCCTTTTTTGGGTATTTTCTTACAATCATTTTACACTTTAGCATTACTTTTTAAGCCCCTGCATCATTGCTTCAAAACGCCCATTTTTAGCAGATGGTTATGGGGACTTCTTCCTGCTCTGGTCATGAAGAGCAATATTAATCGCATCTGATCTGCCCAGTGAGGCTTGCCCTGTGCTCAGCCCTTTCTGAGAGAGGATAGGACTGCTTTTAAGGGCAACCACTCTCTTTCTTTGGGTGCTATTTAACCCCTTTTCAGCGCCCGGCATGAATTCTTCGCCCCCTATGAAATCCTCGACCTGATTACGAGGTCTGTGTATAAAATAAATCTGCACAGTGATGTAGTCAGTTTTCTAAGAAAAATAGAATTGGGGAAATTCTTCCATTTTAACCTCAGAAAGACAATTACACAAAGATGAGATGCTTCCAGAGACCGCCAGGTCTCAAAAGTCCCTGAGGGCTGCAGGCTTCACATACAACTTGACTTACAACTTCATGCATTTAGAAAAATCTCATGGGATCAACAATCACCCCTAGAGCTGACATGTTATAGGAATAAGTCAAGGAGGTGTGGTTTTGCCTGTGGGGGTCCCTTCCCTGGCCTTCCCTACGGTTTATGGGATTCAACTTCCTTGAGCTATGCGCTGGTTTGTGGAGATGATAGATTTAGCCTGCATTCCTGGGAGTGGGTTCAGGCACCTTAGGGCCTTGGGGCAAAAGAAATGGAGCGGATGAGCCAGGAGGTGGTGCCATAAAGTTCAGGAAACCAAGAGACTCGAGTTGCAGCCCTGGCTCACCAGCTAAGTGCAGGTGTGGGTTCAAGTCCACTGCCTGGCTTCAAATTCTCACTCTAGCCCCTACTCACTGCATAACTTTTCTATGCCTCAGTTTCCTCATCTGTAAAATGGAGAGGATACTACTTACTTCTGAGCGGTTGTAAGGAGTAAATTGTTAGCGCACATAAAGTGCCTATAGTGCAATAAACACTATACTATAACCCGCACCCTCTCTGGATCTAGATGTTAACTGTCACCACAGAGCTAGATCAGAGGACGCCAAGGTCCTTCCAAGGTCTAAAAGTCTTTGGTACTCTTCCCAAGATTCTTTCCACCGCCAATGAAATATATTTCAAAATTCTTAATATGAAGGGAAGAAACATTTAAAGGGTGTGATCAAAATAAGTATGAATTGAAATTCTAAGATTTCCCTCCTATACCCTGAAAGTTTGGGAGACCATCAGTCTACTTAGTGAGATTTTTGTTGGTTCCATTTCAGGGCTCTGAACTGTTGAGCTGTAACCCACTGTTAGAGAGGCTGTGTTGGTGACTTTGTAATGTCTTCTATATGTTCATGCAAATGAATGTGCGTTTCCATTTGACTACATGGCCCCTCAGCCCTGCTCAGAGGTGGGGCTTCTCTCATTTCTGAGCTAGAGATGCAGAGGGGCTGCCCTGGGCTCCTCAGGAGGGATCTGTCCACATTTCTCAAGGGCTGACACAACCGTCACTTTGTAAAGTCAGGGACGGTGCAGGCTTCTCTGCACAGCCTCCCAGGAGTCCAAGCTCCCCCTACACACTCCTCCCAGGGGCCCGGGCCAGAGGTGGGTCCTCACGGGTTGGGCGCTGAGATGCCTCACAACTGCATGTCGGCCACACCCACCCACCTGGGCCACATGCAGGCACCGAAGGGGCACCATTGCCCAGAAACACTAGAACACGCTTGACTTTTTAACACTTACACTAAGTCAAGACCCCTCAGCCCCACCAAAGGGACAGCTATGAGGCAGCATGATCTGATTATAAGAGTCTTGGATTGGGAACCAGGACACCGAGGTCCAGCCCTGCGGCTTATATACTACGTCACCTGGGGCAAGTCTCAACTTCCCTGAGCCCCAGCTTTAATCTCTGTACAATGAAGAGCTCGGTTTAGGTAAACAACACAATGCGTGGCTGGACACCCTCGCCCTGGTTTTTAACACACTTCCTGATAAGTAACAAAATAAAAGTCTTACCTGTGCATTCCCAGGACTCGGAAGACAGAGAGCCAGAATGGTCACAGTGAGTATCCTGTGGAGGAGCAAGAAGTCAATATAAATGCTCAGGATACTCCCTGGACCCAGGTCTGGGGTAACATGTGCCTCTCGCGCTGCCTGTGTGTTTACAATGATGACTTCACCTTGTGCTTGTCTTTGGGCAGGGGGATGGGGGGCGACGCTCCAGAGAGGCCGGGGAAACTCCAGATGCCCCAACCACCCCAAACAGAACCGTGCCCCCTCCACTGGTTTCATATGTTGGGATAATGTGTTAGGTGGCATTTTTTTAGATAAAGGGTCTTGCTGCTTCGAAGAACAAATCTAACGCCCCCCGCCATGGTATTAACAATGTATTCACCAGCTGCTTGGCCTTTACTCCTGACACAAGCGGACCTGCCTGAGTTTTGAACGTCTTCATTCTGAAATGACTACAGTGTGAAGGAGCTGTCGTGCCCTCGGATGATGAGAGGAAAGGAAAGTACAAACGTGAAGCACGTGAGTTCCACGGAACAGAGGTGTCACGGGGAAAGAACGCACGTGCTCCCAGGGCGCGCCTCACACAGACCCTGATGGAGGAGAGGCCGCGGGGACCCGGGCAGCCCCAAGAAGGAGCACAGCTGACACTTAGGAGGAGGTGTCAAGAAACTGTGTTTCTGCATAAGCCACCAACCCCTGAACCTGCGATTTCTACTCTTCATCATTCACAAGCTGCTATCCAACAAAATCGTGGTCACCAATTAGCTTTAAAGATACAAAATCAATACCACCTCACATCCAACAGGATGGCTACAACCAAAAAAGCCAAAAGCTGGTGAGGGTGTGGAGAAACTGGGAACCTTTGTGCACTGTTGGTGGGAATGTACGTTGGTGCAGCCACTATGGAAAACAGTCTGGAGGTTCCTCAAAAAATTAAAAATGGAACTACTATATGATCCAGCAATCCCAGTACTGGGTATATATACAAAAGAATTGAAAACAGGGTCTCAAAGAGATATTTGTACACCCGTGTTCATAGCAGCATTATTCACAATAGCCAAAGGGTGGAGGCAACCCAAGTGTCCATCAACAAATGAATAAACAATGTGTTATACGCTTGCAATGGAATACTTTTCAGCATTAAAGAAAGGAAAGAAACTCTGACAAGTGCTACAACATGGATGAACCTTGAGGACATTATGCTAAGTGAAATAAGCCAGCCACAAAAAGACAGATACTGTTTGATTCCACTTATATGAAGGACTGACAGCAATCAAAATTACAGACAGAAAGCAGAATGGTGGGTGTCAGGGGCAGGGGGAGGAGGGATTAGGGAGGTGTTTATGGGTATAGAATTTCAATTTTTCAAGATGAAAAGAGTTCTGGAGATTGATTGCGCAACACTGTGAATGTACTTAACACTACTGAACTGGACCCTTGAAAATTGTTAAGGTGGTTAAAAAAATCTATGCAAATACAGAGCTTTATTTTGTGCTGTTATTATTGAGTTCAACAGGGGTTTATCTGAGTAATTACTAGCTGCGAGCATGGACCCTAGGTAGGCAGAAAAACTACAAAACTATGACCCAGATGCTGCCCCGGAGAGCTGGTGGGGGAGCCACATGAACCAATAATGTCTACACCCTTTGGTCAGGGCACTGATAGAAATGCCCACTGAGTGCCAGGGCAGCCAGGCAGGGGGTAGGGAATGGAAGGTCAGGGAAGGCTTCCTGGAGGAGGTGATCTCAAAGCCTTCTTCAGTAATTCAGTGGACCTGGGACCTGGTTGGATTTAGTGACCTGTTACTGTCAATGTACACCTTCACTTTACAATCCCTCCCTTCAGAAAAAGAGCGTTCAATAGACTGCAAAACTCACTCAATCCACGACAGAAGGCTCATATGAATCAGCAACCCCGGGGTACTTGGAGGGCCCCAGAATCAAGGCGACATCCAGAGGAAACAGGACCCTCATGTGGTGTTGGGAGAGGCAAGCCCACTTCCTTCATCTAGTCCTCAATCCAAAGAATAAAGACCCTGGAAGCCCACAAGTTTTCCTTTCATCTGAGTGCCTGCGTGAGCCAGATTCTAGAACACTGGAGACAGCTCTGACCTTATAAAGTGCAGAGCCAAATCCCAGGGCTTTTTGATATTCGCAACAGCCAGATTTATATCTGGAAGGAATGAAAGAACAATAACAAATTTATTTTCCAGGCTGTATATTATGAATTTCAACGTTTTCCTGTTTCTTCACATGAAGTTTCCTTTTGGTTGGTTATAAAACCCTGTCTCGTTTTTGTTGGAGACAGGACAGGCTGACTGAACGCAGTGGACTTCAAGACCTAGTGGAAAAGGCATGCTAACCCATTTCTCCCCCTACCCCGCCTCCCCTACTCCCTTTGGCTAGAGGGCAGTCCTGGGACAGGTCTCCTCTGAGAAACCCCATCTCAAGCCCGGCCTCCTGCAAGGGCCACAGCTGGGGCCTGGGGGCCAAGTAAACTCCAGGCTTAACTGAGACGGTTTCCCGAAAATGACATAACATCCAAGCATTGCTGCTCTCACAGCGTCACCCATAGCTGCACTTTGTCATGAAAAACTCTAGAAAACTCCAAAATAAATTAACTATAAGAATTTTGGGGATCCTTTGATGCTCATAACTGGTCCCCGGAACTTTCAAAAGCAGGTGGGTCCACCTATTTTGGGCTCCATCCTCAAGTGGGAGGAAAGCTGGGCAGGGGTGGGCGTGGGGATGGAGGTGGGGGACCAACTGAATCTCACAGGGCTGTCTGTCAGAGAAGTGCTGGTCCCCGATCCAGGATGACAGGATTACAGCTTCGTTTTCAGCACACACACACACACACACACACGCACGAATGCACACGCGCGCACGCGCGCACGCACGCACACACACTTTGTCTAAAGCAGCTACGTTTTCAAGAGTGCGCTGGATAAAAACTGCAGATGTAATCTAGATAAAATTCTTCAAGCTTTAACGATCACTTGACTGGAACTTCAATTTCCTTAAGGAATATCAAAATGTTTGCTTACATGCATTTCTGTCTGCAGTCCCCACTTTTCATTGGCTCGAGACTTCTGGGTCGCATGCCCTTTGAGAATCCCACACAGACATAGAGCAAATCCAGCCCCGGGATGTGCAGCTAGCCCGTTCGCTTGTCCAACAGCCGATGCAGCAAAATAATTGCTAGTGAACTAGTAATTGATCTCTCAAATTTAAAAAAAAAAAAAAAAACTTAAAAAAAAAATTTAAACGGCACACAAATTTGCTGCCCTTTCAGAAAAGAAAGAAAGAATCAGGCTCTGAGATTTTTGCCGACCTCTGTCGGATGCTGGCTTCTGAAACTGTCTTATAAAATACCCACTCCCAAAAGAAGGCTTCAAGATGGAAATTACAGAGGCGCAGCTTTTTACAATTAACAATCTCATTGCATCACTAGCTAATGTCTTTTCCAACATCCTGACACAGCCTGAATCACGGCCATAGCCATTTTCCACCCATCGGGTTTTCAGTAAGGTTTCCAGACCCTGGAGGAAAAAGTCCGGAGCAGAGAACGTACCTTTTTAATCCTGGCATGTCCAAGATGCGTGGGCAGGAGAAGCAAGGGGGAAAAGAGGGAGAGCTCTCAGCGCGGGACCCTCGGAGCAGTTCCTGAACTTCGGCCTCCTCTGGGCCTGTGGGGCTCGCCGATACTTTTATTCCAGGGGGGGACGAGCGAGGCGAGGAGAGGACAAGGGGAGAGCCTGGGTCCTCCGAGCCACTGGAGAGCTGACAGAGAAAGCACCTGGTTTTGCTTAGCCCTCTTCAGTAATTCAGCATTAAACCAATTGGAGGAGGAATGTTAAAAATGAACACTTCATTTTCTAAGTATGTTAAACAATGCAAATGGGGCCTCAGTCTGGACACAGCTGGTTCAGATTACAGCACTCACCAACTGGCTAGACTCCTCACAACAATCTTGGGGCGTCTGCCAGGACCAAGTGCTCAGCGCTGGGAGGAGAGCCCTTTCCCCGGGCGGCAGAGCAGCCACTCTCGGGCTCCCAGCATCTCTACGGGAGGTGATTGGCGGGCGGGCAAGTGCAGGAGGGTGGGGTGCGGTGCGGGGTGGGGTGCTGGGAGGACCTGTTGACCCTTTACTTCCCACCCGGGGAGGAGGTCCCCAGGCTGGGCGGTCGTGGCTGAGGCGGGGGCGGGGATCCAGAGCATCTGCACTTGGTCGTGGCATTGGGACACCCATGAAAGTTATTCCCCTCCGGGAGAGGAAGAACTTGAACTCATGACAAACACAGCGACAGGGACTAGAGTCTTTTGATTTATTGGGAAACCAGACCCAATGAAGCAGAGGCTTGGGGTAAGCGGCAGGAGACACGGTTTTCCAGAAGAAAGGGTGGGGAGCCTGAGGGGGTGGGAAAGAGGAGGAGGATGGAAATTGGCTGACACTTATTCAAGACGTCAGCTTGTGCAACGCAAACCTTGGGGAGGACACTCTCCCCGGCCCGCCCTCATCCCCTGATTCTCAGGGGCCTGTTCTTGCTTTAAGAATTGTCCATGGTCCGAATCAACATGTTGTACACCTTAAACTTACACAATGTTATACGTCAATGATATCTCAATAAAGCTGGACAAACATTTTTAATTGAAAAAAAAAAGTGTCCCTTGGCTTGAAAGTGATTTTAACAAGTAACAAGGTGATTTGAAAAGACAAAAGGACAGTCAGGGAAAGCAGAATGATGGATAATAATAGTAACAAAAGCTCTTTGCTAAGTCCTTTACATTTGTTGTATTGGTGGTTTCACACTATTTCTTTTTCCTTCTTTCTTTTCCCTTTTTTTTTTTTTTTTAAGCATTAGATCCCTTTTTATCTTACCGAAGACACTATTCTTTAAAAGACGAAAATGGATTGGCAGTAGTCCAAGCCCCTGCTTCCCCACCTGCATCTTCCCTTGGGCTCCTCAACACAGCCCTACCTCCAGCTGGGAAAGCACTGATGAGGTCCTTTCTCCTCATGATAACTCTGTGCAGTAGGAATTATTACCTCCATTGTATTGGAGGGGGTTAAGAGAGGTTAGGTAACTTCCCCATGGCCACACAGCTACTCATTGATACCGCTGAGACTCCAAAGTCTGCATATATAGCCTTTTTAAAGGGCATTTTTTTTTTGTAAGTAAACGGAATCCTACTTATGAAAATACATTCAACGAGAAAGGCAAAATGTTGATAGTTGTTGAAGCTGAGTGACCATTATACTATTCTATTTACTTTATATGTGTTGTACATTTCCCATAATAAAATATTTTAAAAATATATTATATTTACAAGGTTATTCCTTGCTCCCATTGCTTGGAATAGCAAAAAGAGTATAAAGAGCCTTATCATCCATCAACTAGGCATCGATAGGGTTAAAGTAAGGGACTTCCAAAAATAGACTATTGTGCAACCAATACAAAAAATTGGACATATAAGAGTACATACTGGATGACACCTCTGATATAGAATTCAAAATGAGGTAGTGACTGGGAGGGGGCACAAAGGCCCTTCTGGGTGCTGCTAATATTCTAATTATTCCTCCGGGTGCTGGTTCCACAGGGGTGTGTACACTTAAGATCTGTGAAGTCTTATGTATGTTACACTTTATTTTAAAAAAGAAAAAGACTGAAGGAGTTCCTTATGGGCTGGTATTGAAAGACTTCCAATAAATTTTGTAGGTCAAAATTGTAGAATATCGGTAATTTCACATCGATCAAACTAGTACATTAATAAGTGTAACAATAAGTTGTAGAACTGTGTGTAAAGCATGCCACCGTTTGAGAATAATGTATATACACAAGTTCTTGCTTGCATGTGTATAGAGAAGACCTCTCCAGAAGGATATAGGAGAAGCTGTTAGCATTGTTTGTCTCCTAGGAAGGAAACTGGGTAGGCGGCTGGGGAAGAGATGTGAGAGGAGAATTAGCCCTTCCCTGCTCACCTTTTGCTATAATTTGAATTGTGTACCATGTACCATATTTTGTACCTATTCAAAATATGAGGTTAATTTAATTTAATAATATACTCTATTTGTGTAGAGCTCTTTGGTGGGGTAAGGAAGAGGGTTTTTTTTGTTGTTTTTGGGGGTTTAAAAAAAATATTTATTTATTATTTATTTGGTTGTGCCGGGTCTTAGTTGTGGCTCGTGGGCTCCTTAGTTGTAGCATGGGCACTCTTAGTTGTGGCATGCATGTGGGATCTAGTTCCCCAACCAGGGATTGAACCTGGATCCCCTGCATTGGGAGCGCAGAGTCTTAACCACTTTGCCATCAGGGAAGTCCCTAGGAAGAGTTTTAAATGACTTAGTCCATTACCTCACTTATACTATCAACCCTTCTGAAGGATAAGAAGGGAGAGGAAATCAGTATGACTGTTCTCTACATGAGCAAATGGAGAGCCTTGAAAGCAAAACTGTCCAGAGACCCATCTTGGACCAGAGATTGCTCCCACCTTAAAACTCTAGGGTTGGAAGAGGGGAGAGAATAAGAGTTCCAATAAAATTCTGAGTCTTGATTTTGCCACTTACCTGTTGGGTGACCTTGGACAAGTCACTTAACCTCTAGGCATCTCAGTTTCCTCACCTGCAAAACAGAGATACTATTTACCTCTCAGGGTAGCTGTGGGAATGAAATAAAAGTTAGTTATCCTCGTGATTGTCACTGTGTCTAAATTCCCACCCCTACACACTCCTCTCCCAAATATCTTTAATAACTGGTAAATTATCCACTTCCACGGACGAAACAGCCCCGCTCACCGTTGAGCAGGTCAAATTGCTAGAAAAGTTCTGTCTTGCATTGAATCCAAATCTGCTTCCCTATGTGGAACTACCTTCCATGGATTCTAATTCTCCCCTCAGCAGCCACGGGCTAGTCCCTCTTCTACGCAACCAACTTCCTTTTTGTGAAAACAGTTCTACCCCTTGATCCTGCTGGTATTCTCTTCCCCAGGCTGAACAACGTCACCCCCAACCCTGCCCCGCCGGTGTCACGTGACCCTTGTGTCACGTGACCCTGCGGCAGCCTGGTCTGTCTCCTCCTCCCTGGGCTGCATCATTCTTGGTTTGCACTGAACTTGCACCAATGAAGCAACCTGGAGTTCACAGGCTGCTTAACACCATCTCCTCCATCCCACGCTTGGGTTGCAAATTCTTTTTAAGGGAGAACAGGTTTTGCATGCGTCCCTATTAAATTTTTGTTCATTGCTCAAGATCTTTTTCCAAGATGAATTCTCCTAAAGTATTAAGTATCACTCCCAGCTTTAAACAACTACAGATATGTTGACCTTGACTTTTGTGACTTTATCAGAGTTATCAATAAAAAATTTACTGGGACAGGTGCTGGAGTGAAGCACTTGGTCCAGGTTGGCACTGATCCACTTCTTTCTTCAACATTTTGGGGCCACTGCTGATTGTCTAATTCAGGGTGCCACCCACTCCACTCACTCAGCTTACATTTCCCCAACTTCTCCACAAAGACTGGGTGAGAGGCTTTGTCAGCTGTCCTGCTAACATCAAAATGCACGTTTTAATCGCATTCCTGATTTAGCAACTCTGTTTTAAAAAAGAAAATGAGATTTGTGAGCATGAACTACCAAATGAGTCTGGTTAGTTTCTCAGCACTTCCCTTCCTAAGTGTTTTTTGTTTGTTTTTTTGGTTTTTACTTGCAAAATAAGGATCCCAACCCCTGCCTCTTCTCCCAGCATCAGAATCAAATACAACACAACTACAGAACGACTTACGACATGTAAACTGTAGTAGAGGGAAAAGTTTTCAATCAGCAGTAACCGCGCCTCCGATAAACCTCGTTGGCTACGATACTGCCACTGCGCAAAGCTAAATTGCAGTATAAATGTAAGAGGTTATCACCTGCTAAATGGGACTTTCCTGGCTCCATTGAAACTCAGTTTGCTCACAATGCCGTGGGTTGGAAGACAGATGGACTATTTTTTTTAAAAAAGGTAATGCTTCAAATTGGAGGGGAAATTCACAAAATTAGATCTTTAATGATAGATTTTTGACTATTAATATTAAATTGTTCATTTTTTCACTGTCCAAAAATAACTACATTGCAGTGCCTTTCTAGGAGTGAATGCAAAACGCGGAAGTGGACACTATGAACTGTCTACGGTTGTGCTGGTGTCTACACATACTCTCTCCTTTGACCCCCCCACAATAACTCTGTCAAAGAGGAAACTCTCCATTTGGCAGAGGAAAAAACAGACCCAGGGAGATCAGAGCCACACGGACAATAAACAGTCCAGATTGAAGCCCAAACCGAGCCTATCTGGTTCTGGAGCCCTCATTGCCTCCAGCTGGCCAAGCCTTGCTACCCCTGACTTACTGCTTACAAGGCTGGTTCCCGCCCTTTGTCTTAGCTCCTCAGGAACACTCCAGAACTCCCTGGGCCCTTCCGGCATTACCTTCTCTTTCTACTTCCTCAGTACTAATAAAGCCTTTCATTTCTTATATTGTCCAAACTTGGCCCAAAACAATCCGAAAACTAAAATGGCAGCCAACGCCGAAGAACTGCATTGGGCAGCAGCTCCACACCACAGGTCCTCCCACCCTGGAAGGCGGGAAGTTGTTGTCCTGATGCCCTAGCGGCTTCCGCTCTCCTCCTCCCTCCATCAGGCCTCTCAGTGAGTATGTGTCAGTTACCACCTAGTCCCGCCTTAACCCTCTGAAATCTCACGATGTCCCCACCAGTCACCCAAGATGGTGCTCCCTAAGTTTCCTAGTGATCTCGTGGCCAAATACAATGCCCTTTACTCCATTCTAACTGTTCCTTTGTCTCTTTGAAGTGTTTGACCATTGATGACCCATCTTCTCTCTTGTGTCCATGACTGTTACCTTGTTTTTCCCCATGTAAGTCTGACTACATTTTCCCAGCCCACCCCCCACTGTTTCTCTTCCTCCCTGATAACCAGAGTCCCCCAAAGTTAGGTCCAGCCTTTCTTTTTCATGTGGTTTTTGGTTTGGGGTTTTGAAGGGTGGTGGTTTGTGGTTTCTTTTTTTTAATAGTAATAGCTCAACAATTATGTTTGATGGCAAAACGATATATGTTCTCACACTATGTTCTGTAGGTTGGTGGTTAGGGCTAACTAGTATGGCAGCTCTCTCTTTAAGGTACCAGAGATTCAAGCTCCTTCCATCTTGTTGCTTTGCAGTCTCTAGACCTTCCTCTACCTGGTCCAAAATGGCACACCACAACCACACCCACAATTCAGGAAGCAGGATAGAAATTGACAGCCACACCTAGCTGCAAGGGATGCTGGGAGATGTAGTCTATGTTCTGAGAGATCACAAACCTACTTACCTAAAAATCTGGAGTTCTCTTACTCTGAAAGCAGAGAATGGACATCAGAGGACAAGCAGCAACCTCTGCCAGAACCCTTAGGAGCATCAATTTCATGCTCAATTTCTCTTTCTTTTCCCATCTTTATTTCCATAGTGAGGATATTTCTCCATTGCCATTTATGTTGCAAATATTTTCCTCAGTTTGTCTTCTGCCTTTTATTTTTGTTCACAACATTTTTGGAAACACATACAGTTTGCATTTTTATGTATTTAGATGACTTAATCCTATCCTTCATGGTTTCTGCCTTCATTGTCATGCTTATGTTAAACATATAATGACCTTTAAAAATATTGGTTCTGGGAGACGCATATGGGGATATATGTATACGTATAGCTGATTCACTTTATTATACAGCAGAAACTAACACAACATTGTAAAGCAATTATACTCCAATAAAGACGTTAAAAAATATATATATATTGGTTCTGTTTCACTGGAGAAGCCTGACAAATACAGGACCCTAAGCAAGTTTTTAACCTTGCTGAGCTTCAGGTTGTCAGCTATAAAATGGGAGCAAAGGGCTTCCCTGGTGGCGCAGTGGTTGAGAATCTGCCTGCCAATGCAGGGGACACGGGTTCGAGCCCTGGTCTGGGAAGATGCCACATGCCACGGAGCAACTGGGCCCATGAGCCACAATTACTGAGCCTGCACGTCTGGAGCCTGTGCCCCGCAACAAGAGAGGCTGCGATAGTGAGAGGCCAGCGCACCGTGATGAAGAGTGGCCCCCGGTTGCCACAACTAGAGAAAGCCCTCACGCAGAAACGAAGACCCAACACAACCATAAATAAATAAATAAATTATAAAAGATCACCAGAGATATCAGCTTCATTTAAAAAAAAAATGGGAGCAAAAATATATCATGGTGTTGTAACGGAGACAGTATTCATAAAGCACCTAGCAGGTGTCAAGGCACAGTAGGCTCTCAGCAAAGGGTAGCGCTCTCTCTTTCTCTATCATGAGGCACTGATTGGTCAATAGTGCAAGTAGGTGTGCATAAGCCAAGGAAGGGCATAACATTGGTCAATTACCAGAGCCCCCAAATGGTTGTTTTTGACCATTTTAGTTTTATACTTGTTTTTTGTAGGGAGGATTGACTGACCTCTTCACACTGCCCTGGCTGGAGATCCCTCATAATATCCTTATTGTCTATTCTTAAATGTTTAAAACATTTCACATATACACACACACAAATTAAAGGATGACAGCAGGGGTAAATACTTTTCACCAACTAAAACTAATGTCTGAAGGGAAAAAAATAAAAGTGAAAAGACTTATAAAAATGGAAGTATTAATATCTCAAGTAGCAATTTTGTGGAGAATTGATGTTTACCATCATCAATATGTTTCAACACAGGAGCTACAGTTGGCAAGTGCAGTCCTAAAGGAAGCAACACAGTTTGAACGCCTGTATCCAGGCTACTCTAGTAGTAAATTTGCATGAGGCCCTGCAAATGCCTTAGAGAGATGACTTTGAAATGATTCCAAAATTTTTCAAAGACTGTACATTCCATATAAGTTTTCAAAAATAAAAAATTACCTCATTAGTCTACAACTTGTAACTTTATCACCATCATTCCCTTTTTATTTGAGGAGAGTGCCTGCAAATCCCTCTCATAAAGGGACTAATGTGTTAGCTCTCATATAACGCCGTGGTTCTTTAAATACAGCTAAACGGAAAGAGCTGCGTAGGAAACCTGAGCAAACTTATGTTACTTTCTTTCCAACTCTTTTCTTTAAATGAAATCATGATTCCCTTCACCACCTGGGATGGTCCTTGCCCTTTGGGAAATCTATGCACTTTAAATACACACCCATTTACCCATGGGTCCATAAGGGCTTGAGACTGATTCGCCATTGTTGGAGGAAACCTCCTCACAATATAATGTCCTTCAACATCTAAAATGCCTTATATTTTGCAAAGTAGAATAATGTATCTTACATTCTTAACAGTCCAAGTATATCTAGAAAACTTTACCAAACTCTTAAGTTACATTAAGTTCACAAATATTTTCAATCACTGAGATTTAATTTTTGAGGGTCAGAAATAGTTCACTGAAGCCTAAGAATATTTGAGGTGAAAAGGAGAGTACTCTTGTAAAATAAAGTCACAGCTGAAAATGATCATGGTCAAAACATCATTATAGGGCAAATTATTAATTTCTTAACCCAAGAAGGGCTAAAAGACGGATACACAGTAATAGCCAAGGCAGAAAACCAACTAAGGGTTCAAATATTTGCCTTAAGTGATCCATTTATTAACATTCTTAAAATTTTCTCTATCTCCAAAACAAATATTGTTGTAATTATAATGAATTAATAATTTACTGGATGTATTAAATTATGATAATAACATGCTGTAAAACTTTCAGATATATCATATATTCACATGACCTAAATTCCAAGGACAGGAAAACAAGGTTCAGGTTAGTAATAATTTGTATTCCACTAGAATTGGTTAGAGTGAGAACTGTTTTTTACCTGACATTTAATTTGCTAGCCTGCTCCCTTCTAGGGTGCGCCAGTGGTACTTCCTTTGAGATGTGCTTAACCACCACGCCCCCCATCTGTCTGTCAGGCCTAAGTCAGGGCCCTCAGGCACTTGGCACGTGCCCACGAGCACTGCTCTAGCACCTGGACAAGCGTCTGTCTCTCCCATTTGACTGAATCCCTCAAGCCTCAGACCCTCCTCTCCCTCATCTGTAGCAGATAAAGCTCCTTGCCAACCTCACAGTAGAAAACTTGCATTTTCCCTCCACCCGCTACCCGCATGTCCCCTCTCTTCCATCACTCCCGTCCTAGTAGGAGTCCTCCCTGAGGCCAATCCCCCATCCGTGTTCGGACTCTATCAGCTCCCCCCTCAGAAACTCTTCTCTCCACTCTTCAGCCTCCATCTAAATGTGTCCTTCGCACAAGCATTCACACGTGCTCAAGTCTCCCAGCTTGCAAGTGCCTCCACCCCACTCTCCTCTTCTACTATCTCCTTTCCCCTTCACAACCTGATTTCTCAGAAGAGATGCCTATAAACACCATCACCACTTGCTCAGCACCTGCTCGACCTACTTAACATGGCTTTCACTCCCACCATTCCACCAACACTTCTCTAACCCACAGCCAACAACTTCCTGAGCCAGTTCCTAAATCCAACTGATTCTTCTTAAAACTCAGCCCACCAGAGCAGCAAGAACTTCAGGCGTTTGACCTCTCCTTACCTTTTTGAAACAACACTTGGATTTAGTAACACCCCCATCCCTGACATTCTTATCTACTTTTTGGCAGTAATTATCACAACTTCTAATATATGTGTAGAACTATAGACTTTATAAAGCATTTCCACAAGTGGTACATTTATTCATTTAATAGATATTATGAATGAATGGGTCATTTCATCCTTATAACCCATAAGTTTAATAAGTGTGTGTTATTTCAGAGACAAGAAAAATCAGTCCCATAGTCAAAGTAATTTTGTTAAAGGTCACACAGAAAGGTTCAAAATCTGTACTCCAATCCATCTCTCAAATTTAAAACCCATGTTCCTTCCAATCCTACCACATGAACAGTTAAAAATATACAAGTTCCACATCTAAGAAAAAATGAATACATAACTGATTATTTTGCAGAAAAACCAAGAGCCCAATGATGCATAGTATCACCTCTGGAGGAAAAAAAGGGCTGGCTAAAACCTCTCAGATCCTCTTTTCACACATAATCTTGAGCATCTATTAAATCGTTCATACTTAACATTTCCAAGGCTCAAACAGTATCCTAACAGCAGACATCCGGTGAACACTTGAAGATAACAGCTTCAGTAGTTCATCAACTTCTGCTGTAAACAACATGTGTAAGTCATTTCTCCCCCTTCTAAAGAAAAAGTCAGCAGCTGTTTGCTAAAAAAGTTTTTTTTTTTATTGTGAATGAAGACATTGCCAACTTACATGTATCATTTTTATTTGGAATAGTTTTTTTGCCTTGCAGTGCTCCTGAGAAATTCAGAAATGCATTGACTTTAGCTCTATAAAACACAACCCAGTATTAAGGCTGGGCTGTAAATATCCCACTAGATATTTCCCTAAAAGTCAAAAGACAAATTATCAGTTTTAAGTAGAGAAACCTTAATAAGTTAAAAAGTAAAGACTGGCAAATAATCACAAATGTCAGATCATTAAAAGTACCATTATTTTTTCCATAGGAATATATAAATGTTATACTTAACTTGATATTTAAAAAACTAAAGATAAATTTTTGTTAATGGAAGATGCTTTAGTTTGATATATGAAAAACTTCATTAGCCTTAAAAATCAAATTTAAATGCCTTAAGTTTGACACATAATAGCTCTTTATCAATAATTCTTATTATGTCTTGTCCCTGAAGCATAGTTGGGGTATTTTTCCACCTACTGACTGGAAAAGTATTCTGACTTTTTCCCCCTTTCAATTACCCATTAAAAGGTTAAAATAAACTAGAGGCTTTATTTGGGGGGGATATTTAGTATTTAGTTGGATGGTTTTAAGAAAGTCATTCCTTTTTCCCCCATGTTTTTGTTGCTTAGTTTTGGTTTTGTTTTTTTCTTTCAATTCAATAATGGCAGGAACTAAAAACTCAACCATGAGATACAGTATTATACTAAAATCAAATCCAATGACTGGATGAATTTTCTACTACAATATAGCAGTTGAAAATCATTAGGAATGCTGTGAAAAACTGTGGCAGCTATGGAAAAATTCAACCACAAATTTTAGTAAGTTTATAGAGAAGTAAACAGCAAAATTACTGTAGTTAAAATACTGCAGTAAAATTAGTGTTAGCAATGTCCAACTGCTAACATTAGAATTACAAGCTTCATCACTGTATGGTTCCTAAGAAGATTCCTTGAGCAGGTGGTTCATCTCTGACTCAACTTAGTTTCAGAAAAGTAGATGAGTTATGCCTGGTTTAGATCAACAAACACTTGGTATGCACACCAGTGAGCTATAGTTTCGATGAAGATACAACTGAAACATTAGGTACTACAGCTTTAGGACGAGGTCACATACTTTTTAAAATAGCAGCCATGTAAGGTCATGTTGGGATGTTTAGATATGCAATCCACCCATAACAGCTTTCCAACTTATGTTAAACTATGGGGTAACGGGGGGGATAGGCTGTTTGGAGCAGGGAAGGAAATACTGAAAATGTCATAAAAGGCATTTAAAATATGATGACATGCTACTTATACCCACCATGCATCTCCTTTTCAAATTAAAAGAGGGAATTTTTTTCTATATTTCTTCAAAATGAAGGATGATGTTGTCTTTTTTTTTTTTTTTTAACTTAGAAACTTTTATTTCGGATGCTCCACACTGAAAGAAAACTTCAATGGCAGGCAGCAAATAATTTAGGATGGTCAGTGAAAGTATCTTTGAAAGGACCTTATAAAACCTAAGAGTAATAATTTCGTAGAGAAACAATAATGGGCAAACCGGACAGGAGACAGTTGGATAGTTCTAATAAAGCACTTGTATGACAACTTCCTTTAAAGTATGCTAAATAAAGAATGGCAATATAAATAAATTAGCAAAGAAGACAGGGGATGTTCTGAAGGAGCAATGTCTAAGTTACTAGATTTTTCAGAAAAACAAGTTTTATCCATCAATACATAAAGACTTCCAATCCTCTAAATACAGTACAAAGTATACAGTTAATCACAGCAAAATTTACAAACAACCAAATTTAGCCCTGGTCAGAGCCAGGCCTATTTACATATTTGGATTAGTATCGTTTTCACCTTTCCTTATTATACAGAGGTTTCTATTTTAAAGGCATATCGAAATTTACAAAATTTGCAAAGAAATGTCTTTAAATGTACAACTTCAACAACTAATACAAACATGAACATCCCGACGTAATTAAATTCCAAGTCAGGATTTTTATGAGGGGTTTATAAAAAAATTAAAGGAATACTCCCTTACCGCTAAGTTCCAAACACCTGGTGCTGGTGTCGTTGAAGTGATTTCACTACCCTCAGTGACCGTGAGGATGAGAATGGATGACTCCAAGGTGGCCATACCTCTCATGTCAATACCTCAGATAGAGGCAGGAGGTGTCACGTCTAGTGATATTGCTAATTATAGTTATGTAAATGCAGCTGTAGAATTTAACACTTAGATGAAAGTTGTGAGTAGGTGTGTAGAAACAGTTTTAAGATGTTATCTTTAAAGAGACACCTTAGCTCTTAAAACTAAACCGTATGTTCACAGTATGTACTCAACAGTAAAGAGGAACAAGTTTCCGATATATTCAGCGACTTAGAAGGATCTCAAGGGAATTATGCTGAGTGAAAAAAGCCAGTCTCAAAAGGTTACATACTGTAGGATTCCACCGAATGGCACTCTTGAAATGACAAAATTATAGAGAAGGAGTGTAGTGAGGGGTTGCCGGAGGTTAAGGAGCCGGTAGGGAAGGAGGTGGCTATGATTGTGAAAGGGGAGCACAAGGGGTCCTTGACGAAACTGTTCTGTCTCTGCACTGTCATCACATGAATCTACACACGTGATGAAATTGCATAGTACCAGATACACACACCTTCCACCTTAGGACACCTGTGACCTCCCAGGGACAGCCTTGTTCTTGGCCTGTCTACTCCACGTCCTCTTAAAGATGATTAATATATACTTTAGATCAATTTTTGCACTATGCAGATAAGCCACCACTATTTTCTTCTTCCCTTTTTTTGGTAAATCTGTTGATTATCTTTAAAAGATAAACTACATGTCTCTAGCTTAAATGAGCTTGAAAAGGAAATAAAGAGCTGATATATAGCTACTAGTGTTTTCGTCTTTCTTTTAATTTTTCTTATTTTTGTAAATTAAAATTAAAAGAGTGAATGTTTCTAGCTTAAGTTACATCAAATCAGACAGGGAAAAAAGCAGATAATATAGCAAACACTTCCTCCTGTAACACCTGCAATTTCTAAAAGCATTAAGAATACTTCTATTAAATTTAGATAAAGTACAACTGCGAACAAATACATGACTTTTTCCAAAAGGCCACTTTGTGATAAAGTACATACATATAGTGTTCACAGGGTTTTTTTAAAGTGCTATATATGTCATCTCTGGCTTAAGAATCACCTACTGCTTTAAAAGGTCTTTCAACACAACTCCGGCGCTGTTGTCAGGTAACACTGGCAAAGGCGTAAATGTGGGCAGTACGTCTGAGATGGGTTTCAAAAGGAGATGCCCAGGCCCTCCAGGTCCAAGTCCAGCTGGGTTAATGAGAGGCACAGCCGCAGAGCGGGGAGCCAGGAACGGATTCACATCTGTTCTTCTACCAGACCTGGATTCAGTTGTATCTAAATGACAAAATATGAATGATTTAATCTCCCATATGTTATTTGCTCACTGTTATACATGTGTTTTAGGTTCCTAGATTTGGCCCCCATATAAATTTCATTCACATGCTGCTGGGTTCTGGATCGGATAAACAGGGTCTATGAAACACAGAAGGTGAAAGAGGATAAGGCAATAAATAGAGAAAGAAATGGAAGTGAGAAATATTTGTATGTAGAGCTAATACTTTATTAAACACATTAGTATTGTTGTCTTATACTTAATACCAGTTATATATAACTGATTAACGTCATTTACTATAACAACAGTTTTTTAAAAGATGTTTTCTATGTAACCAGGCAAACTCTATCTAACTACCTGAAAGATGGGAGGACTTGAGAACTTGTTTTGCCCAAATAATTATAAAGGTCATGAAAAAAACTAGCATCCATATTACAATGATAACAATCAGATTTACTATTAATTTACCAAAAGAAAAAACAACTTATGCATTACATTAAATGATCACCTTTTAAAAGGTGATCAAAAGTGTTCAAAAGTCTGAAAATAATTCTCATTAGATTATTTCTCTGTAAAGTCAGGCTGAACAATTAAGTTTCTACTGGAACAGGCATTTGGTTTACGTACTAATTTCTTAGTGGGCAGAATTCTGCTTTATTACCCAAGACTGTTAACAACTTCATTGTTGAGAGACAAGCAGCCTGTCGAAGGCACCCACTTCAGCAGTGGGAAACTCAAATAAAAGAGGCCTCCTAAACACAGGGAGCATTGAGACAAATTCATCAAATCTTCTTATCATTGAGCATCCTTGGGTCCCCAAGTTGTACTTTCCTGAGAATGACAATTTTCCAAACTCTCAAAAAGCTTCTGGTGCTATGTGGTAAGCTCTGGCTTTTGTCTCTGATCAATACAAATGAAGCTGCGCATGTGACTCGATAACTGAAGGTGGGGAGGTGTATGAAAGAGGAGGAGAGGGAAGAAGGGGAAGGGGTGGAGACAGGGGGAAGGAGGGGGAGGGAGGGGAGACCCTGCCAAAAGAAATTTTGGAATCAAAATTTAAATAATGTACATTTAAATAAAATTTAAATAAAATAAATTTAAATAAAATAGAATAAATTTTAGCTTCAAGATGCTAAAATCTAGTATAACAAGAAAAAGTGTTTTAGTATAGTCTACACATGTTAAAGTTGAGACTTTTTTTTTTTTTTAATAAATTTATTTATTTATTTATTTATTTTTGGGTGTGTTGGGTCTTCGTTTCTGTGCGAGGGCTTTCTCTAGTTGCGGCGAGCGGGGGCCACTCTTCATCGCGGTGCGCGGGCCTTTCACTGTCGCGGCCTCTCTTGTTGCGGAGCACAACCTCCAGATGCGCAGGCTCAGTAGTTGTGGCTCACGGGCCCAGTTGCTCCGCGGCATGTGGGATCTTCCCTGACCAGGGCTTGAACCCGTGTCCCCTGCATTGGCAGGCAGACTCTCAACCACTGTGCCACCAGGGAAGCCCGAGACTTTTCTAAAGACTAAATTTAGTAGACAAATCTTTTGTCTAAAATAATTCTACCACTTTCTCTTTCTATAAAAGTTCAGGAAAATAGAAATATTCATCTCAATAAGAACTAAGGAAGTTCTTTAAATTTCAGAATATAAATTCAGTATTTTATCCAAATTTAAGTATCTGGCATGTGACAAACTTGACAGTATACAATACGTACCTTTACAGTCCAACTAGCAAACATGTTAGTCTGTATTAAAATATGAAGATTTCATATAAAAGACAGCCCTTCCAATAAAGAATTCGTATATAGTCTAATGGATTATACTTTAATTTGAACTCAAGAAACTTTAGTACATGCCAATATAGGGGATATAAGTAGCATAAGATCCTTACAACCTAGTGGGGTAGAAAACTACATCCACATATTGTAGAACCACCATACCATTTGTTTCCAGGCAGGCCTTTCAACATATAAGAACTCTTCATAATGTTCTTGGATGTGTAGGCCAGTTTACTAAACAGCTCTTGTACATATTATTAACACACCAACTTTGGGTTTTGAGTGTAACACTTAGATTATCACAGGGGAAAAATCTTTCTCTAACTATAAACTACAATTCGAAAGGAAAATGCGTGAACAAGCAAAGGTTTACCAGTTCAACCACCACTTCCACGAATAATTCAAGGTGTCTTATGCAGAGAGAGAAGAATTATTCCAATATATAAAGGGAAAATATATCATATTGCTTAAATTAATCTAAGCTAATTAAATATCAGGTTGCTACAAGAATATATGAAGCCAAAATCTAATGCCTTACTGGAATTTTGGAAGAAGTCATTGCACATTTTCAAAAACACTAAAAATTTAGTTAATATCACTGTAAAACATAATCAAAAATCATCAATTTTTTAAATTGTAGAAAAAATAAGTATCTGATTTTACCTTTAAAGCTTCCGGGTACACTTGTATCTAGTTTTCTCCTTCCTGGTGAATCTAGAGGTTTCATATCATGAACAGAAAGCTTGGGTGGTGGAATAGATGGATGAGATTCTGTTTCTAGAAATTTAACAAAAAGTTCTGAAAAAGACTAAGAGAAAATATTTGGGATATATTAGGCAGATAATAAAATTATATTCACTACAGCTAAGAAACTGTACCAGCTATTCTAATACTAAAAACTAGTCATGCTATCTGAATCATTTCTTTAAGAACAAGCCTTATGAACAATTAAAAGTGCTAGCACTCTGATACACAGGTATCAATCAAAAACTTTAACAATTTAATCAATAATGTTTGATGACAACACTTGTTACAAACCTCATAATGAGAATTAGCCATCAGATAACAGATTTCTCACCATCAATGGCATTTAAGACATCGTCTTAAAATCATTTTAGTAACTGTTTACATAGACATAAAAAAATTTCAACAGAAAACAAGCATTAAAGTTCTATTTTTCTACAGTAACACCCAATGAATGAGTACAGCAAAAGCTCACCAGTAATATTATCAGATTAAAATAATGTAATGTAGAACTTTCCTTTAAATTAAATTTTATGCCATCCAATTTGAGTTCTATCTTTCACCAGCTTTGCGTAAGTCACCTATCCTCAGTTTCCTCTTCAGTAAAAAAAAAATAAAATAAAGAAGTAAACTCGACATTCTAACTCACAGTGCTACTCAATTCAATTAATACTCATCTTAAGCCTACTATATACCAGGCATCATGTTTTTGTGTTTAGTAACTGCCTCCTCCTACCAGAATGTAAGTTTGCTGAGGGAAAGCACTTTACCTATTTGGTTTGCACCTGCATCCTCAATGCTCAGAACAGTCTGGTACACAGCAGGTGCTCAATAAATATTCACTGGCTCAATGACTAAGTAGATACATACAGGCATAAAATAGAGCCTCTGTCTTTAAGAATCTCATAACTTAGTAGTAAGAGGTAAATGATTGTGGGCTGATAGCAGCATGATCAAATACAAAGGAAGGAACAGTTAATGCTTTGAAAAATCAAAGTACCATGTAAACAAAATGTTAAAATAAAACCTACTGATATATGTAATAAAATTATTAAAACTGGCTTATTATCCTTAAGCTAATCACCTCTCTGGATCTCAGTTTCCACAACCCCAAAATAAAAGGGCTGTATAAAATAACCTGAAAAAGAAGTCTAATTCTTTGCAAATGAATATGATGTACAATCATTTCACTGCTCATATCCAGCAGGAATAAATCGACTCTTACACTATTAAGCAGAGATTGCTGATTTGGTCTCAAAGGTGTGTTGGGAACACTTTTTGATCCTCCTCCAAGCCACCCAGTCATCCACTTGGTAACACCACCCTGATCTTCATTCAACAACTGAAAGATTATTTTAAAACAGAAAAATATTATCAACACAAGAAAAGAAAACAGAAGCATTTTTACATGATTTCAGATGGTAGTAAACCATGTTTTCCAAGTCCAATTCCTTGTTTCCTACTGATAGAAGCTACATATACACTGAAATGTCATCCTAAGCACTATTTCAAATAAAATTTGAGGACTGTCATGTCTCAAACTTTAAGCATTCTGATATGAACGGTTGCATATAAGTTACAAAACATTTAAACTAATATTATACAAGCTGCACAAATCTGCTTCTTCTTTGTAGTATAAAATGATTCCATTTCCACATTATTGAGAAAATTGTATTCAGCAAGTTATATAATACACAATAAAAAAAAATTATGTGATGCCAAGCATTTTAGTTATAAATGTATTCAGAATGGCATTCAATATTCAGTTACCTGCTCCATTTCCTCCTTTTTGATACCTAGGATGCTTCCCATTAATCGTAACACTTCATGACGCTGATTTTTTGGTGTGTGGAAGTGTCCAGTAAAGAGGTTTCTCATCAGGACTCTATGAAAACAGAGGCAGAAACAGCTCAGGCTAACTCACCAGTTGTCTCAATATCTAGTGTATGCAAACAATAAACACTAAACATACAAATATTTAATCATATTTAAATAATAGTTATAAAAAACACTAAACAGTAAAATATTTTAAAGTAGCTTTAAAAATTTTTTGACAAGTCTAATTAAGAATATTGCAAACAACCCAAAATGTGTACCTTTCAAAACATCACTTACTAGTCACCAACTTTCTTCAACCAAATAATCAACTGAGATGGTACCTCATTAGTAATCTCAGTGCCTGTCTGGGTTGATGTCTTAAGGAGACACTTCAGATTTTTCCCTCCATATCCTAAATGGTGATGATAGTTCTTGTGTTTAATGGCTATGCTTATATTTCCCCATTCATTAAAAATTTGCTCATAATATCTAAATCTTTAAAATGTTAAAGATATACTACATGTATACCTAGGTTTCACACCTAATGCATTTGAGCAAGATATGTCCACTTAAGGGCAGTAAAGAGAACAAAAAAGAATGGTAAGAACAAACTTTATATTTTCTAAGTACTTTATATTGCGGTGATGTTTTAACTCTTCCCTATGGTTTTAAGAAAAAGAATTTGAGCTGGGAAAGTCTATTTAAAAACCAAGAGAAGACAAGTTACTGACCCCTCATTAAAACTACCTGCAGCTCATCACTATATAAGAAAAAGAAAAAGTTTTTTAAAACCTTAATCACATACATTTACATGTAGAAATTGTTTTTACCATAAAAGTGATCCCCATAAAATACATAAAAGTAAAAGGCAGAGCATACTTGTCCACTTTTCCTTCTGTGCTATTTACTAAATTCATCAATTTCTTTTGTACATCATCCAGCATTTCTTGTCGGAGCTCATCTGTTTTAAAATATGTGAATAAACAGTCATTAACTGATTAAAATAGTCTGTATGAATGTATAATGAGATTTATGACATCTTTACTGAGAATTTTGAATATATGTACTTATTCTAATTAGGAATACTCAATTGCGTCCACCTCCTTCTTTGGTTCAGGGAATTAGGTTCTCTGGTATAGAAATTACCTAGAAGCCAGAGTACGCATTAATTCACATTGTTTACCCCCAATAAAATAATCAATTCTTTAACAGAACATTTAAAAACCAAAGGTTTTCTCATTCTCTTCAGAAACTTAACAGCAAAGAAGAGATTTTTCACAACTGCTTCCTTGCATGAAACATCTCCAGAGCCACTCTTTAATGGGAAAAAACCGGAAAGGACAATTTAAAATTTTCCTTTTTCCATTTTCGCGGCTGGAATCTTTTTTGGTGAGCTAAGAAGAGCAGCTAACACAACCAAGACCATGGCTCAGAAGGCAGCTGATAGGGCAAAGTATCCTGGGGTAAATAAGCTGCAAAAAACAATTCAGATCACTGGTTCCAACACACTAGGCAAGATACTATAGCTTATGACTGATTTAGAAAGATGTTTAGATTACTTTATTTTTAAATTCTTATTTATTTTAAAAGGAAGCAAAATCTGTAAAGTCTTGGCAGAATACTAGGAATGTGAACAGTATTAAAAGCAAAGTCTAGAATTACAACAGGAGAGACCCTGTTCATAATCAACCATGCCATGGGACCATGGATTCCTAGACTAAGGAACTCTCAGCAAACCCATGGAGTTTACACCCATTTCCTCAGAAATGGATAGTCTGAGCCGAAGGAGATGCTTATTAACATCAAGCTAGATTACAAATTTCATTCTGAAAGAAATTAAGAGAACGCTTTGCAGTAGAGCTCAACTTTTCAAATCAAGAAACACTCACATCCCAACATGAGACAACTCTGACCTCTTTCCACAAACCTACTCTTCGAGTTATGCAGCATTTTCCTAGTGGTAGTGGGATACAAGTTTCCTTATCCAGTATACCACTTGCAAATGTTTTCTCCCACTCTGTGAGTTGTCATTTCACTTTCTTGATGGTATCCTTTGAAGCACAAAAGTTTTTAATTTTGATGAAGTCCAATTTAGTTTTTCTTTTGTTGCTTGCCCCTTTAGTGTCATATCTAAGAAGCCACTGCTTAACTCAACATCACCAAGATTTACTCCTATGTTTTCTTCTAAGAGTTTCACAGTTTTAACTATAAAATGTAGGTCTATGACCCACTTTGAGTTACTTTTTGTGCATGGTATGAGGTAAGGGTCCAACTTCGTTCCTGTACATGTGGATATCCAGTTGTTCTGGTACCATGTGTTGAAAAAACTATTCCTTTGGAATCCTTGTTGAAAATCAATTGACCAGAAATATATGATTTATTTCTGAACTCTCAATTCCCACTGCAAGACCTCTGCAAATGTTTTTCCTTTTGCCTGAAAAGCTCTTTTCCTTCGGCACTGCCTATTAAACTCCTCTTTACCATTCACATCTCAGTTCCCAGGTCCCTTCCTCAAAGAAGTTTTCTCTGAACCTTACAGATTAGGCCAGGTTCATCTGCTTTATGTTTTCATTCTGTCTGTACAATACTAAAATTCTGATTTACAGTACTAAATGTATATACAGAATGTCCAGTTTAACTGTTTGCAATGGTTTGTGGTTTTTCCAAATTGCAAAAATCTAAACTGCAAAATGTAATAGGCTAACTTTTACCAAAACAGAGATGGTTGTCATAACCATATTATAAAAGCAAGGTCTGTGTTTGGAAAATCTACTACAAACATTTCCTTTCCTGTCTTTCCAGGGAGGAATTTAAGCTTGGACATTAAGAGAGAGACAGACAGACACAGAAAGACAGACAGAGACAGAGAGAACAAGACTGTTACTAAAGTCTGAGTCAGTAAAAGACATTTTAGATTCTTAATGGGCACATATATACTACGAACCATGGTGCCACATGGGCCTTTTCTAGTACTACCTTCTAAATTAAGTAGAACTCTTAATTATTCAGAGGAAGAACAGCAAGTAAGTTAATCTCTTGTTGATGTTCTGAATTAACCACCCCACTCATGAACTAAAGTAAGAGCCAGAGTAAAGATGGGTAGTCTTCTCTTTCATCCTCCTCCACTTCTCCCCAAGGCTATACAAAGGTAGCAGAACAAGAGGTCAAACTTAACCTACCCTAACCTTCTCTGAGATTTCCCTTCTCCTAACTACTTTCTTCTAAAATTAATGATTTTTATATTGATTACATGTCAAAATGATAATATTCTAGATACATTGGGTTATATAAAATACATTATTAAAATTAATCTCCCTGTATCTTTTTACTTTTTAAACATGGCTACTAAAATATTTTTTAATTATAAATGTGGTTTGCATTGCATTTTTATGGGATAGCACTGCTTTGGAGTATAACCAGGATATAACCACTACACTATACTGTCTCTTATTAAAAAAAGAAAAGGAAGATAAAACTGAATGATAGATATCTTCAGAGTAAAATTCACAGAGCTGATTCTGATAAAAATGATTTTAGTAAAATTAATTAGAAAAATTTAACTTTGCTCTATGAAAAACTGATCAGGAAATCCATCTTAATAAAGTTTGAGTAGAAAATATTTTCTTGATGAAAATTCCTTAATATGGGTATAACTTTTATTAAAATCTCTGTGTTCTGAAAGGATGATCAAAACATCCTTAAGGCCATAATAATAGGGTAAAATTTCTTAAACTCATTATCAGAATACAAGTTAGTCCTGAGCTAATGAGAAAGAGAATTGACAATGTGCATATCCTTGCAGACATGTAGAGGGCTATTTCAAATACGAGCAGTAGTTTAAATGGATTCTGATATTTGAGTCTAGAAAACAACCTCAGAATTTGGGGGAAGGGACTGGAAGGATGGATTAACTAGGAAAGATTTAGAAAAGAAAAGAAAGGCAAATACTGACTTCAAAGATCCCTACAGATTTCTCTTTTTCCCCCAGGCACACCTATTCTCCTCCCACAAAAGATTCTCAATATTTCTCCATAAAAACTGCACACTAATTCAAACCACAATTTGAAACAGAATTATATTTATATGGGCAGGCAAAACATAGTTATTCAGAAATGGGGTTTTAGCCAAATACAATATCCCTGTGAAATAACCTAAAAACATGCCAAAATAATTGTCTGGAAGTTAGGGGGGAAAGAAAAGGCGGGGGGGTACACTTTAAAGTTGAGCAATAAAGCAACTGAGGTTGGTCTAGTTTAGGGGAAGAGTTACTCTGAATATCTGACATCCTAAAACCATATCAGAGCCTCGTCTCTGTAATACCTAGAGATGGTGTCATGATCTTCATCACTTGATTTAAAATCAAAATTTAACATAAAATGTAAGTGACTACAACAAATTAGTACATCATAATTTTACGTTTTATTTGCAATTAGTAACACTGCACTATTAATACTGTCTTCAGAGAGCATCGTACAGTTAGGTCACACTCCTTACAAAGTCATTGGCTATTTTATGACTAAGCTCCCTTGGACAAGATTCAAGTTTATTTAACAGTCACCTGACTGAGAAAAGAAAGATGGCTGGAGCAGGACTTGAGAGTCGGGAGACCTGCATGTGAATTATGGTCTTGTCACAAGACCTGGATGTGAATCATGGTCCTGTCACCAGGGCCGGACTTTGTTGCCTATTTTGTAAAATGAGCATGCTTATCTCAAAGGATTTTGAGGGACTCTACTGAATGATTAAATGTGACATTTCTAACCAGTAAAGTTCTATATAAAGCATTAGTATTCATTCATCTGATTTTTTAAAATATCATCTTTCAACCTAGCCCTAACCATTATCGATAATATGTATCACTTTGGTTAACATTAACACTGATAACTTTTCCTCCATTTTGCCTTATTTGTCATCTTTACAAACTATGGCAAAGAAGTCAATGCAAGGAAAAAAGAATGTTAGAAATATGATTTTATTATAGACATGTCAGTAAATAAACTGGGTCTTGTGTCTTACTTGGACTGGCTACCTAAAAAATAAATTTAAATCTGATATATTAAATCTAATATAAGGAAATTTAGCCTCTTCAGTCAATTAAATATAATTAAAGCAAAGGCTAGAAATTTGATGGTCTTTTTATTACAGAATTTCAACTTATACAAGATCACTTTCATTATAACATCAAACGATTTTTTTTTTCCTAGCTCTGCCAAAGCAAGGCCTCAAAAAATTTACTGAACACTCAGATTTGTTTCTCTCCACGGAAATCTTTAGTAAAAGGCGAAAGATTTATTTGATCTAAAGAGAAACCAGAGTATCCAAATGATGTTTTTTAAAGGCACCTTGTACTTATTTATATTGGAAGTTAAGACATATTAGTGGGCTTCCCTGGTGGCGCAGGGGTTAAGAATCTGCCTGCCAATGCAGGGGACATGGGTTCAAGCCCTGGTCTGGGAAGATCCCACATGCCGCGGAGCAACTAAGCCCGTGCATGACAACTACTGAGCCTGCACTCTCAAGCCCCGCAAGCCACAACTACTGAGCCCATGCACCACAGCTACTGAAGCCCACGCGCCTAGAGCCTGTGCTCTGCAACAAGAGAAGCCACCGCAATGAGAAGCCTGTGCACTGCAATAAAGAGTAGTCCCACCTCGTCGCAACTAGAGAAAGCCCGCGCGCAGCAACGAAGACCCAATGCAGCCAAAATATATAAATAAAAATAAATTAAAAAAAAAAGACATATTAGCAACTGCTTTGTCTTTTAACTCGATTCCTTTCAACCATTTCAACAGAATTTTAAGGTCTAGAGTATATGGTGAATGCTTTCTTGTTCCATAATTATAATTATTAATTGCAGAGTAAAAAGTAATTTTTGAAACTCCACTTCCTAGCAATGAACTCACAGAAAAGAATTTTATTAATACCGTATAACCTCATTAACTTAAATTTCAATAGATTAGAATCTGTGATTAAACTGAAATATCAATGTTGAAGTCTACTGGATTATTTGTACAGTTAAATTAGAGTTACTATGTGCATTTGAAAGAGATTTTATGTAAATATTTTTAATATAACCAGATCAAATTTATTTTCCCTCTCCATCCTCCTCCCTCAATCCTTTAATACATTAGAATTCAGATAATTTGTACTGCATTTTTCATATCAAAACAAATTTTTTTAAAGACTGAATATTATGAGTCAAGTAATTTTTTTTATTTTTAATTTTTTAACATCTTTATTGGAGTATAATTGCTTTACAATGGTGTGTTAGTCTCTGCTTTATAACAAAGTGAATCAGTTACACATATACACATGTCCCCATATCTTTTTTTTTTTGTCTGAAACATTTATATTAACATATTTCCATACAAATATAGGATTTTTAGAAATTTCATGTAATGTCTGAAACATTTATATTAACATATTTCCATACAAATAACCCAATGAAAGTTTAGTATTAGTCGTTTTGTTTGTTTTTTTATACTGCAGGTTCTTATTAGGCATCAATTTTATACACATCAGTGTATACATGTCTCAACTTCTGCCCTGCAAACTGGCTCATCTGTACCATTTTTCTAGGTTCCGCATACATGCATTAATATACGATATTTGTTTTTCTCTTTCTGACTTACTTCACTCTGTATGACAGTCTCTAGATCCATCCACGTCTCAACAAATGACTCAATTTCGTTCCTTTTTATGGCTGAGTAATATTCCATTGTATATATGTACCACATCTTCTTTATCCATTCGTCTGTTGATGGGCATTTAGGTTGCTTCCATGACCTGGCTATTGTAAATAGTGCTGCAATGAACATTCGGGTGCATGTGTCTTTTTGAATTACGGTTTTCTCTGGGTATATGCCCAGTAGTGGGATTGCTGGGTCATATGGTAATTCTATTTTTAGTTTTTTAAGGAACCTCCATATTGTTCTCCATAGTGGCTGTATCAATTTACATTCCCACCAACAGTGCAAGAGGGTTCCCTTTTCTCCACACCCTCTCCAGCATTTGTTGTTTGTAGATTTTCTGATGATGCCCATTCTAACAGGAGTGAGGTGATACCTCATTGTAGTTTTGATTTGCATTTCTCTAATAATTAGTGATGTTGAGCATCTTTTCATGTGCTTCGGGGCCGTCTGTATATCTTCTTTGGAGAAATGTCTATTTAGGTCTTCTGCCCATTTTTGGATTGGGGTGTTTGTTTCTTTGATATTGAGCTGAATGAGCTGTTTATATATTTTGGAGATTAATCCTTTGTCCGTTGATTCATTTGCAATATTTTCTCCCATTCTGAGGGTTGTCTTTTCGTCTTGTTTATGGTTTCCTTTGCTGTGCAAAAGCTTTGAAGTTTCATTAGGTCCCACTTGTTTATTTTTGTTTTTATTTCCATTACTCTAGGAGGTGGATCAAAAAAGATCTTGTTGTGATTTATGTCAAAGAGTGTTCTTCCTATGTTTTCCTCTAAGAGTTTTATAGTGTCCAGTCTTATATTTAGGTCTCTAATCCATTTTGAGTTTATTTTTGTGTATGGTGTTAGGGAGTATTCTAATTTCATTCTTTTACATGTAGCTATCCAGTTTTCCCAGCACCACTTATTGAAGAGACTGTCTTTTCTCCATTGTATATGCCTGCCTCCTTTGTCATAGATTAGTTGACCATAGGTGCGTGGGTTAATCTCTGGGCTTTCTATCTTGTTCCATTGATCTATGTTTCTGTTTTTGTGCCAGTACCATATTGTCTTGATTACTGTAGCTTTGTAGTATAGTCTGAAGTCAGGGAGTCTGATTCCTCCAGCTCCATTTTTTTGCCTCAAGACTGCTTTGGCTATTCGGGGTCTTTTGTGTCTCCATACAAATTTTAAGATGATTTGTTCTAGCTCTGTAAAAAATGCCATTGGTAATTTGATAGGGATTGCATTGAATCTGTAGATTGCTTTGTGTAGTATACTCATTTTCACAATGTTGATTCTTCCAATCCAAGAACATGGTATATCTCTCCATCTGTTGGTATCATCTTTAATTTCTTTCATCAGTGTCTTATAGTTTTCTGCATACAGGTCTTTTGTCTCCCTAGGTAGGTTTATTCCTAGGTATTTTATTCTTTTTGTTGCAATGGTAAATGGGAGTGTTTCCATAATTTCTCTTTCAGATTTTTCATCATTAGTGTATAGGAATGCAAGAGATTTCTGTGCATTAATTTTGTATCCTGCAACTTTACCATATTCATTAATTAGCTCTAGCAGTTTTCTGGTGGCAGTTTTAGGATTCTCTATGTATAGTATCATGTCATCCGCAAACAGTGACAGTTTTACTTCTTCTTTTCCAATTTGTATTCCTTTTATTTCTTTTTCTTCTCTGATTGCCGTGGCTAGGACTTCCAGAACTATGTTGAATAATAGTGGTGAGAGTGGACATCCTTGTCTCGTTCCTGATCTTAGAGGAAATGCTTTCAGTTTTTCACCATTGAGAATGATGTTTGCTGTGGGTTTGTCATATATGGCCTTTATTATGTTGAGGTAGGTTCCCTCTATGCCCACTTTCTGGAGAGTTTTTATCAGAAATGGGTGTTGAATTTTGTCAAAAGCTTTTTCTGCATCTATTGAGATGATCATATGGTTTTTATTCTTCAATTTGTTAATATGGTGTATCACATTGATTGATTTGCGTACATTGAAGAATCCTTGCATCCCTGGGATAAATCCCACTTGATCATGGTGTATGATCCTTTTCATGTGTTGTTGGATTCTGTTTGCTAGTATTTTGTTGAGGATTTTTGCATCTATATTCATCAGTGATATTGGTCTGTAATTTTCTTTTTTTGTAGTGTCTTTGTCTGGTTTTGGTATCAGGGTGATGGTGACCTCATAGAATGAGTTTGGGAGTGTTCCTTCCTCTGCAATATTTTGGAAGAGTTTGAGAAGGATGGGTGTTAGCTCTTCTCTAAATGTTTGATAGAATTCACCTGTGGAGCCATCTGGTCCTGGACTTTTGTTTGTTGGAAGATTTTTAATCACAGTTTCAATTTCATTACTTGTGATTGGTCTGTTCATATTTTCTGTTTCTTCCTGGTTCAGTCTTGGAAGGTTATACCTTTCTAAGAATATGTCCATTTCTTCCAGGTTGTCCATTTTATTGGCATAAAGTTGCTTGTAGTAGTCTCTTAGGATGCTTTGTATTTCTGCAGTGTCTGTTGTAACTTCTCCTTTTTCATTTCTGATTTTATTGATTTGAGTCCTCTCCCTCTTTTTCTTAATGAGTCTGGCTAATGGCTTATCAATTTTGTTTATCTTCTCAAAGAACCAACTTTTAGTTTTATTGATCTTTGCTATTGTTTTGTTTGTTTCTATTTCATTTATTTCTGCTCTGATCTTTATGATTTCTTTCCTTCTGCTAACTTTGGGTTTTGTTTGTTCTTCTTTCTCTAGTTTCTTTAGGTGTAAGGTTAGATTGTTTACTTGAGATTTTTCTTGTTTCTTTAGGTAGGCTTGTATAGCTATAAACTTCCCTCTTAGAACCGCTTTTGCTGCATCCCATAGGTTTTGGGTCGTCGTGTTTTCATTGTCATTTGTCTCTAGGTATTTTTTTATTTCCTCTTTGATTTCTTCAGTGATCTCTTGGTTACTTAGTAACGTATTGTTTAGCCTCCATGTGTTTGTCTTTTTTACGTTTTTTTCCCTGTAATTCATTTCTAATCTCATAGCGTTGTGGTCAGAAAAGATGCTTGATATGATTTCAATTTTCTTAAATTTACTGAGGCTTGATTTGTGACCCAAGATGTGATCTATCCTGGAGAATGTTCCATGTGCACTTGAGAAGAAAGTGTAATCTGCTGTTTTTGGATGGAATGTCCTATATATATCAATTAAATCTATCTGGTCTATTGTGTCATTTAAAGCTTCTGTTTCCTTATTTATTTTCATTTTGGATGATCTGTCCATTGGTGTAAGTGAGGTGTTAAAGTCCCCCACTATTATTGTGTTACTGTCGATTTCCTCTTTTATAGCTGTTAGCAGTTGCCTTATGTATTGAGGTGCTCCTATGTTGGGTGCATATATATTTATAATTGTTATATCTTCTTCTTGGATTGATCCCTGGATCATTATGTAGTGTCCTTCCTTGTCTCTTGTAACATTCTTTATTTTAAAGTCTATTTTATCTGATATGAGTATAGCTACTCCAGCTTTCTTTTGATTTTCATTTGCATGGAATATCTTTTTCCATCCCCTCACTTTCAGTCTGTATGTGTCCCTAGGTCTAAAGTGGGTCTCTTGTAGACAGCATATATATGGGTCTTGTTTTTGTATCCATTCAGCCAGTCTATATCTTTTGGTTGGGGCATTTAATCCATTCACGTTTAAGGTAATTATCGATATGTATGTTCCTATGACCATTTTCTTAATTGTTTTGGGTTTGTTTTTGTAGGTCCTTTTCTTTTCTTGTGTTTCCCACTTAGAGAAGTTCCTTTAGCATTTGTTGTAGAGCTGGTTTGGTGGTGCTGAATTCTCTTAGCTTTTGCTTGTCTGTAAAGCTTTTGATTTCTCCATCAAATCTAAATGAGATCCTTGCTGGGTAGAGTAATCTTGGTTGTAGGTTCTTCCCTTTCATCACTTTAAGTATATCATGCCACTCCCTTCTGGCTTGCAGAGTTTCTGCTGAGAAATCAGCTGTTAACCTTATGGGAGTTCCCTTGTATGTTATTTGTCGTTTTTCCCTTGCTGCTTTCAATAATTTTTCTTTAATTTTTGCCACTTTGATTACTATGTGTCTCGGCGTGTTTCTCCTTGGATTTATTCTGTATGGGACTCTCTGCGCTTCCTGGACTTGGGTGGCTATTTCCTTTCCCATGTTAGGGAAGTTTTCGACTATAATCTCTTCAAATATTTTCTCTGGTCCTTTCTCTCTCTCTTCTCCTTCTGGGACCCCTATAATGCGAATGTTGTTGCGTTTAATGTTGTCCCAGAGGTCTCTTAGGCTGTTTTCATTTCTTTTCATTCTTTTTTCTTTAGTCTGTTCTGCAGCAGTGAATTCCACCATTCTGTCTTCCAGGTCACTTATCCGTTCTTCTGCCTCAGTTATTCTGCTATTAATTCCTTCTAGTGTAGTTTTCATTTCAGTTATTGTATTGTTCATCTCTGTTTGTTTGTTCTTTAATTCTTCTAGGTCTTTGTTAATCATTTCTTGCATCTTCTCAATCTTTGCCTCCATTCTTATTCCGAGGTCCTGGATCATCTTCACTATCATTATTCTGAATTCTTTTTCTGGAAGGTTGCCTATCTCCACTTCATTTAGTTGTTTTTCTGGGGTTTTATCTTGTTCCTTCATCTGGTACATAGCCCTCTGCCTTTTCATCTTCTCTATCTTTCTGTAACTGTGGTTTTTGTTCCACAGGCTGCAGGATTGTAGTTTTTTTTACTTCTGTTGTCTGCCCTCTGGTGGTTGAGGCTATCTAAGAGGCTTGATGGGATGCTCTGGTGGTGGGTAGAGCTTGTCCCCATATCTCTTCCCTCCTGTGTCTCCCTCCCTCCCACCCTCCCTAACCCACCTCTCTAGGTAGTCACAAAGCACCGAGCTGATCTCCCTGTGCTGTGCGGCTGCTTCCCACTAGCTATCTATTTTACATTTGGTAGTGTACATATGTCCATGCCACCCTCTCACTTTGTCCCAGCTTACCCTTCCCCCTCCCTGTATCCTCAAGTCCATTCTCTAGTAGGCCTGTGTCTTTATTCCTGTCTTGCCCCTAGGTTCTTCATGACCATTTTTTTTTTTAGATTCCATATATATGTGTTAGCATACAGTATTTGTTTTTCTCTTTCTGACTTACTTCACTCTGTATGACAGACTCTAGGTCCATCCACCTCACTACAAATAACTCAATTTCGTTTCTTTTTATGGCTGAGTAATATTCCATTGTATATATGTGCCACATCTTCTTTATCCATTCTTCTGTCGATGGACATTTAGGTTGCTTCCATGTCCTGGCTATTGTAAATAGAGCTGCAATGAACATTGTGGTACATGACTCTTTTTGAATTACGGTTTTCTCAGGGTATATGCCCAGTAGTGGGACTGCTGGGTCATATGGTAGTTCTATGTATAGTTTCTTAAGGAACCTCCATACTGTTCTCCATAGTGGCTGTATCAATTTACATTCCCACCAACAGTGCAAGAGGGTTCTCTTTTCTCCACACCCTCTCCAGCATTTATTGTTTGCAGATTTTTTGATGATGGCCATTCTGACTGGTGTGAGATGATATCTCATTGTAGTTTTGATTTGCATTTCTCTAATGATTAATGATATTGAGCATTCTTTCATGTGTTTGTTGGCAATCTGTATATCTTCTTTGGAGAAATGTCTATTTAGGTCTTCTGCCCATTTTTGGATTGGGTTTGTTTTTTTGATATTGAGCTGCATGAGCTGCTTGTAAATTTTGGAGATTAATCCTTTGTCAGTTGCTTATGAGTCAAGTTATATATTTAATTTTTAAAGGTTCACACAGACCTGCCATATCCCAAAAGAAAGGGCCACAGTTGGGTCAGTGAGCAGTAAAGTCATTATAATAATTTTGCCACTTACTGAATATCATCATCACTATATACTTATACTGATATTTATTAACGACAAAGACTTTCTAGGCTACAGACTAAACCTCAACCCGTTTCTGAAAGGTCACTGTTGCAAATTAGCACGGACTAAATCTGATACAAGGAAATGTTTTGTTCAGACCACACAGGGTTTTTTGAAAAACTTAAATTACATGTCACGTTAAAAAATTGGAACATTTCACGTAAGTCTACATTTCTGGTGTCTCTTGAAAGACCTGAAGATCTGGCAACCCTGGACCCACATTCCTATACAACAACAGTTCAGTGAAGCTGAGAATTTGTTGCCCCCTATAAGAAGCTCTCCAATTCACCACAGTCTCTACTTAGTCCTTTTTGCTCCTTTATATTATAATTTGTGCCCCAGTTTACAGTTTCTGTTGGTGATCCTTACTTATAGCTTCATTTCTTCACAAAGCAGTTCACTCCCACCTCTGCCTTCTCGGCACTCCACACCAACACAGCACACACACGCACACGTTATTAGTCCACCAGATCTTCAGCCAGTTTCCAAATTATGACACACAGTTTCATACGAATTCCTCCCTCTGTCTAGAATGTTCTCCCCCAACTCTCTGCCTGCTTCACTGTACGTATTCACCATTCAAGTGAGGGCAAGTATACCCTTCACTAGCCTTTTCTACCCTTGTACACCACCATCAAGAAGTAGAATGGATTGCTTCTTCCTTTTGAAATAGCTTGCTGCATGTATGTGACTACATGTAGTCTTCCCCTATTCCTGCTTGACTATAAACCTCCTGAAGGTAGAACTCTTGTCCCGTATCTTTGTATCTTTAGTACTTATTTTAGTGCTTGGTACACAGCACAAAACAATGAATTTGTGATAAATGAAAGGATGACTGACTTTTCTCTGGGAAGGGAGACTATCTGAGAATAGAACACAGGTCAAAAAAGAATAAATGATTTATGTTATGAATTACTCATACTATTCATATGAGGAAAAATACACAAAACATACAAAGTCAAAAAATTCTCATATCTACATAATTTGCTTTTCCCTTTATACCTAGAAGAATAAAATATACATTTAAAAATACAACCATTAAGTTGAAAAGGGCCTAATTATTTACCTAATTGACATAGCTTTTTTCTTAACTAAAATGTTGACATTTTCTAGTATACCCAGATGTTTATATCATCACAAATAATTTTTTTAACTATTTATGGCAATTCAGAAAACTGCATCTGGTATTTCTTATATGTTTCCTCTAAAATCACCACTTCTGCCAAAAACATCTATAAAGAAATCCCTCAAAAGATTTGGGTAACAAAGCGTCTGGGAATGTATCTGGCCTATGTTCAACAGGACATTATATGTTTTCTTGTATAAATCGTGTCCTGGAAAACGGAATGTCTTTATTTAAAATAAAAACTCTACCATCCAACACCATAAAGGCGGTTCCATGAAAAACATTTTAAATTTCTTTTATATGTGTAGTTTTAAAATACATTTTTATGCTTCATATTACAGTTGGTTTACTGGGGCTTATTTTATACATTCTTCTAGATTTTCTTTAAAAAACACTGTAAGGAAATTTTCCATTCTGAACTCATAGAAGACTTCTTTTTTAAAAGCAGTCACCAAACCTTCTTAAAATAAGAAAAAATCAGTGATGAGGCCCTTTCAGATATGGCTATAAACTGGCACACAGACCAGAAGACTTCCCCAGTGCTAGAATCTAAACTTGTATTGCTTATGAAAATTTATTTTTCTTGGTGTACCATAAAATTTACCACCCTTTTGAATAATCATTATCAAAACAATAACTCTTTTTTGCTTGCTATTTCAATTTTAACCAATCGTTTTCACTTAAGCAGGAATTTATCTCAAGGATGATGGTAGAGAATAATAAACGAAAGAAGGAAAATGTTAAATTTGGCCATGAATATAGGAAGATAACACGTCTTTTCATGGTTCAGGTTTCCACAGGTAGTATATTTTCCCATGAATGACAATTCCATAGAAATTCTGAACTCTGATCAACTCAGAATAGTTAATGAAAGACACTGTCCTATCTGCTTCATAGAGGACTAATGTCTTAAGTTTGAAAAAATCAATAAAATATAGGATGGCATGTGAAATAAGTCTTTGGAACTACACTGAAAAAGAACACTTTCAGGTAACATGTTGAAAGAATAACTTCTAAAAGGAAGGGAAGCAGTAATTCTTCTACCAGCCAACATTATCTATTAAAATATAGCACCTATAGGATCTTTTTTTTTTTTTTTTTAATTTTTGTCTTTGTTGGGTCTTTGTGGATGCTCGCAGGCTTTCTCTAGTTGCGATGAGCAGGCTTCTCATTGCAGTGGCTTCTCTTGTTGCGGAGCATGGGCTCTAGGCATGTGGGCTTCAGTAGTTGTGGCACACGGGCTCAGTAGTTGTGGCGCATGGGCTTAGTTGCTCCGTGGCATGTGGGATCTTCCCAGACCAGGGCTCGAACCCATGTCCCCTGCATTGGCAGGCAGATTCTTATCCACTGCGCCACCAGGGAAGCTCGTAGCACCTATAGGATCTGAGGGTTTCTTTTCATTGTTACTTTCCCTTGGTGTGTGGGTCAGGGGGATGAGGGGGAGAAGACAAAGAACTACTTACATTTGGGGAGTAAAATCCTACTACTAGTTTAGAGCTCTGTCTGCACAAGTTTCTTTCCTCCATGGAATGTCCCTAACCCTTCATGGGATTCTTGGAGAACTAAATATGCACTGTCTGACCAGAGTTGAGCACCACTGTCTTAAACTATGAAGCTATGGTGTACCTATGCCATATGTTACTTCGTTAACTAAGCTCCTTGAAAACAAAGGGATCCTATCTAGTATCTCACACAGCATCTAACATGAAGCCAAGTAGTTGGTTCTCATTAAGTATTTAATGCCTGATTAAGGCATCTTCATACTTTTCATACAAAGCCTGTAAATACTTGGAACTCAAAACCACAATTGCACATACACGGCACTGACAGTTATGGACTCTAAGAATGATTGAAATAATCAACAATTTACTATTTTAATACTGGTGTTATAAGCAATAGCTCCCTTTTCATATGTTTGACCAGACTGAATCATCTCATCTCTGGTGGCAATTACATAATTAAGCATTTCAAATAAAATACCACTTTTTAAAATGAGTTTCCTAATATTGTTTAAATGTTGAAACTGCATATCAACTAATCATCGACAGTCTACAGATGCTTAGAAATAAAACAATACTTTGCCTCTACGATTCAAGTCTCTGTGTACTTTCTTGCAACAAAAGCCAATCTGTCTTTTTCAAAATTGTTTCTCCTGGCAAATATTTTTGCTGTCTGGCCAAGTTTTGCATTAAAAATAAAGTACAGTATTACAACATCAATCAACATTTAAAGTACTTAATGATCTATGAAAGAAAATATACAGTGATTCTTTTGAAACAACCAAGCCAATCAAAGTTTTATTTATATTATCACATCAAGAGTACAGCTTTGATAAAATAAAATCACATTGGTGTTTAGAGATCTAAAAGCAATATTAAGCACTTAGGTAATAAAAGAAAACAGACTGTTAAGAAGAGCTTAAATGGCAAGAATGACTTAAAGAGACAGAACTGTCTGTCCCTTTACCCCCGCTTCCTGTCTGTGCAACACTGGCCTCTCGCCTGCCCTTTCAAATACCAGTTGTATAAGCACAATTAGAGCTTTTTCTGTGGCTAGTATTAACTTTACAAAATGAGTCCAAAGTTCCTATATATTTACAATGAATTATTACTGGTAACTTTTTACACGAATAGGGACCTAGGCCACCTAAGCCTTGCATTTACAATCAAAATCTAAAAATATTCTACTCCTGAGGATTTAAACGGTGCCTAAACAACTTACTAAGTAGTGCAGGGACTCTGATAACATTTAGCAACTACAATAAGTCATAGAATTTTTTATCTTACCATCATCTACTGGGAATGACATAGGTAGTTGTCTAAAAAGGTATGTGAACTTCATTAAATATTAAAGTAGCATGACATATATAGCAACCTTGTCACAGACCAAGGAGTTGGTTCAGAATACTGCCTTTTTACCTTCATTAGTCTAGCCCTTCCCTAGGATATCAATTCTTTGGCTAAACCCTTGGGTGCTCAGTATGTCTCCTCCAGGTTGCCCGTATGTCTTCCAGATAATGTTGTAGTTACATTGGTTTTCAACCTAACTAGACTGTTTTCCCAACAAACACTGCCTCCGGGTAAGGGCAACCATTTCAATATTTAGGGAGCAGCACAGAGGATATTGTCCTATCTTCGAAGGAGATATACAGAACAAAATACAAGTCAGACTATAAACAACTGTTTTCCTGACAAGAAGAAATACAGTAACATGGAAAGATAATGAATTTTGGTCAAGGATAAAAGATCAGTTTAAATCTCAGTTTCTTTAACTTATAAAATGGAACTAAATACTACCTACTTTACAGTTTCTTGTGAAGAGTAAATAAAATATGAGAAGACTAAATAATACAGTATAGATTATATAAAATGCCCATGATACTCAATATATAATTGTTTCCTTATTGTCCATTTCCAGCCCCTCTATTACATTTAGAGTTCTAAGGCTGGCCAAATCTTACAAAGCAAACAGAGGGCTTTTAGTTGGGCACTAATTTGCCACAGAATCAAGTTTTCTTGAGGACAATACCTCACATGATCTTATTATTTTTTATTCCTAACAATTTCTCATCTCCGGTCTCCTGCTGGTTTTAGGCCAACTTCCTCGGTTTGTCCTTTGGTATCCCCACTTCAGTGATTTGTCTACTTGCCTCCGTAATGTCCAAGTCACTGTTTTCTATTGTCTGACAGTATTTGTGCTGTACCATCTCCTACTTTTTCCTATTTCTAACTCTATTTCATGTTAGGGGGTACTTCTTAATTACTTCATTACATGCCTTGGTACTATTGTGCCTAACCCAGACACCTAAAGTTGACACATTTCTAGGTTCCTATCACCTTTCCAATAACCTTTAATCATTATCTACTAAATGTAGCCCTAGAATAGCTTCAACTTCCTGGGGACTGTTACATCAGAGATTAAATGAGAGCATGCCATCTTTGTCAGCAGTTAAGAGTTAACAGAGCACTATGAACCACCTGATTATCTGAGGCCCAACTGATAATCCTAAACACAGGACTCACGCTGGAGAATTGACAGGGCCTATGAGATAATTTACAAGCATCAAAAAATACATGATGAGTGCCTGCATGTAAAGCACCATCTATAATCATAAACAGCTAGTTATAGCCAGACATTCATTCCACAAAAAGTTACTCTTTTACTTGAGACTTACAAGTACTTACTTGTAAGTACTTACTCTAACGTATCAGACAGCTTTAGGCAGGATGACCACAGACTGAACAGGGAAAAGTTATACCATGACAAGTCGAGTCAGTCGAATCAATACCTTTGATGGTCAACAGGGTGACAGCCAGCACAACTGGACTGCCTCAATATTCCGGAAAACTAACTGGACAGCCAGGGCCAACTTATGACTCTGGTTTCACTAGGACCAGATTCAAATCAAAGCAAACTGGTCATGAGAGATGGAAATGGAAGTCACACACTAATGGCAGTTGGTCTCACTCGACTGTACCAATGCATGGGGGGAAACCACGTCTGATTCAATACTAGTGTTGTAAGGGAAAAAGGAAAAGGAAAAAAACCTACTTTGTTTTTTAAGTTCTTCAATTTGTTCTTCCTTTAAATCTAACTGTTCTGTAAGTCTTGATGCTGAATCCAACGCAGCATTTGCTTCATCCAAACGCTCCTGAGGAAGAAAAGTTCATTAAAAAGCAGCATGCAAAAACTATTTCACAAACTATAGGGCTGGAAGACATCTTAAAGTCAATCAACCCCTTTCAGCTAATGAAGCTGTATTTCTGTGACCTTGGGCAAGTTCATTTGATAATAATAAGTATCAAAGATAGAACCCACACTTCACAACACAATAATGTCTCTTTCAGAGAAACCAAATAAAAAAGAGAATGCTATTTAAAGACAATATGGTGACAAAAGTTTAAAAAGTGACAATAGGAATAAAAACTACATGAAAAATACAAAAAGTCAAGAAATATAGCAACAATTTTTTTTTTTTTTTTTTTTTTTTTGGCTGTGTTGGGTCTTCGTTGCTGCACATGGGCTTTCTCTAGTTGCGGCAAGCGGGGACTACTCTTTGTTGAGGTGCGTGGGCTTCTCATTGCGGTGGCTTCTCTTGTTGTGGAGCTCGGGCTCTAGGCGCACAGGCTTAAGTAGCTGTGGCACGCGGGCTCTGTAGTTTGTGGCTTGTGGGCTCTAGAGCACAGGCTCAGTAGTTGTGGTGCACGGGCTTAGTTGCTCCGTGGCATGTGGGATCTTCCCGGACCAGGGCTCGAACCCACGTCCCCTGCACTGGCAGGCGGATTCTTAACCACTGCACCACCAGGGAAGTCCCAACAAATGTTCTTTTTTAATTTTTGCAAGTCTGATGGGTATAAAGTGATGTTTCATTATTACTTTATTGCTTTAATTTTTATTTCTCTAACTATAATCCATACTAGTGAATTTGAGTAATTTTTCATGTTAACAGGACAGCTGGATCTGCTCTTATGCAGAAATCTTTGTATACCTTGCCCATTTTTCCATTGAGCTGTCTTTCTCTCGTCAGTTTGTAAGAGCACCTTATATAGTAGATATGAACCCTTTGTGATCAGTGCTACAAATATAGTCAAACATGTCCTACTTTGATTCTTGAGTTTTAGTCTAGGTTAGGCTCCTCCCTGCCCTGAACTGCACATGTGGTCTTCTAGATTTTCTTGGAAGATATTTTTCTTTTTTAACATTTATATCTTTAAAACAGTATTTCTCAGTAGGAGTTCTTTCAATATTCCTGGCCTCTGGCCACTAAATGCCAGAAGGTCTACCCACAGTCACTGTAACAGCCAAAAATACCCCTCAGATTTCCAGCACCACTCCCAGTTGAGAATCCTTGCTTTAATACAGTTGGAATTTACTTTTGTATATAGTGTAAGACAGGGGTCCAATTTCATTTTCTTCCATACAGACAGCCGGTTGTATCTACTGTTTATTAGATAACCTACCCTTTTCCCCACTGAACTGAAAGTAGTTTAGGGTTTAGTTTTAAATTTAATTCTCAAATACAACCTGGGCTCCATTTCTGGATTCTCCTTCTGTTCCACTAATCTAGTCAATATGGTATTGATTTATGGCTCTATTCTGACATTTAGTAGGCAAGTCCCTCCTCACCATTATTCTTTCACACAATTTTCTTGGCTATTCTAGAGGATTCACCCATGTACATGTCAGGTCCAGTTTCATCATCTTGAATCAGAGTGTGATAGCTTTTTTGATGTATCATCTTGGATAGGCTAGTCCCCAGTTACCAAGTCAAACTTAAGGTAGGTATTGCTGTGAAGGTATTTTGCAAATGTAATCAAAGCCCAAATCAGCTGAATTTATGGAAGGCACATTATCCTGGATAATCAGGGTGGACCTGATTGAACCAGCTGAAACTCCTTGAAATCAGGACTGAGGTTTCTCCATAAAGAAGAAATTCCATCTGTGGACAGCAACTTCAGCCCATGCCCACAGAGTCCATCCTGCTTGTGATTTTTTTTCCTGACCACCTGTGGACAACAGCTTTGGCCCACGCCTATGAGTTCCAGCCTGCCTATGATGTGATCTTCCCATTTTGACTGCCAAACCTACCTAACTTGCTTAGCCAGGCCCCACAATGTTGCCAATTCCTTGTAACAAATCTCATAGGTATCCATATATAGTACATACATCAATGTATATGTGTATGTATATGTATGTGTACATATGTGTACACACATACACATCCTACTGGTTCTGCTTCTCAGGTTAAACCTTAACTGATACAAAGAGAGACTGAAACAAAAAAATTTTAAACAAAATCAACATCCAAAATCAACAAGATTAAATTTAGTGTAAAGGAAATTTAAATAAGCTTTCATATGACTTTGTTAACCTCATAGCATTTATATTTAAGAAATAATTAAAGCTTAAAAAAACTACACTAAGACGTTTTTGAAAATTAACATTTAGATTTCATTATTCTTTCTACCATTTTTTTGTTTTTTATTTCATTAATTTCAACTTTTATCTTTACTAATTCCCTCTCAGTTTCTTCTGATTTATTTTGTTGTTTTTCTAAATATATATTACATTAAAAAATTTTTTAAATAGAGCTAGTTTAAAAAGAAGATCTGGACTTCTAACAGTATGACCAACTAGAGATTTTGGACCCACTGAAAACAAAAGCATCAAATAAAATATCTTTTTAATGTGTTAATGAGCTAACCAGAAAGTAAGCATAAATGGTGAATAAACATATTAAAAGATGCTTGACCTCATTACTAGAAATGCAAATTAAAACCATAAGATAGCCCTTCCCACCTACCACATTGTCAAACACTTTAAAAAATTCTGATAATGCTAGCATTGCTGAGGATGTAGAACAAGAACTCTTAGTACCACTGGTAGGAGAAAATTAGCACAAGTGCTTCAGAAAACAATTTGCCCCCAAATCTAATAAAATTGAAATTGCCCATATATATCCCATGACTCAGCAATTCCAATCGAGATACACACCTGAAACTCTTATGCATGTGCACCAGGAGATGTAAACAAGGAAATTCATAACCACATTGTTTGTATGGCAGATAAGGGAAATGTCCTTTATCAGGAAAATGGGTAAATAAATTACATATTCATGCAAGGAATACAGCAGTGAAAATAATGAACCTTCTAACACAATAACTACACAGTTACACGGCTGAAACTCATGAACATAATACTAAGCAAAAAAAGCAAGCCTCAGAAGAATTCCATTTACATACAGTTCAGAATTCCATTTATACAGAGTTTAAAAATATGCAAAACCAAACAATGTACTGTAAAAAGATGTAAATCTATGTGATAAAACCATAAAGAAAAACAAGGGGGTAAAATACATAAAAGGTGGTAAGAAGGAGAGGAGATGTTCCGTAAGGGGTGCTTACGGAACTTCAAAGGGTGACATTCTTTTACTGGGTAGTGAGTATGTGGGTATTTGCTGTATTGCTATTCTTATATTTTATACGTATTATCTAAATATTGTTTTGCAGTCACTCAACATTTAGTAAAAATTTTAAAACATTAAAGTATGTCTTCAATTATTTAGAATATTAATATGCCTAAACAGCATATTCACCTCTAATGACAGATACATAAATTTTATTACTTTCCACCAGCTATCACCAGAGTCTACTTATGACTCAGAAAAGTTTATCCTACATCAAACAGCAAGTCACTGTGGTGTCTCTTCATGGGGTTCATTTAATTTATTTCTTATATATAATATTTATAGGCATGAAATACAGCATAATAATAAACAGAAAAATATTTTAAAGAATTAAGGTGCAATATGGTCACCTTATCTTTGATAAAGGAGGCAAGAGTATACAGTGGTGAAAAGACAGCCTCTTCAATAAGCGGTGCTGGGAAAACTGGACAGCTACATGTAAAAGAATGAAATTAGAACACTTCCTAACACCATACACAAAAATAAACTCAAAATGGATTAAAGCCCTAAATGTAAGGCCAGACACTATAAAACTCTTAGAGGAAAACATAGGCAGAACACTCTATGACATAAATCACAGCAAAATCCTTTTCGATGCACTTCCTAGAGAAATGGAAATAAAAACAAAAATAAACAAATGGGACCTAATGAAACTTAAAAGCTTTTGCACAGCAAAGGAAACCATAAACAAGACGAAAAGACAACCCTCAGAATCCGAGAAAATATTTGCAAACGAAGCAACTGACAAAGGGTTAATCTCCAAAATACATAAGCAGCTCATGCAGTTCAATATCAAACAAACAAACAACCCAATCCAAAAATGGGCAGAAGACCTAAATAGACATTTCTCCAAAGAAGATAAACAGATTGCCAACAAACACATGAAAGGATGCTCAACAGCACTAATCATTAGAGAAATGCAAATCTAAACTACAATGAGGTTATCACCTCACACCGGTCAGAATGGTCATCATCAAAAAATCTACAAACAATAAATGCTGGAGAGGGTGTGGAGAAAAGGGAACCCTCTTGCACTGTTGGTGGGAATGTAAATTGATACAGCCACTATGGAGAACAATTTGGAGGTTCCTTAAAAAACTAAACATAGAACTACCATATGACCCAGCAACCCCACTACTGGGCATATACCCTGAGAGAACCGTAATTCAAAAAGAGTCATGTACCACAATGTTCATTGCAGCTCTATTTACAATAGCCAGGACATGGAAGCAACCTAGATGTCCATCGACAGATGAATGGATAAAGAAGATGTGGCACATATATACAATGGAATATTACTCAGCCATAAAAAGAAACAAAATTGAGTTATTTGTAGTGAGGTGGATGGACCTAGAGTCTGTCATACAGAGTGAAGTCAGTCAGAAAGAGAAAAACAAATACCGTATGCTAACACATATATATATGGAATCTAAAAAAAAGAAATGGTTTTGATGAACCCAGGGGCAGGACAGGAATAAAGACAGAGATATAGAGAATGGGCTTGAGGAGACGGGGAGGGGGGAGGGTAAGCTGGGACGAAGTGAGAGAGTAGCACTGACATATATACACTACCAAATGTAAAATAGACAGCTAGTGGGAAGCAGCTGCATGGCACAGGGAGATCAGCTCGGTGCTTTGTGACCACCTAGAGGGGTGGGATAAGGAGGGTGGGAGGGAGACCCAAGAGGGAGGGGATATGGGGATATACATATGCATATAGCTGATTCACTTTGTTATACAGCAGAAACTAAAAACACTGTAAAGCAATTATACTCTGATAAAGATGTTAAAAAAAAGATACAGCAAAAAAAAAGAATTAAGGTGCAAAAGAAAAAGATCTAATGGGATAATATACATTATTTTAATCCATGTGAAATAAAGTGCCCAATATATTTTGTTGAAAACAGAAAATTATACAGTTAAAATTTTACATTAATTTTTTTTAGTGATCTCTAAAATGCCCACCTGTGCTAAAAATTTAAATCTCATATTTGCTGTGTCTGTGCTAAACTATAAGTAACATGAGGGAAATCCTAAGTATCTTATTCACTGTTATGCCTCAGTGACAACATCTACTAAATTACCTGTTTAGGAGATTATTTCCAAGACAAAAATTCTACAACTAATTGTTTTGTGCATAATTAAATTTACAAGAGTAAATTATTTCAACCAACCTGTAATGATACGAGTTTTCCTTCCAGATTTTCTGCCTTTTTCTTCCATTCAGCAACAAGTTGCTTGTGCTTTTCTAGTTCAGCAGAATACATAGCTTTTTCCTCTAAAGAGGAAAAAGAAGTTACATTACTATTTTGTAATTGTGTGATAAAATTAGAATTTTAAACCACTTGAAATTTTAATAATTCAACAAAAATAGTTCAAATGTCTTAACAAGAAAATTATATATGCCTTAGTGATGACGTTAACTGGAATTAAAGTAATGAGATCACTTTCCTCTGCTTAAATCCTTCTGCACCATGTCCATCTTGCAAACTTTCCCTCCCTTCAGAACTCTACTCAAATATTTCCTCTTTAGCAAAGCTTTTTCTATGGCCTCAGTACCATACTATTTTGTACACATGTCCACTCTAGTATTATACAGAGCAGACCTAGAGAATTCTTACGTATAAAATTCAAAATTTCACCCATAGGAGTAACCCTGATATGTACGTATGTACAAATGTTAAGTTTTGCTCAGGCACAAATCTATAACTTCTTTAACTTCATTAGCCTCACATCCTCTAACCGCCTGCCCCTCCACTAGCAGTTCATGCATTGCCAGTAATTACAGAATGTATGAGTTGACAAATGGATGGGTAAATGATCTAAAGGGGGTAAATCTGAGGATGGGAGGCAGATGTGAAAAAGCATATTTGGTTATCGGGGTACGTGTGCTCTGGTCACTATTACTATGTGCCTAGAAAAGTACTTTCCACCTGAACTAGAAAAATGCAGTTACCTTAAAGTATAGATGAACAGCTAAGAACAAATTAATCAGTACTTCAAAAGAGAGTAATTACTGATGATTAACTCTCTGAAGTGGATTCAACCTCCAACCAACATCTCAACACCTATCTTTTTTTTCTACATGTGTGCCTCTCTCTTCCTTTGTACTCCCCTTTATCATGTGAACCTCCTTACTATGTTACCCTCATACTTCCCTCAACTCTCGCCTTAACTAAAGTATCATAATATGACACTAAAAAAATTTTTTTAATAATTAGTATATACAGTTTATGTTCTCTACTCTTAACTGTAAAAAAAGTCTAATTTGTTGATGGCTACTTATCTTCTCCCCCTACAAGTGGGTAACCTTTCAAAGATTTCCCTATGCCTAATCTAAAACAGCACTCAAGCCAAAATTCCCAAAACTATGGCTGATCTGTGAACAACACAGGTTTGAACTGCATGGGTCCACCATATGTAGATTTTTTTCAGTAAATATATTGGAAAACTTTTTGGAGATTTGAGACAATTTGAAAAAGCAGATGAACCACATAGACTAGAAATATCAAAAACATTAAGAAAAAGGTTATGTCACGAATGCTTGAAATACATGTAGATACTAGTCTATCCTAACATAGGCAGAAGGTGAGTGATAATATAAATTTAACAATATGTTAGTTTTCTTACTGTTTTATAACTTTGCTTCCAAAGAATCACATTACCATAAGGTATGCCTCTCTTGTAATTGGAGAAACTACATATCAGCCTATCATCACAAGTAAGCGGTTTTTTTAAAAAATGTAACGTTTCCAGTACTATATTATGAATATACTGTTTTACTGTATACCATAAAAATTTTATAACCATTCATTAGTGTAAAGGCTAGGCTATCATAAAGTAATAATATTGCTACTTCTTCATTATCAATCACGAATCATTATACCTAAATATGAATTTCTTTTTCACACATTTCATTTTTGATGTCTAGTGTTAGTAATATGTATAATATCTACAGTGTTTTCCATCATACAAGAGAATACTGATGTAGGTACTAACAGACAATTCATCTTGTAAACAGATGTCATAAACTTATAGTATCAATAAATACAGTACAGTGAATGTATTTTCTCTTCCTTATGATTTTCTTAATAACATTTTCTTTTCTCTAGCTTCCTTTACTGTAAGAATACAGTATATAGTACATATAACATACAAAAAAATGTGTTAATTGACTATGTTATTAGTAAGGCTCCTGGTCAACAGTAGGCTATTAGGAGTTAAGTTCAGGGGAACTCAAGTTACGGATTTTCAACTGCATGGGGGGTAGGCATCCTAACCCATGCATTGCTCAAGGGTCAACCGTACAATAACTCTTCTTCAGTGAAAGACTGGCCATACAACTGACCTTGCTGGAAATGCTCCAGGACCATCTGCAGGTTGGAGAGTGACAGAGCATACTGCTTTACTTGTTCCTGAGACATGGAAAGCTGTAGTGCAGTTTCATCCCTTTGCTTGGATGCCACGTTCAACTGTTCCTGCAATGACTCTACCTGTAAACTGGCCTGATGGCTTTAAACAAAAAGAATAAAAGTCAAACTGTTTCTATCTATTTAGACACTTTGACAAGATGAAATACCTTCCTTACATTTTACTGCACTAAATGCAAGTTATATTCAAAGTATTTAGATACTTTAACAAGATGAAACCTCTTCCCTACGTTTTTTTTATTGTGGTAAAATACACATAACATTTACCATTTTAACCATTTTTATGTGTACAGTTCAGTGGTAGTAAGTACACTCACATGGCTGTACAACCATCACGACCATCCATCTCTAGCACTTTTTCATCTTCCCAAGCCGAAACTCCACACCCATTAAACAATAACCCCCTCTCCCCCCAGTAACCACCATTCTACTTTCTGTCTCTATGAATCTGACCTTCCCTACATTTTATTGCATTAAATTCAAGTTAGATTTCAAAGAAACTTGAAGAGTTCCTCTGATCTTCGTTCTCCCTGCTTTTGTTAATTCAATCATCCTTCCTGTGAAGGTGACTTTGAACAAATGGCAGTCATTTTAAACACAGAACTGGACTAAACAAGATATGTCAGCTTAAGAAAAATTTACAAATAGCCTGCAACTTTTGTGTTTCGAGGCTAAAACTCTAAGATGTAATTTATCATAAACTTGTAAGTTGTAAGGGATCTTGGAAGTCATTTTGTCTGCCTCCAACCCAAGAAGCAATGGATTCTATGATACCCCCCTTGCTTTTGGCACTCACAATCCTAGTAAACCCACAACTTTGCAAAGGTTATCCCATCTTTTACTGTCATCTTTCTTTCTGCTTACATTAAATATAATAACCCCTACACCTGTCCCAAATCAGAGATTCCCTAAGATAATTACAGAACACCTATCTAGGCTTACGTCATTGAGGTACTTCCTTAATGTACAATTATTACATACAAAATATTGCAATAGCCTTTCCTGGGTTTTTAATATCCAGTTAAATTCTTATTCAGAGCAGCCCAATAAAACCCATTAAGAGCAGCTCACTTTGAAGAAACTTTACCCAATAGCACCCTCTTTTGGAAAAGGCAGTAAACTGATAACCAGAGGACTTAACTCTCCCCTCTTATGTCCCTGCACTTTATTCAACTTTGCTGGTTAGCAAATCACTAAAAGGGTGATTGTAAGGATGAAATGAACTGTGATGTCATTCAAAAAGTTAATAAATACAAGACGTTACTATTGTTAAGGGCTCAAAACACCATAATCTGATTCTGTAGATTTGAGTTACTTACACACCAAATATTTATTGAACATCTATGAAACTATGTGTAAGAATGTATACTGTGGGAAGAGTGTGAAATAAATGGCATCATTCCTACCCACTGGTGACCTTACACTTCACTGGGTGGGAGAAAGTGTAAAGCAGCTCAACAATTACAAATACCCCTAAGTAAAATACAAGTGCCCTATCAAAGACTCAAAATATTATGCAGGTTCAAAGGAAAAACATCACACTAGGGTTTGATTTTGGATTTGAGGAGTGGGGTGCTAAACAAATAATTCATCATGAAGTGCTATTTGAAGAATAGGCGGGATTAACAGAAAAACAGTGGGCCCAAATCATGACAGTCTAACCTGGTTTTGAAAAAAGGAGCAACAAGACCACAGCCCTACCTACCGAAGGTAGGTACCTATTCTGCAGTTATTATGAATGGTAAACAAAAATAGGCAGAGATTAGAAACTATTTCAATTAGAGAAAATAAGGGCCTGAAAACTGAAAGGAAAGATGGTCAATCTTATAGACTACGGATGTTTTGCTATTTCTGCCAATGTGAAACACATACACAAATGTTCACTCACTGTTTTAATTCTCATTTTAAACAAGTTCTTCTTCTGAGTCTGACGGTACAATAATACATCCTACAAAGGGGGTAAGGAGTTCACCCTCAGAAATACTATCTCTACTGGCCTATATTCTCTTTGCAGAGATAATATCTACTATATCCTTATATTTCCCTCAGCACCATACACAGTAAAAAGATAAAAAGATGCACATACAACTAAAGGGAAGATAAATGGACATGATTTTTTTGGAAGATTATTTGGCAGTACATTTCAATCGTTTTAAAAACAGCCTTTCAATCAGAATTTCCATTTCTCAAAATTTACACTAAGGAAATAATCTGTCATCAACACAAAAATACCTATTTTGGGTTATCAAAAGAGCACTCTTAGGCTTCCCTGGTGGCACAGTACTTAAGAATCTGCCTGACAATGCAGGGGACACAGGTTCGAGCCCTGGTCCGGGAAGATCCCACATGCCACGGAGCAACTAAGCCCGTGTGCTACAACTACTGAGCCTGCGCTCTAGAGCCCACGAGCCACAGCTACTGAAGCCCGCGTGCCTAGAGCCCGTGCTCTACAACAAGAGAAGCCACCGCAGTGAGAAGCCCGCGCACCGCAACAAAGAGTAGCCTCCACTCGCAGCAACGAAGACCCAATGCAGCCAAAAATAAAATAAATAAATTTATATAAAAAACAAAACAAAAACAAAACAGCACTCTTAGTAATTCTGAAAAGCTGAAACACTCTAAATGTCCAATAATAAATGAGTGGGTTAAAGAAATTATGGCAAATCCAAATAATGGTATACTATGCAGCCATAAATGATATTGCAGGAACATATGGCTTAACGTGTACTCATATTCATATTATTAATTGATAGAAGCAGGTTACAAAACAGTATAAATAGTATGATCTTAATTTTGCTTTAAGAAAATAATATGTAATATATACACACATATACAGAAGCATACAAAGGCACAAAAAAAGATTATCTCTGGATGAGTGAGTCTGTGGCTTTATGTTCTTTTGGTTTATGTGACTTTCCTGAAGTGGAAAATATGTTTTTGTAATAAGAAAAAAAAAAAAAAAAAACACATTTTATTGAGAGAAATAAAATTTAAAAATATATAAGCAGGGACCTGGTCACTCAAAAGTTCTAACAAGCCAGGAGTTAATTCACATTGACCTAGGCCTTTCCCTTGCTACTTCCTTTACTCTCTCCTTTCTAATATCCAAACTTTGTTCAACCTTAGATCACTTGATTAAAAATTAAATCACATAAATTAAATTAGTTCTTGGGGAACCTGACAACGCTAATTAAATCAGTCAGAATTTAAGTCTAGCCTCCTAAAATGATGAGAAGCAATTATCTAGGATAACAATTAAGATTTGGAGAAACCTCAGTTTGAATGCCAGATCTGGATAAGGGTTACAAACCCAAGTGTGACACCTACATGTGCACTTTGTGTGCCTGACCTTGGGAAGGTTATTAAACCTCTTTACCCTTAGTTTCTTAGTCTGTAAAATGGAGATAATGAATTTTGTGAGAATAAAATAAGGTAGCATAAGAAAAATTCTGAGTCTGACACTCAGGAAGTATTTAATTAACGTTAATACTAAAAAAAAAAAAAAAAGAAAAAAAAAAGGAAAAAGAAAAAAAAGAAAAAGTTACCTTGCATTTTCCATTGCATTAGAGGATGAAACTAGCTTCTCCTCCAATACTGTTACTTTCTTTCTTAGCTTAGCCTCTCTATCTTCTGCAGCCAAAACTTCACGGGTGTAAGAATCTTCTGATTCTAAAAGATGGTTACGCAATCTCTCTAGCTCCTGGTTCAAGCGTAATTCTTTGTCACGTAAATGTTGAACCTAGGTAGAGGACATTTCTTTTATTTTTCTTCCATAAAATGCTCCCCCTTTCCCCTCCTACAAGCCACTCTGTTATCAAATCTTTCCCCATTATTGAAGTGTATTAATTGTATACTAATTTCTCGTACTGCAAGATATATTTATGCTAAGAAAAAAGCCTCCTGAAATCATCTTGAATATTCATTTGGAAGGTTTACTTTGTAAGATCTCATTCCCTGTGGCTATAATGGAAAATGGAATTGTACAAAGTACTAGGCTTTTTGTGACAGGCCACTTTTTCAGTAAATCTCATTTTTTTCATACTTTGTGGGTAGGAAATTTTTCTTATATCCAAGATATGCCATCTTTTTCTTTTCTTGAGGTATAATTTAATTTCAGGTATGAAACATAATGATTAGATCATGGTTTTTGCTTGAAAACTGAAACAATGCACTTTGGGAGATCAAAATCCTACTAAAGCGCATCAGAGTAAGACTAAGAAAAAATCACCTAAGAGAAATTCATGTTAATTGATGACCTTTATAGTTTTCTTATTTAAGAGTTATTAGACTTAAGTGTTTGAATCACTATTTCTTTAAAGTGAAAGTATACCTCATTCTGTACAGCCGTGTTTTCCATTTGTTTCTGTTTCAGGGCCAACATGACTTGATCTCTCTCCTGCTGAAAGATAACTGTCTTCTCCTGCATTGACTTAACTGCATTTAAAAGTTGATTTAACTCCCCAGTCTTGCCCTTTTGGAAAGAAATAACTTTAGCTTTAAAGAAAAACACATTTTAAAAAAGATATTTCTTCATTAAATAATTTAAAAATTCAGTTAACTATGTCAAGGTCATCCAAAACAAGGAAAGTCTGAGAAACCATCACAGTCTAAAGGAGCCTAAAGAGACATGACAACTAACTATAATGTATCCTGGATGGGACATGGAACAAGAAAAGGACATTTGCTAAAAAATTAAGAAAATTCAAATAAACTATTAATGTATCTATAAAGGTTCATTAGTTGTTGCCAATGTACCACAGTAACATAAGATGTTAATAAAAATAAGGGAAACAGGGTGTGAGGTATATGGGAATGCTGTACTATCTTTCCAACTTTTCTAATAATCTGAAACAATTCTTAAAGAAAAAGTTTATTTAAAATGCTTTAAAAAGAACTCAAAAGACACAATCTCTTCAAACTTACCCTACACAACAAAGCATACACAAACCCCCAAATCACCCAAAAGTAAGTATGTGTGTGTGTATGTGTGTGTGTGTGTGTGTGTCTATTGATCAGGCATATGCAACTGTTGTTAGGGAAAGTAACTGTGGAGTTGCTGGCACAGGAGAAAAAGGGAAGTCATTTCACATGCACAACCTATTTTAAAAGAACATTTTGGCAACAATTTAACGAAAGCAACTCTAGAATGTTATCTTGCTAAGACTGTTAGGAAAATTTATTCCTGAATGCCTTCCATACAAGAACAATATATTAAAGACGGCAGGAAAAAAAAGATAACCTTTCATTGCAGAAGTAGGGCCATGAATTTAAGATGATAGCTAGAATTCTAAAAAGCACAAAAAAGTGTCAGACTGTTTACAGCCAATTCTTTTCTCTGTTTGAAAAGTGCCTATCGTCTGAATCTATTTATAGATTGGTATCATTTTTACATTTTCATGTAAACTTTCCATTTCTTTAAGAATATATAACACGTCCCCCAGGACAAATCATTGAAACCAAAACATAAAACCATCTGTTCCTTTTATCTCAACACCCCTTCCTGGAAAAGAAGGCCAATATTTTCCAAACAGTTTTTCAGTTCAACATTTTTTTCATATTAGAGAAATGCTTGACAATCAAAGAGCTGAAGATCTCCTGTTGAGAACACTCCTGTCTCCCTAAAGAAAAATGTTGTTACATTCAAAATAAAGGTATTCTTCAATTATATAGAGTATTATAAGAAATCAATTAGTTTATGCTAATTACCCTCAAGTAATACAATACTTAAGTACAACTTAACTAACTTAGGAAAGCTTCCTAAAAGGTAGGTGAGCCTTAATTAAATGTGTACACTTTGGATCTATAAATGTCAATGAAATAGAATTAGACTGTACAAGATGCTAAAACTACAATAGGTAAAAACATATAAAAAGAACACTTTATTGTCCTCCTCTCCTCCATTATACTCTTACAAGCCCTAAGATGCTACACCCAATTTTGGCTAGTGAGCGACAGAAAGCTTCTACCCTCTACCAGTCTTTTTCATACTGAACATAGATCAGTACCCTGAGAAGCTGAGAAGCTATTCCTGAAAGGAGGAGAGCAAGCCAGTACACCAGTGTACCTATTTAATCAGATGACAAAGAAGGGGAAAATGAGGCAAGACTTTTCTTATCGAGTGAAAACTACATCAAGCATTCACAAACTTTAATCGAGACTCTTAAAAGAGAATTTAATTGGTGAAAGAAGTTAAATCATTTTGTATCTTGTGCCCGGCAGCATGTAAACACTCAAGAAGCAGTTGCTGAATATTCCATTGTTCTGCCTCATTTCTTTGCTAAATTTCCACCACTAGAAGTATAGAAATAAGAGTAAAAAGGCACTACATCAAAAGAGCCCATAGCTTTGATCACAGCATGATGTATTGGGTCTTCAATACATTCTTATCAAAATCTAATATCAACTGAATGTAAACATTTAAATATATCAAAACTACTGACACTTTTAACCAATACAACCTTCCTTTTTATGGGTGAATAAACAAACCAATAAAGTCAAAACACACCCAAAGTCACATAATGACACAACTGGGATTAGAATATTTATTGAGTCTACTTATGTGAAAAGTACTATTCATAGCTAACGCTTTTCAAATACTAGGCTGTGAATGATTCATAAAAATCAGTTTAATGGGTCATCCAGCACTTCCTTTTTTTTAAGAGAGCATCACATGTAGTAAGGGTAATTTCTGATTCCTGAAACTTTTATTTCAGTCTTACACACACACACAAAGTGCTTATTGTGTCACAATATAAAATGTGTTTCGTACTTCAGAGCATTGTCAAAGATGTAGCATGTATTTCACAGAGCGTCCCTTTATATAAAAGAGCCTCTAAAACCAGCAGTTACTGAAATATGCCTAAAATGTGATTAAACTGCAGTAACCTCAAAGTTCTTATATCACATTTCTATTTTCTAAAGAAAAACATTAACTGCTTCGAAATTTTTTCTACTTAGATGGTAAAAAAAAATTAATCTAGAACTAAAAATATTTGGAAATATCTAGTAATTTGGGGGAGAAACTTGCAGATGCCTCTGAGGAAAATTTATTTTGAATTAATCTCAATACCTTGAAATAAATATTTCTAAATGAACAAATGCATCTTCCCCTTCAAAGAACATCAATAAAGTAGCACACTAAAAAATCTCCTCCACCCCAAACTTCCCTCCACAACATGCCATCCAGAACATACCTGCTCTTTTTCTTTCAGTAGATGCTCAAAAGCCAGAGCCTTCTCCTTCAATGAATGGCATTCAAACTCTTTTTCTCGAAGCATCATAGAAAACTTCATATTAGTCTCCTGTAATGCTTGATATTCTGTTTCCTTTTCCCTGGATGTTTCTATTATTTTTTCATTTTCCCCTTTTAGTTTACAAATGTCCATTTCTAAGATTAATGTTCTCTCCTTCAGGTTTGTTACTGCCTGCCTCAAAAGTTCATTTTCATTCACCTTGTTAGTGAAATTTTCATTCAAAGAAAGTAACTGATCACTTTTGGCTTTGATTAAGAGGTCTTTTTCCTTAAGTGACATCTGTAAGTTATCTTGTTTCTCCTTGAGCTGCTTAATTTCTGAATCAGTTTGTTCGTGTTCTTTTCTTTCTAGCTCTGAGGAAGCAGCAATCGAATCAGACAATCTGTGATTATTTTCCTGGAGAGTTCTAATTGTTGCATCTTTTTCCTGCAGTGATTTTCTTAGCTCTTCTATTTCTTGTTTAGAAGACTCACTCAATACATCAGACTTAATTGTTCTAAGAGACTCTGCTGACTGGGAAGTAAGCGACGATCCAGAAGAGAGCTGAGGTGAAATAATATCAAGCTTTCCTAAAAGAAGATCTTTGGTATTGCAAAGCTGCCCTATGCTGTGCTGAACTTGTGCTAATTCCTGCCCAAAATTTTTGAGTTTGGTTTCATTCTGCTCATAACTTTGGATGAGGCCAGTATAGTTCACTTGCAATTTAGAGTTGTTATCACTGTCGACCAGAACTTGTGCCTGAAGCTGATGGAGCTCCTCCTGCAGTTGGGCTGACTCGTGTTGCATATTTTGCACTGTAGTCATTACCTGCTGTTTCCACTCTTCCATTTTCTTTACTTGTTGTTTTAACTTATCGCGTTCCTGTAGAAGCTCCTCGAACTGATTACTATTAACACCTCCAACCTCATTTTCAGTGTTGGATGTTTGTAAAACTGTCAATAAGGTCTGACATTTCTGACTTAATGCATCTATTTCAATGTCTTTTTCTCGAATGATACGTGATAAATTCTGAATAGTTTCTCTAAACATATCTTGGCCACTACTTTCAAACCTTGTGGACAATTTTTTATTTTCATCTTGCAGCTTATTGAGAGCTGCTTCTTTTGCAGCAACTATATCCATCATCTTGTGATATTCTGTTTTTAGATGGCTATTTTCCCTAGTCTTCTCACTCAAAACAGCTAGTACCTGTTCTCGTTCCATAGCATAGGCCTGCAGCTGCTGTTGAAGGTAAACAACATCCTGGGGGTAGGAAGCTGTAGAAATTCGAGCATGAAGAGCTTGTATCTCCAAATCTTTCTGCTGGATAATCTGAGTTAGTTTACCAACCTCATCTCTGGAAAGCTGATCAATCTGTTTAGTTAGAGATATATTCTTTTCATTCAGAAGTTTAATCTCCAATTCTCGTTCTTTTATTCCTTTTACTAATCTTTCGGTTTCAGCTTTAGATAAATCATGCTTTTCACTTCCATTTTCTATATTAAGGCCCTGAACTTTTGTTTCTTGAAAAATAACAGAATTCTCTGTTTGAACGTCCTGTCTTTCTTCATGCAACTGGGTTTTGATTTGTTCAATTGTTTTTTGCAAACTCTTAATTTCCTCATCTTTCTCTAAAAAGAGCTGGGTGTGTGTGGCGTTCATTTGCTCATGCTGGTATCTAAACTCATCCATTTCCTTCTTCTGCTCCTGTAAAGACTGAAGCAGCTGTATTTTACTCTGGTTTTGATCTTCAATTATCTTTTGATGATGTTTTATTTCCTCTTTAAGATTATCCTTTAATATATTCAGCTGATTCACCTCAGATTCTAGCTCTGTAATACTATCAAGGGTTTTAGGCTCAGCCACAGGTGCAGCTCGACTCTGCTGTTCCCTGAGTCGTTCCAACTCTTCTTTCAGATGATTGTTTTCTTCTTTCATGGATCCAAGACTTCTGTCTTTTTCCTCTATGGTTTGCCTTAAATTTTCATTTTTTCTTAAGGCCTGAGTATATTTATCTAATTCCTCCTGAAGCTCTGAACTTCTTTCTTTAAGTTTTTCAATAAAAATTTCATTCTCATTTACAAGTTGGGTCAATTGCTTCTGCTCTTCTAAGCTAGATGACAACATTTTCTTAGTTTCCTTATGATCAGTATCCATCTGCTTGATATTCTTTTTGAGTTCTGCTATTTCAAAGTCTTTCTCTTGATTGAGTTTAATTAAATGTTCATGGTCCAGCTGTAAAGCAGAGATACTCAAATTACGTGCATTGGACAGTTCTTCCATGGTTTGCTCATACTTGTTTGTTTCTTCCAACAGCCTCTTTTCAGCCCGACACAATTCTGCATCTAACTGTTCTTTCTCGATTTTTAGAGCCTCCACAATAGCGTTTTTTTCCTGAGAAATCTGATTGTTACCAGCAATAGACTCTTCCAACTGATGTCTTACATTTTCACATGCTAAATTCAACTTTTCATTTTCCATTTTGAGATCAAAAGCAACTTTCTTTAAATTTTCATTGAGCTGTTCTATTTCTGAAAGATTTTGCCTTAAGTTTCTGACTTCGGCTTCCCTTTCTTTAAGTAAGTCATCCTTAAAATTACTGTTAGAGTCTCGATTAAGAAGAGACTGCGTTATTAACTCATCCCTGACTCTAGAAAGCTCCTCCTCCTTTTGTTTAATACGTTCCTGAAGTTCAAAGTTCTCCTTCTGGATGTTTAAATTTTTTGTGTGCAATTTATTTAGCTGATCTACTAAATCTGCTACTTTATCCTCAAGCTTCTGCTTGGTTAAATGTAAATCACTTACTACCAGTTCACTTTGAATTAACTTTTCTTTCTGCACGTCTAACTCTTTAGTAATGTTCATTTTATCATTTTCAAGTTGATGAACTCTCTTTTTTTCATCATTTAGATCTTTTTTCAGTTTACTGATGACATTATCTCCCTCGTTTTCTTGTTTTGATAGCTGATCTTTGATCAAAATCATGTGCTGAAAGAAAAATTAATTTGCATGGTAACTTTAAAACATTCTCTCATTTTAGTACCTAAAGGAAACTTTATAAAATGTCACACATAATAGAAGAATAATCCTCAGACATTTCTAATCCTTCTAATTTTGTTGGGAACTTTTAAAAAATTCCCAACAAAATTATTTATTAATTATCTTACAGCAAATCTATTTAATTGTTTTAGAGATTAGAACTTAAAAGCAAAGAAGATAAATGATATATGTTATATCATATATATAAACGATAATTGATATTTTCAACTCTTAAACACTGAAGCAGGGAGACAAGCTACAGCCCATGGGCCAAATCACACCTGCACCTGTTTTTGTAAGTAAATTCTTATTGGAACAGAGCCAGGCTCGTTCATTTACATATGACAACAGCAGAGCTGAGTAGCTGCAACTGCAACTACAGGGCCTGCAAAACCAAAGATATTTACTATCTAACACTTTACAAAAAAAGTTTGCCAACCTCTACAACTTGAGCATCAATTAACTAAAATATTGACTAAATCACCGAAATTAAATCACGCCAGTTTTGCTTATTAATCCAGTGTTCAGTCTACTGAGTAGAACATGCTGCTGCGCTGTCTTTAATATATCATAATATATAATTTAATAAAATATATTGTTACCTTTGTAGCCTCTTGGTTCTGTTTATCCAATTCTTCTAACTCAGCTATTAGTATTTCCTTTTCAGTAATGCTCTGATTGAGTTCTTGTTCCTTTGCCTCCAAATTACGTCTTAAATCACATAATTCTGAATCCAAATCCATGTCCCTTGCAGCTGTACTTTTAATTACTTCATATTCATTGTTCAATTTTGAAAGTGATATTTGCAGTTCTTCCTTAAATGAAAAAAGGGAAAAAAAACAACACATACTATCAACTAGAAGAAGAGACACCAAAAGATTAAAAATATACATATATAAGCAAAACTTGGGAATGTATTTTTAGATGCTCTGTGTTGGAAACATTATTGAATAATACCTCAGCACTAATACATAAAATTCAACAAGCCACAGCCTTCATTCATGTACAATTTTATTTGCAGCTTCAAGCAAAACATTTCTATAGTCCTAGACAAGATGCAACAACTGTTAAGTTTGTCCTCCACCTCCAACTTCTTTACACAAAACTTTCCCATTTGAGAGCCTTCCCACTCCCATTCCCACTCCCACTCTCACTGCTGCTTCCCTTCCGTCTCCTCCTTCCCCCCAACACACATACTTTTCAAAACGTCCAGAGCCTTCCAGCTCCCTTCACTTCCATCCCTAACGTCCCTAACATCACCACCAACAGCCCCAGGCAAAAATGTAAACTATCGATATTCATTTGCTCTGAAGTTTGTCCTCTCTAATTAGAAAATAAAAGGCTTCTTTTCCCTCATAAAAGTAATTTCCCTTGTAACTGGCTTCTGTCAGAACATGAAACCTTTTCTTGACCCAAGAAAGAACCCTCCTTTCCTTCCTTTACCTTCTAACCTAAGCAGACTAGGTTCCCCTCTCTAACCTAACATTCCTAAAGATACACCTGTATGTGATTTTTTAAAGCACATTTTATGTTCTGTTCTATTTGTATTTAATGCTTTTCCTCCAAAATCCCAGACATGGGACAGTTCTCTATGCTTCAACATTATTTCAACCTCTGAATATGATGTTTGTGATAAACCCTCTATCACTGTAAAGACATCTTTCATTGACAGAGATTTTTAAAAGCAAACTTCTATGGAATCTATTTTAAAGTAAATAAGAATCTCAAATTTTCATAAGCAGTCTAACATATACCTTACAAAAGAGACCAATGAAAACTATATTAGAACATCTGCCTTACAATTCTCATTCCCTTCCAATTCAAAAGTTTATTCTGAACCACAACTGAAAGATGGAAATATCATTCTCTTATGCCTTTCTAGAGTTATTTGTTCAATTAAGAGAACCACAGGGACTTCCCTGGTGACGCAGTGGTTAAGACTCCACGCTCCCCATGCAGTGGGCCCGGCTTCAATCCCTGGTCAGGAAACTAGATCCCACATGCATGCCGCAACTAAGAGTTCACATGCCACAACTAAGAAGCCCGCCTGCCGCAACTAAGACCTGGCACAACCAAATAAATAAATAAATATTTTTTAAAAATTAAAAAAAAAAAAGAGAACCACAAAAGGGACTTCCCTGGTGGTCCAGTGGTTAAGACTCTGCGCTCCCTCTGCAAGGGGTGCAACTTCGATCCCTGGTCAGGGAACTAAGATCCCACATGCCGTGCAGTGTGGCCAAAAATAAACAAACAAACAAATAATAAATAAATAAAATAAAATTCTAAGAAGAGAACCACAAAATTTTTTGTCATGTGGATCTTAAGAATACACATGACCAGGACTTCCCTGATGGTGTAGTGGTTAAGAATCCGCCTGCCAATACAGGGGACACAGGTTCGATCCCTGATCCGGGAAGACCCCACATGCCATGGAGCAACTAAGCCCGTGCACCACAACTACTGAGCCTGCGCTCTTGAGCCTGCAAGCCACAACTACTGAGCCCAAGAGTCACAACTACTGAAGCCTGAGCACCTACAGCCCGTGCTCCGCAACAAGAGAAGCCACCGCAATGAGAAGCCTGCATACGGCAACCAAGAGTAGCCCCCACTCGCCACGACTAGAGAAAGCCCGTGCACAGCAACAAAGACCCAACACAGGCAATACATAAATAAATAAATTAAATTAAATATTAAAAAAAAAAAAAAGAATGCACATGACCTTGCAGGTATTTTTGGCATTCTTAACCAGTGAGCAGACCCATAGCAGACACAATTCAAGCAAGAGTTGCAGTAGATTACCTAACATCAAAAGAAAGGAGAAACAGCTAATCGGGAATAGCTACAGAATCCAAAATTATCATGAGGAGGTTACAGGCCCTATCAGAATACATGCAGAGATTTGCAAACTACAAAATACACTTAGACCAGTCAGAGAAAGGAATAACTGAATGAGCTGAATGCAATGGAAGCAGAAAAGAACAGAGGAAACATATATAATATAGTAATTAAAAAATGACTGGAAGACACTACCGGCATTTAGTGGGTAGAAAAAGTGGGGGCAAGGAACCTACAATGCAGAGTACACAACTAAGAATTCTCCCACCTGAATGCCGATAGTGCCCCTTTGAGAAACACTGCCTATGTACTAATGTGCAAGGATACTGAAAATATAATATTAAGGTATGTATGAACAGTATATATAGTATGCTAATATTTGTATTTTTTAAAGATATTTATATATATAAAATCATATATGCATAGATATAGTCTGGAAAGATACACAAGAAACTGGTAAGCAAGAACACCTCTGAGGAAGAGACCAACCAACAGAAGTGTGAAGGATACTATATTTGTACTGTCTGAAGTTTTTCAGGATGTATTACTGAATATATACATCAGGAAATATGTGTTACTTTTTTAAAAATTAAGATTTTAAATTGAGCTGAGACACTGGCCTGTAATAATAATAAATAATACCAGCTTACAACTGTTCTATATTTAAGAAGCTGCCTTAACCAAGGACTTATCCCCCAAGTGGTACAAACATAAAAATACCTTTCCCCATTTCCAACATTGCATTACAGAATCTTATTCCATCCTTGCGACCAGTATACATATTTCTACCACTGAGAATGTCCCTCTTTACCTCTCACCATTAAGAAATTCCCGTCCACCACAGCAGACATACTCGGCGGCATATAAGTAGTATATAGTTACTATAGTATGCCACTCCAGACTCCCGACCCACCTGTGTATGTTGCTGCTGACAGGACCTCATCTGAAACCAAAACAGAGCCTTTACCTATCTTTTCTGCTCATATCTGTATGCTTACTGGCTTATCTTTAAACATAAACCCTAGCCAGCCTCTCATACTCTGAACCTTGCCCAAGTACTTCAACCTGGCCTGACCAGCATCAATGAGATCAGCTTTATCCTCAGGACTCTCAAGAACTAAATACTCCATTTTGATAAAAACTGGCCCTTAGCTATGACCTACAATTTTAATTCTGCCCCCATATTTATTGCACCCACCTTTTCTTGATTCAGTAATGAATTCTCTTTTTCTAAAACTTGGACATGCATTTTAAGTTTCAGATTGTCTTCGGCAAGATTGTTATCCTATAAAAATGTTAAAACACTGTGTTTTCAAATAACAAGAAATTTAAAGTTTACAAAAAAGCAGGCAAGCTATACAATTGTGCATGTCTACTCTTCAGTGATATATAAAAATTATAAGCATAAAACACTGGACCATCTAAAACCAGTCATTTTATAGACATTCTTAAAGAGGATTTCTTTATTATATTTGAAAAAACATGTAAATACATTTACAAAATAACTTGTAATCATTTAAAAAAAAAAAAAACCTCCTTGAATTCTTTAAGGGAAATCAATATGCATTCCTCACTTTGGTAGAGGATCTGCTTCCACTGTCTAAACATATATATCATTTGTTAAATTAATCTTCAAAGAAATATACTTGCATTTTTCAATTATGTACTTTTAAAATTATGTCAATTTATGATGCAAAAAGTTTGTTACTAATCAGCAAACATAAAATTACTAAGATGAAAGTTCCTTGGATAAGTTCACATGAAGTGTAAAAACACAAAATAAGTAATTATAAATAATCAAAATCCTTTTTCTTGGTAAACCGAGAAAGCTTGGTAAAAGCTTTCTCTCTTAAAAATTAGTTTACCTGGTTTAAATTACTCAGTCTCTTTATTTCATTTTCAGCATCTGTAAAAACAACAATGGATCTGACATTAAAATTCTTTAAAATAACTTAATAATTATCTCCTATACTAAATTCACAAATGAAATCCAATTAAAATGTTATTTATAAGCATAATTAGCAAGCCCTAACAGTGAAATGTATTTTTGCTATTTTGTATTTCTATTTTGACTATACCAAAGAAGTCATAATATAAATGTCAGTCAGAAACTATGTTAAAATCCAATTCTATGGACTAGTATAAGAAAGAATTTATAACTGTATTCTGGATGAGTCATAAGTTATTGCCTGTATAAAAACATTAACAATTTCAAAATGAGTTGATTAGTCTGTGTAGCAGGAAATAGTATAAGGACTAAAATTAGAAAAAAGAAAAAACAATGTATAGTTATACCACAATAATAAAATAATCTCTCAATTTTCTAAAGTGACTTAGACATGACTACTAATAAAAAGACCATTCAATCTGGTATTAGAGATAGATCCACAAATAGAAGTAGTTCTAGAAGAACACAAAGACAAAATACCATGAGTTCAGCTGAAGTACTTCATTCAATGTTCATTCAAGAAATATTGAGCATTTACTATGATGTGAGTTGCTAAACAAGATGGAAAAATTTAGTCCATGCTTGCTCTCAAGAAGCTTACAATTTAGAGAGAAGATAAAAAAGGAAACACATGAGAACAGTACAGTGTGATACAGGGAGCACAGGTGCTACCAGAGCAAAAGGGCCAAACAACTCATCCAGACTGGGAGGGCCAGGGGAGTGGGGTGAATGCGGTCAGGGAAGCAGCAGCGCTAGGTACCTCCCGGTGGATGCAACACCTCTATTGAATCTTAATATACTAAGAGTTAGTGGGGAAAAAAAACAGAGACACTCCACACAGAAAAAGCAACAAATACAAAGGCAACAGAGCTTAGAGACAACATTGCTGGCTTTAAGGAGCTACAGAGAAAGTTCAACACGGCTAAAGCTTAGAATGTTAGGAAAATGGGAAGAGTTAACTGCAGAGGTAGACAGAGACCAGATCATGAAAGACACCATATGTCCAACTAAGATGTTTAGACTGTATCCTGAAGTTCACAGGGAGCCACAAAGTACTAAAATCAGGGAAGTGACCTGCTTTACATTTCTGAAAAATCATTCTGGCTGCAGAAAGAAAACATATTGATTGAAGAAGGAATCATGGACACCAGAGAATAATAGGTAACACTTTTATAATGCTTATTATGGGCTAGACACTGTTCTAGAGAGAACTTCGCAGCTAGTAACTCATAAAATCCTTACTACAACCACGAATGAGATAGTATTATTATCCCAACCATAGAGATGAAAAACCCAAAGTATAGGGATGTTAATTAACTGTCCAAGGTCAGTTAGTTAGTGATGGAGCTGGATTCCAACCTAGTCATGTTCTTAACCACTATGCTATTCTGCTCTACTAAGAGACTGCTATAGTTAAACAGGCAAAAAGAAATTATAATTGGCTGAAGTTATTCAGTGGCAGTGGAAATGGAGAAAAGGGGAAGGTCTAGGGCAGCAGGTTTGTTTTTAAAGCAAATAAACTCATATGGATCACCCAATATATTAAGTAAATAAATTTATTTTGAGAAGAACAGAGCTACTCTGAAGTCAAATGACAAAGTCGTCCAGAACCCCACCACACAGCCTTCCCTTTGTCTTCATGGCAGTCCCAAGACTGAGGCACCTATGAGAAACCCTAGAGCTCCTCTGGGACACAATCCTGAAACAGCACTGAGCCAGAGAGAAGTCAAGGAAATAGAACCTATAGGACTTGCAAGGTGGTAACTTCAAGTTTTCTGTTTTGGGAGAGTGGTAAATGCTACCAATCACCAAGGTAGGGAAAGGAAGAGGGGAGGAAGAGGGTCACTCTACTTTGAGCCTAACTCTAAATTTACTCCAGGTCAGGAGCTCCCGATAAACAACTAAGTAAGGAACACAGAAGGGGCAGGCAGGGGGTATCACAAGCACTTAAGGGCTAGAAACCTCTAGAGCAGGAATGAGTTCATAAAGTGAGAGTTCATATTGTGAGAAGAGGACAAAGTGAAAAATAAAATGCATCTTTTCAGTGGAAGAGCTCCCATTATGTTTTCCTGGCATAAATAAATACTGGTGTTTGGCCTATTTCATTCAATATTTATTTTTTGTAACCTAGAACACTGGTGCGGTAACTAAATATCATCTTGAGCATAGTAAGTGGTGGAAGACCTATGGCTCTTATTATTCTTAGGTCTGCTTAGATACAGATCATTTTGAAAGGTAATATAGACTTTTGAAGAAGATAGGCTGCATTCTCTAACTGGAGGGTCTGGGCCCTAATGAGTTACAGGAAGTATTTGGTAACCTCCTCTCAACAAATGCTTATATAAACATTTCTCAGAAATCTACATGGCCTCCTAAGTCAATGAGTTCCATGTAAATACTTAAAGGATGAAGAAGGGAGGCTGAAAGAAACCTAGCCAATCCTTAACCCTTTGTAGTAGAAATATCCTATTTGTGATCTATTAATTATGGCACTGAATCCAAAGCAAGCAATTCTATTCAAATTCCACACAGTCATTTCCATTGATACTTCATTTCCATAAAGTGTTCAATTATTCAAGTGCTTGTCTCTGAAAACAACTAGTATGAAATGAAACACCAATCAGAAATAAGTTCCAAACATTTTATACCAGACAGTGCTTGTTGCAATCTGAACACTTCTTCTTCTACTGAAGAACTGTGTGGAAGAATTTTTTCCTTTTCTGTCACAGTATCACTTTGCTTCAGAGCGTAAGGCTGCAATTTACTACATTCCAGTTTCAAGCTTTCACATTCTTCAAGTAACTGTCTGTTTTCCACACTTAGTCGTTCTTGGTCCTTCTTCAAAACACCTCTGTCATTTTCTGCAGAAGATAATTTTTTATTTATGCCTTTTATTTTATCCTCAAGTTCTTCAATTTTTTTTGTAGACTCTACTTTTTCAGTTTGTAGAACTTGAATAGTTTTTTGCATCTCATGGATTTTAGAGTGATCAGTTACTGCAATTCCTGAGCCACCTAGAACATAAACATAAAATCAGGGACACATCAAATGTCAAGTACCAAGAGACAAATAGCCTGCTATATACAACTAAAGATTTAATAAAATTCAGAACTTGGAAGGCTTAAAAAAAAAAAGCTAAAATAACACTGAGGTAATACTACTCATTAGAATGTACAAAATCCGAACACTAACACCACCAAATGCTGGTAAGGAGGTGGAGCAACAGGAACTCTCATTCACTGCTGGTGGGAATGCAAACTGATACAGCCAGTTTGGAAGAGTTTAATGATTTCTTTCAGAACTAACAAATATGATACTCTTATCATATGATCCAGCAATCATATTCCTTAATATTTACCCAAAGGAGCGGAAAACTTAAATCCACACAAAAACCTGAACAAGAATGTTCATAGCAGCTTTATTCATAATTGCCAAAACTTGGAAACAACTGAGATGTCCTTCAGTAGGTGAATGGATAAAAAAACTGTGGCACATCCTAACAATGGAATATTATTCAGCGCTTAAAAAGAAATGAGCTATCAAGCCATGAAAAAACATGGAGGAAGTGTACACCTGAAACTTATATAATATTGTACATCAACTACACCTCAATAGGGACTTCCCTGGTGGTCCAGTGGGTAAGACTCCACGCTCCTAATGCAGGGAGCCCGGGTTCGATCCCTGGTTGGGGAACTAGATCCTGCATGCATGCTGCAACTAAGAAGCCGGCATGCCGCAACTAAGGAGTCCACATGCTGCAACAAAGATCCTGTGTGTGCAACTAAGCCAAAATAAATAAATATTAAAAAAAAAAAAACTACACTTCAATAAAAAATAAATTTAAAAAAAAACATGGAGGAAACTTGAATGCATATTACTAAGTGAAAGAAGTCCATCTGAAAAGGCTACATAATATATGGTTCCAACTATATGACAATTTTGGAAAAGGCAAAACAATGAAGATAATAAAAAGATCAGTGGTTTTAAGGGTGGGATGGGGGGAATGAATAGGCAGAGCACAGAGGATTTTTTAGGGCAGTGAAAATACTCTGTATGATATTATGATGATATACATTCGTCCAAATCCAAAGAATGTACAACACTAAACGTAAACTCTGAGATAAACATGGACTTTGGGTGACCATGATGTGCCTTGGTAAAAAATGTACTATTCTGATGAATGACGTAGACAGTGGGGGAGGCTGTGCATGTGTGGGAATGGGATATAAGGGAGATCTCTGTACCTCCTCAGTTTTGTTATAAATTTAAAACCGCTCTAAAAAAATAAACTCTTTTTTAAAAAAAAGTTAAATTACCGTAATACACAAAGCATTTTTAAATAAATAGTTAAGGAAAGATATTATTTGAATCAAATACTAAAAAGCCTTTGTATCTGAGTTTGAAATAAAGTGAAAACACACCAAACAATGCAAAGAAGTCTCTGTATTATAACTATTTACCACAAAGGTAAAAGGCCTTTTCCATTTTTGCAGAATCTTGACAATAGTGGTGCCGCTGTAAATTTCTGGCAGATGAGCAGAACCAGTCATTTACTCATTCCTTAGAACTTAGACCAAGTTTACATCAGCTAAGTCTATCATTTAATTATGTCATTTAATACACTAAACTAACAAAATTAATAACCTTCTTGTAACAGATCTTCCAGTTCTTCAATCCGTTCTTCATAGTCACTTAATTCTTCTCGATGCCGACGAGTTATTTCTGTCAATTTCTGTTGATGTGCATTCTGCAATACTGACATTTCATGTTGATGGTTGTCAATTTCCTGACTTCGGTTCTGTTTAAGTTCCTTAAAAAATAAAAGCGAAGTTAACCACATTTAAAATAAATGAATTTAACTAAACTATTTTATTGTTGTCCAAAAGTCCATATTATTAAAAATAATTCTCTGAACATGCTCAGGCTGAAAAATTTAAATACAGGCCCCAAATCTGGACAATTCTAAAAGACCCCACCCTTTCCTTTCTTGAGCCTTAAAAGCAGTTTTTCTACTTTTAATGAGGGAACACCAGCAAGAAACAACTGAAACAAAATGCAAGCAAAAATATCTTTCTCTCTTTAGTATCTGTGACCATGAACTTCTCCTGCTAATGACATATTCCACCAATATCAGTGTCCACCTTCTGGCCAATCTATTCCTGTTGTCCTATTATACCTATCTTTTTGCTCAGTCTTTCCTTCTCTCAGTCTTGACAGGACCCCTAAACTGTCAACCAAGGTGTCTCGCTACCCAAGTTGAGACCACTATCTCTCTCCTAGGAACCTGGATATTCAGCTGCGTCTTTCAAAGAGGGAAATTGCTTAGACCAGAAGCATTATAATAGCTGCACCCTGGAGAGCCTATCCACTGTGTCCCACTACCTAGATCTCTGATGCTGGTCTAATTTCTACCCTTCCTGAGGCCAAAATGCTCAATTTTTCCTTCAATCCTGTGGACAGAGTATCCTGGCTCCTTCTAATAAATCCTCTTATGCTTTACTTAGCCAGAGATGGTTTTTGTTGGTTGTAGCCAAGAATCCTAATCAATAAATTAGCTTCTATTTCCTGAGAAGACAAGTAAAGTTATTCTTTAGTCCTACGCACTTACTTATGTACCAGTACTTGACAAGGAAGTTTACATTTAAACCTCAAAAACAATCCTACAAGAGAGGATTTTTTTCCCCAATATTTTTAATGCATAAATACATTTTTACACAAATCATATTGTATATATCGTCCTATATTTTTACTTAAGATATGAACGCTTTCTTATTTAATATTAATCAACATCACTTTTAACAGCTTTTAAGACTTTGTATACATTCATGATGGTTTCTGAAGCATACATTTCCAGGTAGAATTTTAAAGTCAAAAGGCAATGTTTAAGGCTTCTGGTATTGATTGCCACGGACAGCATCTATTCACATCTCACCAGCAGCATTAGAGTCCCAATTTCCCTGAATCTTTGTTAGTTTTATGAGGGAAAAAAAGTGCCATCTCAACTCTTCCTTTAATATACATTTTTAATTCTAGCAAGGCTAATATTTACTGTCCATTGGCATTTATTCTTTTGTGATTTGCCTATTTAAGTACTACTTTTTCCTACTGGGACTTTTTCATAGGGAGACAGTACAGAGAAGTGGCTCCCCAGACGCGTTCTGGATTCCTACTGCCTGGGTTTAAAGTCTGACCTCACCACTTTGTATCTACATGACCTTGAGTAAGCCATGACCTCAAGCCTTCATTTCTTCATCTGCAAAATATGGGCTGTCTGAGAAGTAATACATATACACAAAGCCCTTTGCAAGTACCTATTATGTTTCTTACCAATATATGTAAGAACCCTCTATATAAAGAATATTATGATATCTACTTCACTGATGATAAACAGAAGCTTGTAAAAGTTAAGTAACTCGCCCAAAGCAGCACAGCCAGGATTCCAAGCCAGGTCTGAATGAGGAACCCATCCACACTGGTATTGTAATAACAATAAAACCAAAACTAAAAAAATTCTATACATGACAATAATTTACATACTAAAAACAATTCACTGCCCTGCTAAGTATATGTAACTGAGCCTTCTCTTGAAGGAAATAATTGACACAAACTAGCAAAATTCCACCATGAAGGGAAAATAATTGTTTACAATAAATAATATTAACATTGTATTTTGTCAGTATCCTTTAACCCTAACCCTTGAAATTTCAGTGACCCTAGAATTGTTTTAATAAAGACTGTTTTACGAGATACAGTAGAAGATAGAGACTTATGAAATATAAACTACCTAATAAATAAATATTCAAAACCAAATGATTTTGGAAAGAGAGATATTATTATATACTTAAGGTGCCATAAAGAATAGAGAAGATATAAAAACAGCAAAAAAAAGTGAATATCATAATCTATAAAATACTTTTATAACTGAGCCTTTTATTAATTTAGGCTTATACATTTTTTTAAAAATTTACTTATTTAATTTATTTATTTTTGGCTGTGTTGGGTCTTTGTTGCTGCACGTGGGCTTTCTCCAGTTGCGGCGAGCGGGCGCTACTCTTTGTTGAGGTGCGCGGGCTTCTCATTGCAGTGGCTTCTCTTATTGCGGAGCACGGGCTCTAGGCGCGTGGGCTTTAGTAGTTGTGGCTCGAGGGCTCTAGAGCCCAGGCTCAGTAGTTGTGGCACATGGGCTTAGCTGCTCCGTGGCATGTGGGATCTTCCCAGACCAGGGCCTGAACCTGTGTCCCCTGCATTGGCAGGCAGATTCCTAACCACTGCACCACCAGGGAAGCCCCTAGGCTTACACTTTTAATAAACAAATTTTAGATGTATAACAGCCATTGTTCCAACAATCCACCTTACCTTAATGATATCTTGTAGTTTGCAGATTTCACTTTGATCAGAGCTATCTGATCCTTGTGCTTTAGAAGTCTAGATCAGAAAAACACAATTAGAAAATAATTGTACTGATCTTCTTACAAAAGAGAAAGTCAGAAACTAACTTTATTAGAAGATACGTTTTTTAAAAAAGGGGCATTTGCACAGGGAATACAGCCAATATTTTATAATAACTTTAAACAGAGTGTAATCTATAAAAATACTGAATCACTGTGTTGTACACCTGAAACTAGTATAAATCAACTATACTTCAATTAAAAAAAATTTAAAAAACAAATGTAAGTAAGAAAAAACGAGGGGCATTTATTTCCCAGACAAATTCTTATTAAAGAATGCCAAGCACCTTTTAAAGAACCTAGTCCAATAGTGAGTAATACACAATAAATACAAGATACCATTCAAGAGTCTGTTAACTAATTAGGGAAGACAATACTTTTACAAAATAAGAAGGAAAACACCAAAGAATATTTTTCTTGGCTCAACAAAATGTAAATCTGATGATAGTCAAGCAGCTTTCTAAAAGGTTAATTTCTAAAATGGAAAGTTACCCAATATTAATGCTAAGATTAATATTAACATTGATAATAATGCTAATATTAATATATTGGCTTTTGCATGATTTTCTTCTCATTCAAAGCTGTATGTTGCTCATTTATCTTTATTAACATTTACTATAGCATGTTAAGGAACCAAAAGCTGCTCTCTGGATAAAAGAAGGAATACAGTACATTGGAAAGAACATAGGATTTGAAGTCGAAAGATGTGTGTTTGAAGCACAACTTAATCACTGTGACAGTGGATGTATTACTTAAATTTTTACTTTGCTCATCTGCAAAACAGAGGTAATAAATACCTCTCATAGTTATTAAAGATAATATATTAGATTAGTACATATGGAAACATCTTGTAAAGTATGATACAAATATTAATTTTAATTATGCTTTACTAGAAAATTAAGTCCCCTGAAAGGTGCTGATTATACCTTTTTCACTGTAACATCCCAGTACAGGTCTGTCATATAGTAGGCATTCAAGATATGCTAAAGGAAATATACCAAACCTTTTCCACATGAAATCTTACCTAGGCAACATTTCTTAAAATGTGTTCCTCAGATCATCAGAATCACCTGGGTACTTATTTGTTTGACTATATTTTTCAACATCCTAAAATAGGCTACAAAATATTAATCTCTAATCTCTTAAGGTAGGACAGGGGACCTACAATATTACCAAATTCCTCAGGTTATTCTTACACATACAAAGTTTAAGAACTACCATCTTTCAGAGATAAGATGGACAAACAGATCATCCTCTCTTAAGGTTTATCTTGGGTACTGGGAATGTCTAGCAACTTGGGAAGCAAGGAGATCATTTTAATTGGGAGGATTTCGCCTTTACACAACAAGATTACACTCACAAAAAGATAGAAAATAACTCTTTATTATATACTTTATTTTTCTCCACACTGATGGAATAAAGTCTATATGAACAATGTTCCAGTTTATTTCAGGTCTCCTGTGTATTGGCAACCTCAGTAATACATAAAATCTGATAAAGAAGATAAAAAAGGGATCCTTGGAAGAAAGTTTACAGCCCAAAATAGGAAGGACTTAATTTCTATTCTAATGTGTGAGAAACAACACATAATAGTTTATGTGTTTTATAATACCAATTATCAGATTTTTCATTTTACATATAATTAATGCAAAGAAGAACCTCAGACAACATCTAAGCAAGTAGTTTCAAATCTGGTGCCTTGGTTCCACCAGAGAAGTCTCAGGGACTCCAGGGGAAGAGGTGCTGGTTCAACCACAGCAACTCCATTTTTGTCTCCTTTAAGTGCTGGACTTGTAGCTTTTAATTTTATTTTAAAGCATGGTTCTCTTGCTTTAAATTTTTTGGAAATTTCTTCCAAATATTGTACAGAAGGGGAAACTGAGGCTGAGAGAGAAAGATGACCTGACTAAAACCACTTAAAAAGTCACTGGCTGAATCAGAATACAGGTTTCTGATTTCCTAGTCCAGGGTTCTTTCTGATACCAAAACTTCTACACATGGCATCATTACTTTTACTCACTCACAGTTTTCAAAAACTCATGAAAATTCTACCTACCTGAGCAATATGCCTCCAATGGCCAACTTCAGACTCAAGTCTTGAGACTTCATTTGACAATCTGTTTATTTCTCGTTGTGATGAAATGATGTCACCAAAATCCATGTCATCATCGTGGAAAGCTGAAGCATGATGACTTAAACCATAACCGAATGAAGGAGATGCAGTGGTTGCTGGTACACCACCAGCTCCTGAAATCACTGACTGAGCAGCTGACTGCAGCTTCAGCAACTGATCCTGCAGCGCAATCTGTCTTGCTTTAAGATGGCTGATTTCTACCTATATTTATAATCCATATTTTAGAGAAGGTACTTCAAAATAACCATATTGACCCTTTTATACATTCATAATGTTAAAAGCTATAATAGTTTAAGATGACCCAACGACAGTACTCTATCAACTGAATCCAAGTTGTCTATTAACACCCCAACATAACATTTTTATTTCAAAACCATGATTACCATACAGCATAGATAATGTTCCGATTAATATGAGCAACAGAATTCCACTCCTACATTAACTAAAGCAATAAAATCCTCAGTTAAACATCAGTTTACCATCTTCTACATATCAGGTAGTATAGTATATGCAATTTCTTAGGGTTCTGTTTGTGATTATCAAGCCTCAAGAGATGAGAAAATAAAAGCTGCAACAGTCTATGCACTGGTAAGCTTCCTTAGAACACCTGTTGGAAGAGTCTTTTGTAACTGATTATGTATGGCTGGATTTAGGCTTAAAATGCACCATGAATCAGGTAACTTTGTACTGGTCTACACAACACAGCTGGAAGAAAGCTTTGATTTATTAATCCGATCTTCACAGTAAGCCTGTGATTAATAGCCCATTAGTCTTAGAAAGAAATCATGCACTGAAAGAGGCCTTGGCTTTAGCCTTGGCAAAGAAAGGCCGGTGAAAATCTGATTCTACTCAGGGAGACAACAGTATAAAAACCGTGAAACCCCGAGTGGAGTTTTGACTGAAGGCTTGCAATACCAGGTCAATGTCCAAAAGAAGTTATAAAAATAGGACTTACCATAATGCCACATCCATTCCAAGTAAGAGATTACTCAAAACATAAAAGCAAGCTAGAGAAAACTGAAATAAGCTTTCTGTAAAATACTCAAGCTAGTCCAAAAGACAACCTGCCACAACGGAGGAAAATTTGATACTGAGGAGGCAGTCAGCAAGTAACAGTATTTCTAATGTCAAGCAATTAGACAAACAAAAATCAAATACAATTATGTTAAATGTCATAGTAAACATTTTTTCGTATCAGAGCCCCTTTTCTAATGGAGATTTATAATAATGTACAAATTTTATTTTCCCATAAATGATATGAGGCAAATTGCATCTTTGGGCAATATGAACATCACAACAAGGGCAACAAATAGATTCAGAAAATAGCAGATCTAAAGTATATATTATCTTTCATTCTAGTAAAAAGTACTGAAATCAACAATTTTTTTCAAATGTAGCTATAATGCAAAGAAAGTTCTCATTATACAACAGACATTTACATCAAGTTGTAGAGTTAAAAAGTATAAACTCTACTAACAAAGACGTATTCCTAAACTTGAATTCTTAATTTGCCCTCTAATATCCATAGTTAAGTAGAAAATAAAATGCCAGATTATTCCACAGCAATTTTTTCAACTAGGATGTAAGCATCAGAATCAGCTATGGGGTTTTTGAAAAATACCAGTAACAGAGCCCCTTCCCAGTACACTAAATCAGAATCTCCTAGAGGACCTAACAATGTGTATTTTTTATGATTCAGCTGTAAACCCCTGGGCGATTCAGCTACTGCTCTATCGGAGTATCTGTAAATCAGTGCTGCTCAAAGTGTGGTCTGTGGACCAATGCCACGAATGTTTGCTACCAGTCCGTGACAAGATAAGTAAAGAAACTAAAAGAGTAAGGCTTAAAGACTTTTAAAGCAAGTTGACAGGGGCTTCCCAGGTGGCGCAGTGGTTAAGAATCTGCCTGCCAAGGCAGGAGACATGGGCTCGAGCCCTGTGAGCCACAACCACTGAAGCCCGCGCACCTAGAGCCCGTACTCCCAACAAGAGAAGCCACCGCAATGAGAAGCTCGCGCACCTCAACAAAGAGTAGCCCCCGCTCGCCGCAACCAGAGAAAAGCCCGCGCACAGCAACGAAGACCCAACGCAGCCAAAAATAAAGTAAACAAATAAATAAATTAAAAAAAAAAATAAAGCAAGTTGACAGAGTAATTTTACATCTTCTGAATCCTTACCAAAAAAAAAAAAAAGTGGGCTTTTAACTTTCATTTGAACTTGTAACTTTGCTTTTTTACATTCATTTTATTTTTGTAGTAATTCATTTTTATTGTATTTTATGAAATCAATTCCAGATTGGAAATTTAAGTTCTTCTTTAAATGTTTATATTTATCTTCAGTGTGGTTTACTTTTATTTTTCATCTTAGTATGTCACTAAAAGAACTTGAAATCAATGCATCTAAATTTTAAAAACCCAAATATAAAGTGATGGTAGAAATGAACATTTAATCAACAAACTGACGAACACCCCAGTGATCTGGATAATTAAACAAGAAATTCTGTGGCTCAATTCCACAGAATCATTTACTGAATTCCACTTACATACTAAACACTAAAGAGAATTCAATGACAGAATGAAACATTAGGGACATAGTCTATTATTTTAAGGATTTGTAGTAACATTGGTTAAATTATATAATATTATCAAAACTGCAAAGGAGGGCTTCCCTGGTGGCGCAGTGGTTAAGAATCTGCCTGCCAATGCAGGGGACACGGGTTCGAGCCCTGGTCTGGGAAGATCCCACATGCCACAGAGCAACTAAGCCCGTGAGCCACAACTACTGAGCCTGCGCATCTGGAGCCTGTGCTCTGCAACGGGAGAGGCCACGAGAGTGAGAGGCCCGCGCACTGCGATGAAGAGTGGCCCCCGCTCGTCGCAACTGGAGAAAGCCCTCGCACAGAAACGAAGACCCAACACAGCCAAAAATTAATTAATTAATTAATTAATTAATTTTTTTAAAAAAACTGCAAAGGAAAGATAAGCTACTTCCAAAATAACTATTTCTATCAAACTAAAGGGGGAAAAATTATAGAACAGTATAAGTCAACTATAAAATACCTAATATTCCGTTTTTCCATGGAAAATCAAGTAAACACTAATAAGCATATGTTAACACTTGTAGTTAAAATCATTTTTTAAAAAAGAAATGTTATTAACAATCACAATGATTTAAAACAAATTTAGGTAAATAGATGAGAAATAAGTTTCATAAAATCAGAAATTATAAGCAACAAATGCCTGAAGGTATTGTACACTAAGACTTTTCTTCTTTTGGAAAGTAGAAATTAAACTCCACAAAGGTTAGTTTATGTCATATAAATGTAAAAGCTTACAGAGTTCTTGTTAAATTAGTGATATCATACTGAGTTGGAAATTACTAACTTTAACACTCTTTTGATATTTTCATGGATCTAAACAGAGCTTGATTTATAACTTTTAGAAACCATCCTAAATACATTACAGTGAAGTAAATATGAAGTAAGTGTAATAACCTTTACCTCTTTCTGTTGCAGTTGATTTCGATAACTCATAGACTGCTGCTTTATTTGAAGCTCTGATGCTTCATGCTTCTCTTCCAGATCAGTACAAAGTTTTTTGAGTCTCTCATTCTAGAAGCAAAGAAAAAAGTGTTTTCAAGAAAAAGACTAAAAGTAAAACATGATAGTAACAGTTATGTGCAGGGCATTATGAAAAACATATTGCTTCATGCACAAAAAAGATGTACTATAGTAGGTCTCAGAATTCTGACCTTTAAACCACAATTTCAATTAAAGTTACAAGTGCAATAAGCATGTTTATAGAGATTATGCATAATTCTGAACCAAAGTTTTTTAAAAATCTTGCTCAGTTTGATTTTCTGCTAAGAAAAACTCACTGATCAGTGTTTCCTCCATCTTTGTACACCCAGTGTCTAGCATACAGTAAGCAATAAATGTCTGGTAAATGAATGACCTAGATTACATGTTTAAACTTCTGTTTTCTCCCTGAACAGGAGAAGTTTTTTAAAGAAACCTTTTTTAAAAAAGACTTATGGCTGAAGTATAGGTAGGAGGCCAAAACCTGACATTACTTGTCTGATTGAACCCTAGGCTCCTGAGTGAGGCACCTCTGAAAAATCCATTTTAAAAACCACTACTAGAACTCAGTTTGGAAAACCACAGTTAGAAGTACAAAAAATACTGTAAATATAATTCAATGAATCTAGACATCACAGTCTTTTGTTTTAAGATGTTGGAAAATATGAAAAAAAATACTTAAATTTTATGTACCTAAGTATTAAATTATGTTAACCTAATATCATCCTTTGACATTTGAATGAATAAGGGTATAATGGAGCAAGAGAAACGGACACTAAAACTTTCTGCAAAAAGGAATTTACAAATTATTACAGATAATAATGTACTAAGAATTCTACTAATGTATCTGCAAGCAGAGTTTAACAATGGTAACTGAGAATAAGGAGATTCATGGCGGGAAAGAAAGCTCCCACTAGAAGGTGAAGACTTTTTCACTTTGAGGATGTCATCTGTTTTCTTCTTAGATTCTAGGAATTTCTTACATCAACAGATGTGAAAATTATGATCCAGGGAGATTAAATGAATTCCCAGAGAAAATCAATGGTGTAAAATAAAGGAAAAATTATCACACACACAAACCCTAGTTTGGGAGTCTATCTCCAGAAATCTAACAGACCTTGGTTATCTTGCAGAAATATGAATAAGAAACAGGACCAATGGTCACACAACTAATTACCTTCTAATCTACTGGCTGCTTTTGCACGATTTTCTGTGAGCTGTTCACATGAAAATACCATACATAACTGAGGCAAGAGAATATACTAAAGTCAAAACCTAGTAATAAAGTCCACTCTAGGCTTTTTCACATAAAAATACCTAAGGCTATTTGTTTAACTCTGATGAATAACCAGAACTGGAAAACTTCCAATTTGGCCAATAACTAATTGGTTGTCTTTCCTCATCTCCCTAGCCATGTAAGAGTCAGAAAGGTTGATAACACATATGAAGGACAGATTCTCTTCATGTGGCGACCCAAAACATGCCAGGAGTTGTCCGTGGTCATATTTTCTATTATATGAAATATGAAGCAGAGGGGGCTGGTCTGAAAGGAAAAAAGAATAAACACACACAAAGAACAGAGAGGAATAAAAATGAGAGCGATGGATTCCTGATGGCATCCAGTTCCGGTTGAAGCCCTTTCCTAAAGACTGGCTAAAATTTATGCCCCTGGAATCCATGACACACTCATATCCTTAAATTATTCCACTGTGCTTAACCCTTGCTATATCATCAAGGTCTACTGGAACCAATTTTAGTTTGTGAGTTTCTTTTTTGAGTAATATTAAGGACTGATATTTAAAACATTTATTCTTTCTTAGTAGTCTTCCAACAAACAAAGAGAAAATATACTTTAAAAAAAAAAAAGATTAAAACTCATTCTATCTTGCAATTACCATAAGGGTACATTGGGCCCTTTTACAATATAAATCTAAGAATAATCATGAGGTCACAATGATCTTGTTTTTTCTGTATCTTGAAACGTTTTGCTATTTTATCATCCTAAGAATTAATCATTAATCATCAATTATTTACAACTATGTTAAAAAAAGACTTAAGAAAACAGAAGAACTGATGGAATCACCTAGAAGAATGATGCAACAGTGAAATAACCAGTTTTCTGACTGCATTACCCAAAGTACTGCATCATCTTTTAAAAAGGAAAAAGCCAATCTGGAGACACCATCTTTGCAGCGGTTTTTTTGTTTGTTTGTTTTTGGAGGAGTTTTTTTTTTTTTCACTTTCATTGAACACAATTGAAAATTCAGAATTTTCACTTTTCAACAGAGAAGAAAACTGACAGAGGAAAATATTCCACAATTAGACAACTGAGAAGATAAATGCAAAGAGACAGAAAACAGCACTCTAGAGTCTAATGGTTATGGTGAAAATGAATGTAGAAGCAAAATCTCAGACAAGTCTTCGAATAACAAGTCTACTGAATAACAATATCCTAGATGAATTTCTCAAACTCAAGAACTGAGGAGTGAACAACATATTTCTAAGAACAAAAAGGAAATATGGTGTTCTCATGAAGTTAGTCATTCTATAAGAAAAGATTTTATCTCACAATATTTTGTGACAAAAACCTGAACCATTCATGCCACTTTACTAAATGGATATGTAACAGTATTCTTTCATTATGTATGATATTTGTACACCAGCATTTACTTGATACAGTCCCTACATGGACAAATGCTGAAGGCAGGTGTATACACAGGTGACTAGGAGGAAACAGATGACATAAAAATGAAAAAACTCAGTGGATTGATCACTCTAACTGGTATTTATAAATCTAAGAATAAAAATGCTTTGTAATTATGGAGCAAACAGCCACACCTTTAACAAAATCATAAGCCGTCAAAGTTTTCATAAGTATTGGTTTTAATGACACAAGTCAGGAAGAAAAACCAGAAGTAATACGAGGTTAAAATCTATTGGAGATGTAATTGAAATCTGGAATCAGTATTTACAAGGTAAGATACATTCCAGTTCACAAAAAGAGTTAATAAGCAGTTAACTGCATTCAAAGAACATTGCCTATTTTGAGCATATATGCTTTCAAAAGCAGAAACACATGGAATAAAAATCTGAGTTTGCTATATATAAGTTCTTATTAAAATTTCTAATAAAGTTTTTCACTATCATTTTATTCTTCTGTAAATTTTTTATAAAATAACTTAAAACAAAAAAATTAAAAGTACATTGGATCGAGATGGTAAATGTGAAGACTTTTTCTTGGCACAGATGGTTAAATTGGCTTAGATTGGTTGCCATTAGTTGCAACTGAGGAAACTTAACTAATTAAGTCAATTTCAAATATTAACATCTGTAAGCAAATCTAATTTCCTCTAGAAAACATACTGGCCTCTGTCTATACTAAAACTTTCTAAATAAATAGAATTTTCTATTGTAATTTCCTAGTGGTTTCAATCATATGTTCACTTTCTCTTATTGCAGTCACATAAGGCATTACCTTTATGAAGTGCTTATGTGTTGATAGAAGGCAAGAATCATGTATAGTCAAAATCACCTTAGAAAATAAAGTCCTTGGGAAGTCCAAGTTTGTTCGGGAACCCAAACAAACTTTTTGGCCAACCCAGTATTTGAGTAGCTCACGGTACTCTGAATAAGCACCAAACAAGGAAGTTGGCTTTCATTTGGGGATGTGTTATACCAAAAATAAATAGTTTTGAACACTAGAACCACACTTGCCACAGTCCAAACATAAAATTAGGAGAGAGACTAGAGTTGAAATCAACAGAGGGACAGAAGATTTCTATCTCCCTTCTCAACCTCAATACAGAGCAGTCATTCATTAAGCAGGTTAACCCCATTTGCTTCCCCCCCCCAGATGTATACTGGCAAATTTAGCTTAATTAATACCATTACACACATCTCTGCCATCTAATTCTCCGGGGTGGGCCCATCCTGAGTGCTTCCTCAAGGATTTCTTTAGGGACTATAGGGACTACTTCCTATCTCAGCCTTACAAAGAAAGAAGCTATTACATTCATCTGTCACTGAAGCATCTACTAATTAGGTAATTACAGCTAAGGTCTCTTAAGTGCCACCAAATTGCCATCTTCTATTGAGGCAGAATACTTCAACAGTCCCTCTTGAGAGATCCCTCTACTTTTTGCCATCTTCTATTGAGGCAGAATACTTCAATAGTCCCTCTTGAGAGATCCCTCTACTTTCAGATTCCACAATCTGACCCTGATAATCTAGACCAGAGCTCAGTAATGCTTGTTGTCAGAAAGTATTTTCTTATATTTAAATTCCATTTTCTCTTTTATGGGCTTAGCAAGGGAAAACATGCTTACTACAGTCCTCTAAGAATACTGTTTGCTGAAATACTATTAAGTGTTCCCTCGCTGTTCTTATCCAAAGGCTAAATAGTTGGGTGTCTTTAGTACTTTATAACAGATCCCACTTTAAAACCTTTCATTTTCTTTACGGCTTTCCTTTGAACCCTTTCCAAGTTTTCCTCATCCCTATTAAGTACAATGTCCAGAGCTAGTTACCACGAGGCACTGACTAATAATGAAAAAAATGGTAAAATTAATTTGCTATTCCTATATTCTACATTCTCTGTATACAAATATCACACTTTTTTAATGTTAGGGGATTAAAAAGCTCTAGATTAAACAGAATTGCATTCTTCACATTATACTTAAATAAATGTACTACTGCAGTTTAGCATACTAATAAAACATAGTAAATCCTTGATAATGATAAACTGTTGCCAATGTTATTTTCTAAATTTGGCAGATTTCCTTCTTCCAGCATTCAGAAGCAGCGATGGGAATATTTAATAGCAAAGTGCAGTAACATGTAAATATATTCTTCATCAAAGGAAGATGACAGGACTTAAAAAAAAGAACTAAGATAAAGGGAAAGAGAGAAAAAGTGCATTAAAAAGAGAGGACTGAAACAAAGTATGAATAACTTTCATGGCTTCAAAAAAGAAAAAAATCTAAATCTTTACGTTTCCTTACCTCTGATCTTAAGATTGTATGAATGGCTTCAACTTCCTTTCTCCTAGCATTAGGTAATTCTGCTACAAAAGAAACAGCATATACTGAATATATATTCAGTCAACACCATGTGAAGTAAACAGGCATTTTAAGGAAAGTATATTTCACTGAGCTTTAAACAGAGTGGTATGCTGATCTGAGAACAAATTCAGAAGACAAACATCACTCGATTGTTATCACAACTTTCTACTGTCACAAATGTTCTTTATTGTCATGTAAGTCATTCTTTGCCTATCTTCTATACCCTAGAGCATCTACCTTTACCCATTGGAAGTGTTCATTAAAATTTTGTTATGGGGCTTCCCTGGTGGCGCAGTGGTTTAAGAATCCGCCTGCCAATGCAGGGGACACGGGTTCGAGCCCCGCTCTGGGAAGATCCCATATGCCGCGGAGCAACTAAGCCTGTGTGCCACAACTACTGAGCCTGCGCCCTAGAGCTCGCGAGCCACAACTATTGAACCCGCGCGCCTAGAGCCCATTCTCCACAACAAGAGAAGCCACCGCAATGAGAAGCCCGTGCTCACCGCAACTAGAGAAAGCCAGCACACAGCAACGAAGACCCAAAGCAGCCAAAAATAAAATAAATTTTTTAAAAAATTTTGTTATGGAAAATTAATCTCTCTGTTGGCTTGGTATAAATTTTGATGCAACTTATGCAGCTGGGGTTTTAAGGGCATATTTCTTTTCTTTTTTCTTTTTTTCTTGGTTTGGCCGTGCTGTGCAGCTTGTGGGATCTTAGTTCCCCGACCAGGGATTGAACCCAGGCCCTCGGCAATGAAAGCGCCGAGTCCTAACCACTGGACCACCAGGGAATTCCCAAGGACGTATTTCTCTTATGAAACTGGGGTTTAGAGGGCCTTACTTCTAATTTTTTCTGCTCCCAATACTACCAAAAAATTAATGACCTACAAACAAAGAATAAAAATGCAGCAAAAGAACACTTATTTCAAGTAACGTGGACACAAGTTATTTAAAATGGGAATGAGCTCAGTCTTGTTTTGTACATTTTCATTTGGAAGGAAAGTCAGAGGCCCACAGTACCAAAATGGCACAGCTGATGCTGCCAGATGACCATCATCCACAGAGTTAGATTCTTTTCTAAGTATTAGTATTTTTCATTACTCACAGCCCTTTAATACTATAAAAATAACTTCTCTGAATTAGTTTAAATCAAAAGAAAATACAAGTGGCATCCGATAAATAACAGTGACAAACCCAGTGTCACTGTTTGTCACCAGTGTTTTGAAAATCACCAGGTGGGGATGCTTGGGTGGTTGTTTATACATCTTGCTTGAAACTCTGACAGGATTGTCTAACTGCTATTCAGAAGTGAACAAATTATAATCTAATCTGTTTAGGAAGGTCATTGTTAGAAGCAGCAACTGTTTCAAAGAGGGATTTAAAAAAAAGAAAGTCATGAAGACTTTTCCCCCCAGAGCCGCCCCCACAAAATCCTGGTCTTTTTAAGAATAAAGGGGAGATGTTATGCAGACCAAAAAAGTTTTTCCTCAGTGAGGGAAAACAAAAATAACAACTATCATTTATTGATGCTTACTATTTGTTAGGCACAGTGCTACGCATTTTACACTCATGATTTCATTTAATCCTCCCAACTTCATGATAGCTATAATTATCCCTATTTAACAGATAAGAACACTCTGCTTTTTAAAGGTTAAGTATTTAATAATTTGCCAAAGATCCCACAATTTGTAACACATGGAAGTGGAATTTCAATCCATGTCTGATTTAAAAGCCCAAGCTCCTAAATCAATATAGTGTTTGGTAAAATAGCAACTTTCTGATATTGTAAAGATGGGTAATTTTCAAGTTGTATCAACAGTGCTATTTTGGAACTGTTCTTGTTCACTGCTGGCACAGGGTAGACACTCAATAAATACTTGTTGAATGAATAAATGAACTGCACTCTGACCCTATTTTTAAATGAGTCACAAAATCAATAAATTGGGTGTTAAGCAAGTCCTATTTTAATGCAAAGGGAAAACAATAAAAGCAGATTTTTAATCACTCAGCAAATTTTTTATTGAGCATCTACTATGTACCAAGGAAGGGACCACATACTGGTAATATAAGGATAAATAAAATAGAGCTGTCAGAGAGAGATCCACAAAGTTCTGTTAGACACAACTCAACCTGCCATGGAGTGAGAATGGTTTCACCAGGTACCTGACGTGTGAGCAGGGTCATACAGGAAAAACTGTTTTCCAGGCAAAGGAAGGTAGTGGAGGAAGTAGAAAGGAAGGGCTTTCCATGCAAAGGCCTGGAGCTGTGTAGGTACCTCACAACGTTGCCTGTGCAGAAGCTCTGGGTGTAAGCATGCTTGTGTATATGAATGTGCATATATGTGGCTGTTGGGAGACAAGGGGAGAGAACAAGAGGCAAGACTGGAAGAGGTAGGTTGAACCCGGATAGGATAGGTTTCTGGTCTTCCAAAATTAAGAGGCTTGGATTTTATCCTGTAAGTAACAGAGTCAAGAGATTTTAAAGCACATTTGTTTTTAGAAAAGTAATTGGCAACACAACAGGAAATGTAGTAAAGTAAGGAGAAACAAGTGACAGGACATGAAAGAGAGTGTGTGGGAGAGATAATGGGGATCTGAACTAAGGAAGTAGGAATAATAAGGAAAGGACAAATACAAACAATTCAGGCACAGGATGAACAAGATTTGGTGACTAACTGGAAGTAGGAGGAAAAAAAAGAAAGAGGCAAAACAAAGTGACAAAGATTTCTAAGTTTAGGAGAATGGGTAGATGGTGAAACCATTAAAATTGAGAATACAGGAGCACATTTGGTGGGAAGAACAAACTGAATTCTACCTTAAGCCTGTAGGACATCCAAGTTGGAGGCGGGGTGCCTATTTTCTGGCTTAGGGTCAAAGGAATAGTCAACTGTTTTCCCTTATCTAGGAAACAAGGAGAGACTAGGCATTTCCCATGTTATCTAGCCCTTCTCTGCTTCTGACTGCCCTCAGGGTCACATGACCCTTTCCTGAACACAGGAAGAATCCCTTTAACTCCCATCCCCAACCTGTCCCACCTGATGTACCCCCAAGCAGTTAAATGGATTTCGGCAGCTCCCCAATCTTCCTCCCTTCTAAATAGACCCCACAGAAATTCTAAATATAGATACTGTTTTTCTAAATCAAACCATCTGTCTCTATTTCAACCAAATAAACACGAAGACTCAGTTAAATCAGTATTAAAAAATTAAACCAGAATTCTAATTTATTTACAACAAACAAAACTGCCAAAGAAACTGCTCTCATCCAAAAGACGACCCATTATCTCTCTGGAGGCAGACCCAGATTGAAATTTAAAAAGTCTTTTGATCTAAATACTTGCTGAAAGAAATATCAAGAAATCAAAGGGGTAATTAACTTAATCAACGATTACCATGTAACTCTGGGTCACTATTCATTAGTAAAACAAAATGAGGACTTAAAAAATGAGTGAAGGTTGCTAAGGGTACCCAAAGAACAGGGTTATCTTGCTTGTTCTACTGTATAAATATGGGTCGGGGGGAGGCAGTGGGCAATTAAGCACAAAAGTGCACTTTCAGCTGGAACGCTGTAATGTATCACCAGAATAAGCAAAACTATAAAATAATAGGAAAACAATACCCATGTTTCACTAACAATATATTCAAGTGAGAAAGGGTAAGAGTCACTAAATATCTTAATTATGAGTTACTTCAATTGTTAACGAAAATCGAAGAAAACCCCAAAAAAGTGACGTGTCATACACAAATAATTTTTTAAACTGTCAGTATAAAGGAAGAGGATCAAAATCAGTTCCGCCCCCAAGTTAAGGGCAAAGGAAGAGGTGGGCGTGGATGAACCAAACAAAAATACTCTACGCGACGTAGGGGCAGTTCCACTCTGCTCTGAGCTATCCTGGGTACTCAAAGGAGAAGAACCAGAACTCTTCCCCCACCCCCCGACCCCAGTGGTCTCTCACTAGAGAAAATCGGTTAAGAGGCAAAAGGAGGAGTGACACTCCTCTGGACCTGTCTGCGTCTCGTGACAGATGGACTTGGGGACCAAACGGACGCTCCCAGGGTCCCAGTAAACCCCTCCCTCCCATCGCCCCAGCTGTTACCTTCCACTTCCTCCGTGCCCTCCATCAGCATATCCTTCGTAAAGTTTGAAATCTGGCCAGTGAGGGAAGCCAGGCTGCCCCCGACTTGACCCAGGGACTGGCCCAAGCCGGAGCCGAGGCCCCCAAGCCAGGACGACATCGCTGCGGGTTATAGAACAACCTGCTCCGCTCCGAGAAAGGCGGCCAGTGTCGTCGGACGACCCAGCCAAATGTCCTCGAACCGCTGTCTCCGGGGGACCGGTCCAAATTACAACACTCAGGATTTAATAAGACAGGGGTTCCTAGGCAACGCCGGCTTCGGGGACCCCCACCAACCGCCGGGCTCTGACTAGAAACGCAGAGGCCTGGCTGGGACTTTACCAGGGGCCCAATTCCAGTGACATGGGCACCCCCGCGGGGCCTCCGCTCATTCTCACGACTTCCCACAGTCCGGGTTAGGCCACTTCTTCCTCTGCTTTAGTGACTTTCCCCAGTTCCATTGGCAACTCCTGCCAACTCGACGCCGGCAGCCATGACATCCACCATGAACGCGGCAATGGATCATAGAGAGGCGCCGCGATGGCGTAGAAAGGCCCTGCAGAGCCGCCGGACGTGTCCTTGGCGCAAGGGAGCATGGGATCTCGGAGGACCAAGTGCTGCCGCGGTGGCCGCTGTCTCCAGCCCAGGGCAAGGTCGTCTTCCACGTAGCCTGCCCGCTTTGGCAGCAGGTGGAAGAGCGACCGGAGCCCGCTGCGACGCTGCGCTTTCGGCGGACCGCGGCTGGATTTCAGGCAGAGCCGACTCTCGGTGGGTGCCCCTCAAAGCCGGCGTGGCCTGGGAAGGGAACCCCGTGGACTCTTACTCTGTTGGTGAAACCTGAGTGTTTTAATTCTGACTACACTCGCGAAGGCAGCGGTGCGAGGAGACTGGGCGGAGACCCTCCACCAGACAGGAAGTGGACTTTACATAACTTATCACACGTATACAGTAACGATTATTCTACACCCTGTCAAGGGCCGCTCTGTGCCCGGCACTACGGTATTAACTGAGGATACACAGAAGGGATGGGTTGCAAATTCAAGTGTCCAGGCAGCAAACATACTTATATTGATTACCTTCATAATGGAAATGTTCTCTGCTGGCTTTCCAGCTCACAGCTGATACCCTGCCTTCTTTAATATACGAAGAGCTTTATTCATGAAGCCGACCTAACCCATGAAGTTGAAAATACAGACAACCTCTTTTCAAAATAACTTTTTAGAGGACAGTATGCCAACTTAATACAGAAGAAAAGCTCTTCTAATGTGAACTCTCCTAAGGTATTGGTGGCACTAGCCCTGCAAGGCCCCACCCCTCCCGCGGTCCTCAGTTACACAAGTTGGTGCACACCCCTGTGTCCTGAATTGCTTGGTTTCCTCCCTAAAGGAAAAAAAGTCACGTGACTTACAGGCATTTGCTGCGGTGGTACGTGAACACACACTACCTGGCCAGAGAGACTGCCACAATTTTTACTTTGAAAAGAGCAGGATAGGTCTGCAGGTCTTTTAAGCATAGCACCAAATATACCAGCATCTTTCTCTTCGATTTTATTCACAGCAGGGGCCGCCACAGATTTCATTTCATTTCCTTTGTGAATGGAACATTGGGAATGCCTCCAGTATTTGAAATCTGATGGCACCTAGGAATAGTAGCCCTCCCAGAAATCTGAATGCTTTTCAAATAAAATTTGCATCTCGTTCTGGAAGTTTTTATTAAATGTTTTCCATGTAGTTTTTTGAAAGGCATCATTGCCCAGGGATTAGATGTGGGGACTGACTGCCTGGATCTTTCATTTATTAGTTGTATGACCTTGGGTAGGTTACTTAACCTCTCTGTGTACCAGTTTCTCATTTGTAAAATTGGGAATGATAATAATAGTGTCTACTGGGCAGGGTTGTTTGGAGGATTAAGTAAGGTAATTTTTAAGTGCTTGGAACAGTGCCTGGTACGTGGTGAGTTCTATTAAGTGTAAAGTTTTAAAATTGTGACATAAAGGTGACCTGCAAGTTATTAATGTCTCCCATTATTCTGAGCACCAGGGATACAGCAGGAGAAAAAACACACACAAAGTCCCTGATCTCGTGGAGCTTGCATTCTACTGGGAAGGAACAGATGAGAAATAAAATGTAATAAATATAAGACAGGTGGTGATGGCTGCTATGGGGAAAATATAAAACAGGGTAAGAATGATATGGAAGGGATGTGGGGAGAAATGGCACTTGTAATATTGTAGAAGGTGGTCAGGCAAGGCCTCACCGGTAAGGTGATATTCGAACAGAGACTTAAAGGAATAAGATAGTGAGACATGTGGGTATCTGGAAAAGAGCAGTCCAGGCAAAAGAAACAGCTGATGCAAAGGTCCTGAGGTAGGAGAATCCTTGCCAGGTTAGAGGACTAGCAAAAAGGCAAGGATGGCTGGAGCATAGTGGGCTGGGGAATGGTGGTAAGCAGTGAGGACCAAGGAGTAAGAATAGGAGAGGGCAGATCACATAGGACCTGGTAAGTCAGTGTAGGAACTCAGAGTAGAATGAGGGATTGCTTTGAGAAAAGGAGCCACGTGAACTTAGGACCTAACTGGGTTCCTGGATGACAGTGAAAAGTTTAGTGTAAATCAAGCTCGTATTTCCTACAGGTGTAAGTTCTCTGGAGTGCCATTTCCATAAACTCATGTTGTGCCATAAAGATACTGCAGTTAATGAAGAAAACAAACAAAATATATGTCTTCACATCATGTATTAAGTTATTAACATAAAAGCTATGTCCTAAAGTCCTCCTTATGGGGGATTGTTTTCAGTGCAATGGACTATGGTCCGAGACACTTGAAGTCTGGTTCTGATAAATAGCATGATATGATGTTTGGGATGTGCTTCAGAAAAATGGGGACAGGGTAGGTGAAACAAGAATTGTCAGGACTTGATCATTATTGATGCTGGGTTATGGGTACGTAGGGGTTCATTATACTGGTCTTTTACTTTTGCATAGGTTTGAAATTTTTTATAATAAAAAGTTAAAAGACATACAAGTTTGATGAAGTTTGGGCTGAAGACACCTCTTCTTTTTCTTACCCAAAACCCCTGTAGCTAATAAGGGTGTTCATCATCACTTAATGAGTAGCAAAATCAGCCCAGCAATATCAAACATACCACATCAGACAGAGCCCATGAATCTGCATGGCTCCACGTGGTGGGATCCAGGCTGCCCAGCTGAAACTCTGAATTTAGGATTTTTGTAACCTCAACAGGTAGAAGATTTTTTTTTAAAAGCTAACAACAACGACAACGAAAAATACTATCAACTGCAAACTGGTTTCCATTTCTCGAGGCAGCATCACCGATACTTCTCTAGGGAGAACAGTTCCTTTGTTCTGATGAAACCATCCAAATGTTTTATTTATGCAAATGTGAAGAAAAAAAACCCATTTTTTAAAGTAGAATTTAAAATATTAGTCTGATCTTTCCCTCTGAATTTCTAAATATTATGCTTATAATCGCCATTTTCTCATTAATTTTAGACATTACCTTCTCTCTATTACAGAAAATAAAAGATTTAGCAGTCTTGTATCACCACATGCCTCTATTTCCCTTCCTTCTGAGCTCCCAATAGAGTGATATCATAATTATTGGTAACATCACTAATTCTAGTTTACTTTATATGACTACATAAGTATTGTTCATTGCTGAGCCACATGGTGTGCTAAGATTACATTTCCTTTAATTTTCAAACTTCTGTTCTTCCTGAAGTTAACAAATTCCATCTTTTAGATCTGCACAATTTTCTGTCATTACAGAATCACTAATCCTTCTAAAACTTAGCAACAGAGTTGTAAAACATGCTCCTAATTCTTCAAGAAGGTATCAAGAATTCTATTATTTGCTTAGACTCAGTCCTTTCTACCCGGAGTCCTCTGTTTCCCTGCTCCACTCTCCCCTGACCTATTCTCTGGGCCTTGTTTTTCTTTCTGGAACCTCGTAGATGCTTGCCTTTATCTGTGATGCTCTGAAATTAGTAATGATGTGCCTTGGGGTGGGTTTGTTGTTTCATTAATTCTGTTGGGGACTCAGCAAACCCTTTCAAAAACCATGTCTTTTAGTTCTGCAAATTATTTAAAACACTTTTTATTGGTGAATGGCCCCTCTCTAGGGAAACAGCTGCTTTTCGGATATTTTTAATCAACCCTCCTGGTTTCAGTCCACATCTCACCCCCACCTTCCACGATAGTTGTTGCTTCATGTCCTGTGTACTGCTGGATGTCCTTCTCTTTAATACTTAGTATGCACCTTCCTCAGTTCTGCTCATTCCCGTATCAACTTTCTCCGTCTTCCAAAGAAAAGTTCACATCTCTCTTCTGCTGTTGCCTCAACTGGCAGTGACTGCTAATTGTTCCCCAAAGTCTGTTCTCCCCTTTGGGCATAGTAATTGAACCATCACTTTTTACCTGGACGATGGTACAGTAAAAGATGCCGGTGCCCCTTCAGATCCCGTCACCCCTTTACCGTTTTCGTGCACACCTATCCTTGGGGTGCTTTTACTCCCAAAAGTCAGCACCCATTTCTCTTTGGCAGAGGACTGCCTTCAGGCTGCCAGAGCCCACATTGCCTATGCCCAAGAGAGCTGAAACACAACCTTGTTCAGTAGCGTTTTAAAATGACACAACTCCCCTGCCCACGGTGGGACATCTCTAAGATGTGACTATACTTCCTCTGGGCCTGTCTGCAAGACTGAGGCTCTGTTTACTGTTACACTCTTGCTTGGCTTCCTTTTCTTATCTCCCACCCCCCTTTACCTGTTCCATTTCTTCCTGGGAGCACTTTTTAAAAATAGTTTTCACTTATCTCAGGGTCTGCCTCTAGGGTGCTCAAGCTAAGACTCGTGACCACCCAGAATGAAAAGCACCTTGTAGCTAGGAGTGGCCATGTGTTTCAGTTCCGGCCCATGTCATATAAGTGGAAGTGGTGTGTGCAACTTTCAGGAGGTAACCTTAAAGAAAGGGCACATGGCCTTTTCCCATGCTCCTTTTGCTTTCTGATTGCTGGAATGCAGATGTAAGCATGGGCACCATAGCAGCTGTCTGAGATCCATGGGTTGACATTAGCAATGGAAGCCATGTATGTAAAGCAAGAATACGAAAAGCAGATTCCTGACACTGTGTGATGCCCTATCAGCCCTGGATTGGCAATCTCTACATTTCCTGAAGATGAGAGAGAAAAAAGTTTGTAGCGTGTAAAGTCACTGTTATATTAGGTTTTTCTATGACAGTCAAATCTAATCTAATGAATTCATCTCTGCTGGTCTCTCTGTACTTATGAGTTTATATATTTTTCTTTACTTTCATTTATGTAGTTCCTTTTTTTAAATTTTTATTTGTTTTTGGCTGTGTTGGGTCTTCATTGCTGTGCGCAGGCTTTCTCTAGTTGTGGCGAGCAGGGGCTACTCTTCATTGTGGTGTGCAGGCTTCTCATTGCGGTGGCTTCTCTTGTTGTGGAGTACAGGCTCTAGGCACGTGGGCTTCAGTAGTTGCAGCACATGGCCTCAGTAGTTGTGGCGCATGGGCTTAGTTGCTCCGCAGCACATGGGATCTTCTCGGAGCAGGGATCAAACCCATGTCCCCTGCGCTGGCAGGCGGATTCTTAACCACTGGACCACCAGGGAAGTCCCTTTACTTTCATTTAGGTGGGATTTTGGAAGGTGGGATCATTGATACAGTGATCAATCCTATGTATTTTTTATTGTGATAAAATATACATAAAATTTACTGTTTTTAAGTATACAGTTCAGTGGCATTAAGTACATGCACATTGTTGTGCAATCATCACCATCCATCTCCAGAACATTTTTCATCTCCCTAAACTGAAACTCTGTACCCATTAAATAGCAACTCCTTAGTCCCTACTCTACCCAGCCCCGGGCAACCACCATTCTATTTCCTGTCTCTATGGATTTGACCGGTCTAAGGACCTCATAAGTAGAATCACACAGTAATCCCTTGCATTTAACTAAAAGTCCCTGGGAGACGATTCAGATGATTGTTCAAAAAAGCTAGATCTGCTTTGGGCCTGAGAATGTTTTCAGTGTTGGAGACAGGGCTGCCCCTGTGCAGAAGAGAAACACAGCTTTTGGAGAAAACACATCTTATTTGGAGAAGGCATGAAAGGTGTGGGATCAGCTCCTTCCTGGCCTCTGGCACTGGATTTGAGCCACTTTAGAGGGGTGAATACCAGAACCCAACTGAACGATTTTCTGAGAGACTCAGCAGGACTCTGGGTACCAGCAGAGCTGCTCAGGGCCTGTGTGACAGTGTGTGGTTTGGGGCTGAGACAAGGCCATTCCACTCACCTTTGCTTGGAACTTATGACCCATCTGGTGCTCCAAGGATTAGACGTTGTTGAGGGTGGTAACTTTTGCATCTTATTTTCTACCAGGTTATTGCTGGTATACAAACAAGCTATTGGTTTTTGTTGACTTATTGACCTCCCTCATTAGTTCCAGTAGCTTTTCAGTTAATTTCCTTGTGTTCTCTAGGTGTACAATCACATCAGCAAATAGTTAGGCATCATCCTTTCCAATATTTACACATCATCATTTCATATGATAACATGTTGACAGTAATGAAGGTTCACTTAAAGGTAATTGGAGTGACAGGCCTAAAGAGCTTTGGGAAAGCTGGTTTCAAAAACAGAGAGGCCAAAGGCCAAGTGAACAGGTAAGATGTTCCAGCACATGCTTACATGTGACATGATGATATCCTGGACTAGAAGTGGCTGAGAAAGGCCACAGGGAGCTACTCGGATATTAATCACTACAAGTGATGATGGGGATTGACAAGCAAAATATCAATACAACGCTAAGTTTTCAAAATGGTAGTTTCTGACAGTGATGAAAAATACTGCATAAATATAACGGGAAGGAAAACAATATGCACAAGTGGGAAGTGGGAGCCTTGCCTAAAATTCTGATCTGAGATAGGTTAAGCAATATACCTTTATTGTTAAAAATTCAGTTTTTCGGGTTGCTTAAGGTAGACACTGGCATGGAAGGCTCTTTGGTAGAAGATGTAGTTAATGGGCCTTTTAAAAGATTTTTTTTAAAAAAAGGCTTGGGATATTCTAGAGGAGAGAATATTCTAGAAAGTGGCATCAGATTGTTTGGTGTAATAAAATATAAATACAATTCAAACTTATCTTTATAAAACTGTACATAAGATTTTGCCTACATCCCAGTTCCAGCTTTTGTTCATTACCTGCTAGCCTCTCCAGCTATCTCTGTTCTTCAGAGACAAGCAACCGCCTCTGCCTCAGTCACTGTGCTTGCTGTTTCCACAGGCAGTATAGTGGCTCCTCATTTTTCAGGTGTCTGAAAGGCACCTCTGCAGAGGCCTTCCTTGAAACCAGTCTGAAGCAGCACTGCCTCCCAGTCACATGCTATCACATCATCGTTTTGTCTTCCTATCTCACAGAACAAGCATAGCTCTTAACATGTTATGAAGCCATGCTCAGTAATTCAAATGTTTCCTCTGCCTAATGGCCAATCAGAATGCAAGCACCAGCAGAGCAGAGTATCTTAATCATGGCTCTGTTCCAAGAACCCAGAACCATGCCAGGCACATGGTGAACGCACACAGGTCTTGCTGAGTGAGTGAATGAATAAGGAATTGGTTTTCTCTTGTAGCCCGTGAGACAAAGGGTGGTTGGGGATCCTGACCCAGGGAGAACTGGAACAATCTTGAGAGACTAAGGTCCAGAGAAGGGTGGCAGTCCAGTTGAAAGGGAAAGTCCTCACAGCAGGCCAATGACCTTTAGGGACAGGGATACCCAAGGGGCAAAGGCAAAGGGGCAAACGAGAGTGTTAGGGTGCCTGGGGGTGAGAAAGAACTCAGCTTCTTTGAAGACCTATAAGGAGGCCTGCTGGGCCCATAGTGTGAAAAGGGGAAATGTCAAGAGTAGAGGCGTTAAGAGGTCAGCTGGACCCGAACTACCTATAAAATTAAACGATGAGCATTGGCGATGCAGACACAAAATGGTTGAAAGGATCCTGAAACACGCAAATCTTCAGGATAAGGACAACCCAAAATTTGCCTATCCTTTACAAAAGTTCTTAGCTAACCATAAAATGGGCATTCAACTCAACTTGTACTTTTCATAGGGCCCACAGGTGATGTTGATGAGATGAGTCATTTGGTGCTATCCAAATTGAATGGATTGGTCCTTCTGAGGACTAAGCTATGAAGTTATGCTAAAAAGATGCATGTGATCAATTTGAAATTTTTGTTTCAAAATTTGTGCCCAACCCTAACTAAAGCTAAAATGGATATACAACCCTCATTGTAAAACCTGAGGATTCTATAACCCTCAATCAGTCCAGGTGGATTCCAATTGTTAGTCTGGTGTCCAGAGTTAGATAAAATGAGGAAAAATGGCACTCTTAAAACTGTCACTAATGTGCTTTGCTTGGCTCTCAGGGTTAAAAAAGCAACTGAGCCAACATTTTAAAATCAGATTTCAAATAAAAATATGGAATTCTTAGCCTCTCTTAGAAAAGATCAGAGGATCCAGTAACAATGGGCCTTCTGGCAGCAGTTACTGTAGTTGGAATGGAGAATCAGTGGCTTCCCCTGACCTGCTTCATTCATCACCACATCCATAAAAAAATGCTTCTCAAATTCACTCTGCATGTGAATCCCCTGGGGATCTTGTTAAAAATGCAGGTTCTGATCCAGTAGGTGGGAGTGTGGCCTGAAACTCTGCATTTCTGAGAAGCTCTGAGGGTGCAGATGCTCCAACCATACTTTGAATGCAAAGCTATAAATTAACAATAAACACTAATAAAAACAGAAGTAAAAAAGCAAACATTATCTTTATTTAATAATCTTTGATATTTAAAATACAACTCATCGAACATCCACATTAACAACAGTATCCTCAGTGTTCAACAGTGCTTTGGAAGCCCGGCTTCTCTAAGGACCAGACAGGAAGGCCTGTGTGTGTATTAACAGCAAAACAACTCAGACAGAGGAGCACACACAGTAGGGCTGCAGAGTTGGGTCCTGAGCAAATGGCACTGCCACAGTGCACTTGTGTCATGGCCAAAAGAATGCTTTTTACTTCAGATGTTTTCTGGTAGTTGAATTTCAAAGTTTATTTGTACAGAACAGTAATTTTTAAAAAGTTATTCCTAGTAGTCCAGTGTTGTAGAAATTAATCACATTCAAATGTATGTTTTCCTCTTTAAAAAAAATTCCTGAAAACATTCACCTCTGAAATATGAAGGAGCCAAGTGAAGTGCTTCCTAAATGAATCAGGCATTTCCACATATATTTCACTAATGCTTCCCATTCCTAGTCTATGAATCCATAGTCTTGAAATATTTATTGATACACTATTATAATTAAACATGCCAATTGCTATAAATTTAGAAGTGGTTACTAGCATTAATTCTTAAAATGCCAGACCATTTTGCGAAAAAATTAAAACAGCAGAGGTTTTTTTCAAATTAAAAAACAGAAAGATAAAAATTCAAGAATTAACCAACCATGTCAATAATCTTCTCATTCATGAGAGCAAAATGGAACAAAAATATTTTATGTATAAGACTTTAAAAAACAAGTTGGTTCATCTCTTCAGCAAAAGATGCTGCTTATAAATGGACCAGAAATGAAGCAAAGTTTTTATTTTGAAAATATGAAAAATCACTTACACTGCTGAAATGATTAGTTAATCCAATCTGATTTTTCTTAATTAAGATCACATCTGTAACATCTCCATACTTGTTAGGGCCCAGCTACAACAAACAACTTACTTTGAAAGTAGTGGCCATAAACCTCTCCAATTGCAGATAAAGTTTTTAATAGAAAGTCATCAATATTAATAATTGAATCCTCTTAAGAATTTAAAACATCAAGATTTATTTTTCATTCTAGGCTATTTCAATTATTATCATTATATTTTGCTTATGCACTGAGAATCAATCTTTTTTGAATTTGCACAGGTCCAATGGGCCAATTTTAAGACATTTAGTAAATCTTGGCACTAACATGATACTATTTAAAAATAGTATCAAACATGCAGACATTAAAAATGTGACTTAAGCTTTTACTGGCAAAAAACTTACTTTATTTGACTTAATATTAAATGAAACAATGTAGACTATGGGTAGTTTTGCCTATAATGATCCTCAACTAGTTGAGTTTTTCCTCATTAACTTTGGCATGAATAAAGTCTTAATTAAGAAAAATTAAGTTTTAAAGAAAAAAAGCACCTCCTTAAATATTCTGCGAATTATAAATTATTTGGCCAAGATCTTAGAGCTGAAATACAGTTTACCTGCAGCAACCTTTTCAAACAATTTACATTACTGAAATATTCGTATGTTAATTACTGTAAAAATGCACATTGATGGTTTAGATCAGATGTTAACTTCTCTGAATTTTTAAAACATAAATAACTACTTATTAAATCCATGACATCTTTAAGTATGAAAGTGTTATTTCCAAAGCTTGTTTAAACTTTACTTATAATACTAGCATTGTCATGGTATGTATTTTATCCCGGTAATACAAATTATACATTAGAAAAATGATACTAATAGTTTAAATATTAAACATTAAGGTGTTCCCAATTGGTAAAACAGAATGGAAATCTTTATATAAATAAAGTTCTTGGCAGGACAGTTATTGTGAGTTTCATTGTTCCTGACTTGCAGGTGGTTTAAAGTAAACAGCACTTCCTGATGTGTGAACTATAGCTTTGTGTAACTTTAAAATTTTCTTACTGTGGTTATGAGCATTGGCATCTTTTCATACTGGCCAACTGATTAAGAAATGGAATCTAAATGTTCAGTTAAATATATGCCAATCCACACAAGACGGCAGTTCACTAGTGATTCTGAATCTGCCTGCCAAATATAACAATTTCACAACTAAATAAACACATTCAAATATATCCAGTGTGTGCTCGGCCCTGCTTTAAAAAAATGCCTAACAAACGAAGGTCAACATGCCACATTTCTTTAAGTGCTTTAACAAGGGTGTGTAATATAAGAACTAACTCTAACCCTAACTCTTAAGGTTAAAACTTTTAAATGTATATTCATTTTCTCGTTTTTATATTAGGTAGCTCATCAATGCAAATATATGAAAAGTTTAACGTAATTTTTCAATGGGAAAAGATACAGGCCAAATATCCATGGAAAATATGACTAGCATACTTGGGATAACTACAGAAATGTCCAGTCTTAAAATATTTTGGTTTGTAAATCTTAGGGAGGAGTATCAAACTCCAGCATCCCTTGTAGTTCTAAAGTTTTGTAATTCTTCTAAAACATTTTCAATTGTCAAAAGAAAACTTTAGATTTTAAAAGAAAACCATCTAATTTTATGTAAGGGAAACTTCAGAAAACTTACTTGGCACAAAATAATGACTAAAAAAAAATCTGTCTCTATCCAAGAAGAAGCTATTTCATAATCATAAATAAAAGGCAGTTTTTCATCTCTTTTCAGTTAGCAATAAATCCTACATCAAAAATTTTTCCCTGATAAAATGTGTGTAGCCATACACCAGGATATGGCAACATATCATACTTTAATTTTCTAAGTTGTCCGCTGAAATTTCTTCTTAAATTTTAGCTTATGAACAATTCAACATTCAAAAGGGCTTCAAAAGGGGATGGAGAATGAAGGAAGGGGAGTAGATGACAGAATTTAAAAGGCCCATTTCAGAGAGACATGATTAATTTTCACCAAAATCATCCCACTGCATTGACCCAGCAAGAAACTCTGCATCCCAATTAAAGAATGTTTATCAAAACTAAAGACTTTCTTATTTACAGACCCAGTAAGTACTGTGACTTCTGTAATTCTAAGCTATTTAAACATGATGCACGTGTTAAATCACAGTATAAATTTAAATGTAGTTTTGTTGTTAAATTATTTTCATGTTCTAGATCATTATCTCTGGCAAGCTATACCTACTAAAAGATGTACAGCAGAAGCAGACATCTGCACTTCGTGACTCAATTGTAAACAGAACAGACAGCTCCAGTCACAAGAGGAAAAATAAAATGAAACTGCTACTAAAATTGAAGGCCAAATTTTATCTATCATACATTCATGGTGGGCACTGGATGTTGTTTTGCAACGGAAGGAAACTTGCACACTATGCTTCTCCTATTTTTCTCAACTGGAAAAGGAAAGGAAATAACAAGGTGCAGGAAACAGGGTTACAACAAACCTATAAAGTTCTGACATAACTGAGAAGACATTCACAAAGCATTTGGGAAAGGATGTGCTCACACATTAACAAAATTCTCATTTATTCTCAAATACTTGCGCAGAGCTGATTTCAGAGTTTAGGAATGCACCAGAATCATGAAATAATGATCCCATCTTAGAGGGCTTAAAAAGCAAAACCTCAAGAAACATTACCATCTTTCAAAAGAGTTGTAGAAAGTAATGAAAACCACGTAGCAGAGAAATTGTGATCAGAGAAAATAACATGAGAAAACACCAAGTGCACAATACATAGTCAGAGGGTAAACAGCTTATCCTTCTGGAACTGTTACTATTACCAACACAGAGGAGAGACACTGTCCTAAAAGGTTAATTTGGTTAAAGAGAAATAAGAACAACTTTTAGATGATGAAAGTCAGCCAAATTCCCTATGCAGAAGGGTGGAAAAGAAGATAAAATGTGGGGGAAAAGTTCTGTGGCAATAGCTGGTTATAATTAGTTGGTCTGCAAAAAGATCCAAGAAAAATGCCCTAATTTTAAACATGTTAGATATTGCACACTCAAAAAAGAAAAAAGAACATTTAGAAAACTATTTTAAATTTCTTTAATTGCTGAATGCCTCTTTGGCTAGTGTTTGGAGGATCATTATTTAGTCCTACAACTGATGTATTTTTCACCCTCTCAGCTTTTTGTTTGCAAACCACCTAAGTCTTATTTCCTCTGTTGAAAATTGTTCTCTTTGACACATTACCAAAATGGACCCTATGCTGTAAACACACAGGACAATATTGGAAAGACTGAATATCTAAATGATTTGTGAAAGGTATTATTTTTTTCCTTCTGTTTTGAAATTACTTCTAACAGTTTCTAAAGACATGGTCACAGCTGCCTGAAGCATGTCTTCTTCACTCATAGCATCACCTGTTGGGGATAAAACACATATTTCTTAGAAACTTCTAGAAAATTTCCAAAGTCATCAAAAGGTAAGCTCTTCAAAACTGTTTGACTACTATAGTTTCCTTTGTTGATTTTTAAAGTTTACATACAATAAAATCCACTCTTTTATAATTCTGTAAGTTTTGACAAATACATAGAGTGGTATAACCATTATCACCACCCAGCTACAGAACCGTCCCACTGACCAAAAATATTCCCTCGCACTGCCCCTTTGTAGTCAATCCCCAAGCCCTAAGTCTAGGCAACCACTGATCAGTTCTCTGCCCTACAGTTCTGCCTTTTCCTGCATGTCAACACAAATGGAATCATCATTATGTATGTAGCCTTTCAGTATGGCATCTTTCACTTAAAAGCATTCAGCTAAGGGGAAGAAAATTTAACTTTGTGTCTATCGATGATGAATTAGTTAAAAAAAGTTTGTTTTGAGAAATAATTTACTCACAGGAAGGTGCAAAGATAGTTCAGGGAGGTCCTGTGTACACTCTGGCTAAATTTCACCTAATAATTAAATCTTACATAACTACAGCTCAAACCTAAATCTGAATATTGGGACTTCATACATGTAGATTCGTGTAACCACCACCACCGCAATCAAGACAGAGAACTGTTATGGCACCATAAAGATCTCCCTCCTGCCATCCCTTTTTAGTCACACCCACTTCTCTTCCCCCCCACCTTCCCTAACTGCAGGCAACCACTAATTTGCTTTCCATCTCTATAAATGTCGTTTTTAGAATGTTACGCACATAGAATCATACAGTACGAGATCTTTTGAGATTTTTTTTTGCACTCAGCATAATGCCCTTGAGATGCATCCAAGCTGTTGCATGTGTCCACAGTTGGTTTCTTTTTAATCCCGAGTCGTATCCATGGTATGGAGGTAGCGCAGCGTGTTTAACCATTCACCTACTGTAGGACATTTGTTTTTTTCCAGTTTTTGATCATGACAAATAAAGCTGCTATGAACATTCGTGTACAGGTTTTTGCATGGATGGAAGTTTTCATTTCTCTGGTATTAAATGGGAATATAACTGCTGGTTGCATGGTCAATGTATGTTCAGTTTTTATAGAAATTGCCAAATTATTTTCCAGAGTGGCTATACCAGTTCAAATGAAAGTTAGAAATCTTACCTCCCTTTATTTTCCCCTGTTTATAACTGCCTTAAGTATTTCCTATATTTTACGCTAAAAACCAAATCAATGTTACAATTCTTCCTTCAGTCGTCAAATGTAATTTAGAAAACTGAAAAGGAAAGTCTATTGTGCTTACCCATATTTTTATTCTTTCTACTGTTCTTTTTTCCTTCTTGACGTTTCAAAATTACTTTTTAACAGTTCTGTTTAGAGAACTTCCTTTAGCCATTATTTTCCCCTTCATTCCTGAAGAAAATTTTCATGAATTCCGGGTTGAGACTTCCCTTCTTTCAGCACTTGAAAAATGTGTGTCACTTCCTTCTGACCTCCACGATTTCAGATGAGAAATCTGATGTCATGCAAATTGCTGTAGGCAAGCTGTTTCTAGCTGATTTTAAGATTTTTTTTTTTTGTCTTCAGTTTTCAGAAGTTAGACTATGATGTGTTTTGGCATGGATTTCTTTGGGTTTATTCTGTTTGAGGTTCACTCAGCTTCTAGAATCCGTAGGTTGGTACCTTTTGCCAAATTTGGGGAATTTTAAGCTATTATTTCTTTAAATACTTTTTTAGCTATACCCTCTTTCTCATCTTCTGGAACTCCCATGGCACAAATGTTAGATCTTCCCCACAGGTCTCAGGCTCTGTTAATTTTTTCCAGTCTAATTCTCTTTGTTCCTCAGAATGGGTAATATCTACTGTTCTGTCTTCGAGGTCACACTGATTCTTTTCTATGTCCTTCCATCCACCTGTTGGGTCTGTCCACTGAGTTTCAAAATTTCAGTTATTGTTATTTTTCAGTTCTAAAAGTTCTATTTGGTTCTTCTTTATATCTTCTATCTCTTTCCTAAGGCTTTCTATTTTTTTCATTTGTTTCAAGCATGTTCATTACTGCTCACTGTAGCATTTTATGATGGTTGCTAATTTAAAATCCTTGCCAGATAATTCTAACATCAGTGTCATTTTGGTGATGGTGTCTACTGATTGTCTTTTCTCATTCAAGTTGAAATTTTCCAGGCTCCTGATATGACAAGTGATTTTTAAGTGAATCCTGGATATTTTGGGTATTATCTTATACGAATGTGAATCTTATTTTTTTTTAATAAATAAATAAATATATTTATTTATTTATTTTTGGCTGCGTTGGGTCTTCGTTGCTGCACGCAGGCATTCTCTAGTTGTGGCGAGCAGGGGCTACTCTTTGTTGTGGTGCGTGGGCTTGTCATCGTAGTGGCTTCTCTTACGGTGGAGCATGGGCTCTAGGCGTGTGGGCTTCAGTAGTTGTGGCACATGGGCTCAGTATTTGTGGCGCACGGGCTTAGTTGCTCCGCGGCATGTGGGATCTTCCCAGACCGGGGCTCGAACCCGTGTCCCCTGCACCGGCAGGCGGATTCTTAACCACTGTGCCTCCAGGCAAGTCCCGTGAATCTTATTTAAATCTCCTCTTTCAGCAGGCCTCCTCTGACACGAGCACCAGTGGCAGAAAAGGGTGCTGCCCCGCTGCTTCCAGATGGGGAGAGGGTGTGTGTGACCACTACTGTTGAACATCTGTGGGAGTTCCGGCTTCCCACTGATACCTGCCTGATTGGGAGGGGTAGGAACGCCTCATTACTGCCTCTCACTGGCACTGTGGGGGTGGTCTCCTTATTACTGCCTCGAATCAGTGACGGCCTGATTCTCCACTACACTTCTTCTGACATCACCCAGGCGACAAGCCAGAAGGATGCCTCTTTATTGCTGGGTGGAAGTCCAGGCTCCCTAAGACCACTGACACCACGGGAAAGGGGGCATCATTGTCTCCTGGAGGAAAAGAAAATCCCAGCTCTCCACTTGGCTTTTTCTGACACCACTCTGGCCCGGAGAGGCGGGAGATGTGCCTCATTATGTTACTTGGCCTTTGCCAATGGGGTAGGGTGGCAGTAGGACCAGTTTATTTACCTCGTCCATGCTGGCTGGACTAGAGTGTTTATTATCTAAAAGTTTTTGTCTTGCCAAGTAGTCCCTTTTGGCTCCATAGAGCAGGCTTTTCTTGGGGCAAAAAGAAAATCCAGAATACTGACCACTATGTCTTCCTCTGGTCCTGAGCTTCTCAGCCAGTCTGTCTTCTACCTTTCAGATTCTTCTTATATTTGTTTTATACAAATGTCCAGGGTTGTTAGCTATACTTAGCAGAATGATTAGGAAAAAGTACCCATTCATTCCTTTTTCTTGCTAATAGTAGTCCACTGTTTGGATGCAGCACAGTTTCTGTGGTATGTACCAGCTCAAGGACAACATGTAAGCAGTTTCCAGTTTGGGGCTATTATGAACAAAACTGCCGTAAGGATTCATATACAAGATTTTGTGGGAACCTGTATTTTCTTTTCTCTTGGTTATATACCTAGGAGTGTGACTACTGGATCACATGGTTAAGTGTACGTTTAAGTTTTTAAGAAAATACTAAACCGTTTTCCAAAGTTGCTGCACCATTTTACGTTCCTACTAACAATGTATGAGCCCCAGTTACTCTGATTCTTGCCGCATTTGGTATTGTTAGTTTAATTTTTTTATTAAGCCATTCTTGTAGGTGTGTAACGGTGTCTCACTGTGGGTTTAATTTGCATTTCCCTAATGACTAGTGATGTTGAGCACGCTTTCATGTGCTGTTTGTCATCCATATATTTGGTGAAGTGTCTGTTCAAATCCTTCACTCATCTTTTTGAATTGTTTTCTTATTTTAGTTTTGAGAGTTCTTTACATACTCTACTTAAAAGTTCTTTGTCATGTACAGTTTCCTTCTCACTCGATTTCTACTACCAATAATTGGCCAAAGTTTAAGACCTATTATTAAACCAAGGCCTGAGGAGTAACTCTAGATTTCTTTGTTGTAATCCGGACTACACTCAGGTGTTTTCAGTTCTCCCAGCGGTAAAATGAACTTATTTTCCACCTACTAATATTCATTATCTCTGAGAAACTTTTGGAGAACGTACGAATTACTGTGAAGTTGCAAGTGATCTTTACAATTTTAAAGCAAAACATTGCTTAAGTGCTTTAAGGGCACTTAAGGATACACAAAGGAGTTAGCCTGCTCCTTAATCCAAGAAAGTTTGGTAGATTACAAATTCCTTCAAGAGTTTCAATATAATGAAAGCGAGGAGAAAAAAAAGCCTATAAAGCCAAAAATCACATGGAGTCAGGGGGTCAAACAGAGCATGCAGGTAACAAATGGGATATACAATCAGAGAGGCGTACCTAGATCACTGTCAAGTTCTCCTGAACTTGTGTTCGGCTTTTCACATGGATGTCCTGGTGGATCTTGCTGCTGCTGCTGCTGCTGCCTGAAACATTCAAGAGTGAGTGTGTATTTAAAAAACAAAACGTTAGAATAAATATGCCACGAGAAAAAATATTCATGTGGAAAATAAATGGTTCCACAAAACAGAAGAGTCACTGGCATGAACACCACAACAGAAGGCAAGAGCAATCAGTCTGATAGAAAACAAACTTATGGTTACCAAAGGGGAAGGGGGCGGGAATAAATTAGGAGTCTGCGATTCATAGATACACACTACTATCTATAAAATACATAAACAAGGTCCTACTGGATAGCACAGGGAACTATATTCAATATCTTGTAATAACCTCTCATGGAAAAGAATCTGAAAAAGAATATATATATCTAAAACTCAGTCACTTTGCTGTACATTTGAAGTTAATACAACACTGTAAATCAACTATACTTCAATTAAAAAAAAAAGAGCAATCAGTCTCATATAAATTACTGAAAAGCATCACAGTGCTGATCCTAGAAAACTTAGAAAATTTGAATTTATCAGGCAAATTAATGGGTAGGTATTTTCACCATAAAAATAACACATTGTACAAAAGGAGTCACTGGTAGCTATTTTTATGCAAATGTATTGGTTTACAGATCCTTAATATTGTTGGAAGTCACTGAAAATAAGCACCTTTGAGAAGATAAAGCATCTCAAATTACCATGCGAGTTAACTTGACCTTTCCATGGCTGGCTCCTTCTTGCCACCAGATCTGGGCTTCAGCATCTTCTCAGAGCTCCCGCTCCTGACCACCCCGCCTAAAGCAGCCACCTGGCGCCCTCACGTGCTCATCACTCCATTTTAATTTTCAGCATAAACTTATCACCATCAGATATTCTTCTGCCTGTCTCCCTCTTTACAGTGACAACTAACAAGAGCGCAAAGTTTATCCTGTTTGTTTCCCCAGTGCCTAAAATTGTGCCTGTCACTAAATACTTGATGAATGAAAGAAAACAACTATTTAACCTGCATTATCAAGTTCCAGTAATACCTGTAGCATTAAAGTAAGTTCTCCCTATATTTTTTGCAAAAGGAAAATCAATGTCATAATCCAAATATTAAAACATTTAAATATGACAGTTATGATATAAACATGTAGGAGAATGTCCTTGTACTTAGAAAATAGACACTGAAGTATTGAGAGATGTAATGGGAAACTGTGTCTGCAAGTTATTTTCAAGTGGTTCAGAAATATCAACAATTAGGGAATCTGGGTGGAGGGTATAAGGAGCTCTGTGAACTATTTCTGCTTTGACGTAAATTTTAAATTATTTCATATATGTACATATGTATATGCTAAAAATTTAAAAACCAAAACATATAAACATCTGACAATCTAAGCAAGAAGCTATAGCTTTCAAAAAATGCTTAAAAGGATTTTTAAAGGAAGCAGAATTTTAAGATGACCAGTAACACTATGAAAAGAATAGCATATTTTTTTCTAGGGTCCCTCTTAATCCTGTGTTTTAAATATGAGCAACAAATCAAATTCAGCCAGTGGGACTTCCAGTTTCTCCCTGTTGGCCTTTGAGCCAGACACTGACGTGTGCACAGGTTTATGACTCTGGTGAGCGTGGCTAATGAGGGACACGTAGGCACAGGGCTCCCCCTGCATACCCTGATTCTGGAACATGGCACAAGAAAGACAGGCTGTGAGGAGGGGAATTCCTGGCACATCCTCTCCATGCCCTCCTTCCCCTCCATTCAAGAAAGTATGTCAGAATGCAAGCGAGTGACTGGTGAGACAAAGACTTTAGACGGATAACCTTTATTCTACTTTAAAGTGAGAAGTAAATCAACTGCCAACCTTGAAACAATTCTGACCCCTTTCGTATGTGATGACACTGTAAGATGGAACATGTTCAAGTAGCAAATCAGCATCCATTCTCACTGTGCCTTCTAACGTGCCTTCGGTATGACAGAGGCTGGGAAACTCAAAACTACATGTCTTAGATTGCTTTATAGCTAGGGTTCTGGTTACCAATTAAACACTTGCATGAGATTTACAAGGCCGATGAGGCACAGCCATCTTCCTGCCGCTTTTGTTGTTCTCTGCTGGCAAGTAAAGCCATGGAGATGCCAGTTCCAGAATTCTGCTTCCTGGCAGTTTCAGTGGGGGCCAGACTTCAGGTTCCCATGTCTAGGCAACTGTGGTGGCAGCTTCTTGATGCTAGGATCACAGCTAAAGCAGTGTGTTCTTAAACTTGATATCCTGATTCCCCATCATCCACCTGGGGCAGCGTTGCAGCTCTTCCAACAAGTTGGTCTGTGGTATTCTGGAGGCCTGGCCTACAGCGTGCCCCTCCAGTTCTTCCCAACGTTGTGTAAGCCCTTAATTTATGTATCAAATTCTTTTCTGCTTAAAACATCTCTAAGTCGTTTCTGTTTCTTAAACTGAACCTGATAAACTATGCCACGCCACTGAAGTGGTAGCTCAAATACTAGGCAATCAAAAAAAATCATAGCAATCCATGGCTATGAAGACATTTGTTTCCCTCCTTGTTGGGAAACACTTTTTTAGTGACAGAAAGAAAGAATCTGAATCATTTCAGAGCTACACCTGGAGAAGGCATTAATAACACTGACATATACCTGTAGGCTACTTCACAGTTTACAGAACAGTTTTACACACTGCCTCATCCGATGCACATAACATGTGAGTTAAGGTTTTACAATGATATAGCTGACACAGCAGAGTTTTTCTCAGGGTTTTATGATAGGTACCATGGATTTGGAGATTACCATTGGAAAAAATATCATGGCTATGAAAATATCAGTTAACAACTCTTACTCATAAACTATGAATTTGTAACAGGTAGACTTTCAACAGCATTTTCATGCTTAATACATGAACACTGTGGCTACTATATTAAGTGTGAAGCTTCAAACACTCTACAGGAAAAAAAAAAACCTATAAATTTCAATGAAAAACAAATTAGCACCAGGGTCAGTTTGGAAAGGATCAGAGGGAAGAAATGGCTTCATAACCTTAGAGCCAAGTTCTCCAAAATAGAAGCTATTGAGACAAGGACCCATGTAGGTTTAGTAATCAGGAATTCTACTGAAAGGCAAAAATTAGTTTCTCAGCTCCTTCACTAATGAGTCCTACAAGATTCTGAATGCTAGCCAAAGTTAAAAAGAAACCCCAAGAAGTTAGCTCTTAACTCTTCTCAGCAACAAGTAACTGTGTAAAATATTCTCTAGTTCTACTCAAGTTCTCACCAGTATTTTCAAGGCCAAACCAGGAGGCAGAGGATAGTAAGCCGAAGCTGGAAACCATCACGGTACTTTCTTACCCAATCAACAACCCCCAGTCAGAAAGGAGACTCAAACATTTAAAAAAGGGTGCAACATTGAATAAAACACCTGCATTAGTTATAGCTGGCATTGTGCTTGTTATAACTCACTTAGTCATTATGGAATGTTACTGCATTATCCTTTGTATTCTAAAAAGTTTAACTCATTGGAAATTCTACATTTTTAATCCAAAAAATCTAAAAAACTTTTTTTTAAAAAAAGAGGGATTTGTTTTTATATTTTAAAGACATTTTCTTTTTCTTACACGTACTTGTGAATTTTACAGTTTCTCTATAAAGTATGTCTGTTTGGACCATTTTGTTCTGGAAAAAATTGAAGTCTGAAAAAAAGCATGGCAGAAGTTATCACTTGGAAACTGTTCTGGAGAGCAGTTTAGAAATCTGTACCAAGGCCTTAAAAATGTTCATGTCCTTTAACTTAGTAGTCTGAAATTCTCAGAATAATTAGCAGAAATGATGAGAGATTTGAGGCATAAAGTCAATACAAGGATTGTTCATTGCATTATTAATTATAATAGCAAAAATCAAAAGGTTCATAAATTGTGATACATAAATTCATTTTATGAAATATAACATAGCCTATTACAAAGAATATTTACTCTCATGGGAAAATGGGTATAACTGATACACAATATATGGGCGTTTGTGTGACTAGAAGCGTGTGACTGCCAAAACACTCACATCAGTTATTAAAGGTAGGATTATTGTTTTTTAATTTAGATCTCTCTAAAAATAAATTTTCCAAAATATTATTTTTTTATCAAATTAAACATTTAAAGCTATTTTTAGCAATAACTAGATAGTTGATGATATTATAGAACTACCATTAATAATTATCATGTGATAATTATTCCATTATTGTATGGCAAGAGCATTTGGCTATATTAAGAAAAAAGCATATATTTTAGAGACACACACGGAAATTAATACAGATGCAGTATGATGATTTAGATTTGTTACAAAATAATCCCACCCTGGGGGTGGGAGAGTAGAAAGCATGGGAGATGGGGGCATAAAAAAAACAAGATGGCCCATGTGCTGATATCTGTTAAATCTGGGCAACAGATAAATAGGGGTTCCTTATGCCGGTTTCTCTACTTTTATATAAATTTGAAGTTTATCATAATTAAAAAATAAAAAAAGTTAATTTTAAAATTTAAAAGGGAGTGACAAGCACTAATAAGCACTATTTTGAAATTTTATACATAATTAAATCCATTAATCTATCACTGAATAAAGACTAGAAATATCTCACATTAAGAGGATGTCAGTTGATCAGAACTTTCCTTCATATACTTCTGAGCTGTGACTTAAAAAAAAAAAAACAGAAAACAAAGTAAATATTATCTTCATTATACCATCAAATGTAAAATGCTCTAACATTTTAGATACTACTAAAGTACTACCAACTCTGATGTGTACGAGTCTTCTGAATTGCAGAGATGTTGAAATGTGAAAAAAAGTACACCTTAGAATTGTTGAAATATAGTAAATAATAGGCCAGACTCAGCCACTGGCCTTTGTTTTCTGACCTGGGATCAGAGGATCTGAATATCATTATAGATCTTGTGATCTTAAGATGAAGTTATATTATTAAAAAAAGAAAAAGGGATGAAGACTTGTGAGTGACAGTTACTGGAAAGGATAATTTTATAGGTGAAATTTCTATTTTGAAAGCACTTATAAACCTGGGCACAAAGTTAGGTTTTAGGAGCTGATGATTCAGATTTATGGTTACCCTCACGTCCCTGATGCTGATGGGCCTGCAGTAACCCCCTACTGTGGCAATGAGTGGAGCAATTCACCATCACCTCTATTTGGGGGTGTGTTCCCCTACCGCAAATGCTGTTTTTCCTATTAATTCACAAGAGAACTTTGCAGGGTTGGTCAGGTAACCAAGAAGTACATTCAAAGGATCATTAGGTTTTGCTCTTGCCTTGACCCAATTCCATTTTCCTTTTGATGACGAATTTTACAGGGTTTCCTTCACCCTATTTCATGTAAATTTAATTAGTACTGGGGCAAAGTTTTCCCCTAAAACTATATTTGATTTCACAGTTTATTAGCTACAAATTTTTAAAAAATACATTCAAATGCTCATAGGGTCAGGCAGTAACCAGTATTTTAAAAAAAGGAGAGAACCCTCAATAAAATAAATGGTTTAAGTCAAAGCTGTATGTTTACAAATAGACAAAACAGCCAAGGTAAATATTAAATATGCAATTTTAATATTGTACCAACTACTTTACTTTTCAAAGTAGGCTTCTCTTCTCTTCCGTAGCTCTTCTGAAGTAAGATGTGTACCTGACGTCTGTGGACTATCTTGACATATATTTCTGGAAGTACCTGAAAACAAAATAAAACAGAACAAAAAACTATTTTATTTACCAATTCAAGCAATAATATGTTTATACTTATGTGAAGGAACTTTTGAAAAGTTTTCTTCTCAAAAATACTCTGTACCATTCTGTAAATGTCAGAAAGGCTCTGAAAGTCTCAGGGAGAATCTGAATAAGGCAGTTCAAATCTAACTTGTGTCCACTGCAACCCAAGCTGTTACCCATCTGTGATGTAGTGGATGTGAGGAGGTAAGCCCAACGACCAACTTGGTAGGAGAAGTAATTAACGCCACACTTGCATGCTCTCTTATTAGAAATGAATCTGCACTTTCAAAGGCATAGAATTCCTAGAAGCAACTCAAAGTGGATGATCATAAAACAAACCCATTCTCTGTATCCCTCTATCCTCAAACATTTGGGTACTACAGCAACTTAAGTATGTTTCCATGTTCTTACTGCATTATTGCACCAATCAGAGATTCTGCACAAACTGTGAAACAAAGTGGAAAGAAGAGTAAAGTATACAAAAATATCTAAAACTATTAAAGCTGGTGTCTGTTCATTACTGGGCTAATCTAGCAGGGCTCTACTAATCCAAAATGGGCCTGCACACCATATGGAGTACTCATGAGCCTCCTGGCACACCTCTGAATTCCTTATTTAGATATTTAAGGAATTCAATTGACAAGTAATTTCATTAGAAAGTAAAAGGCAAATTCACGTTAATTAGACAAAAAGTACCAAAAAAAAAAAAAAGAAAAAAGAAAACCCCTCACACTTTTAAGTAAGCCCCTTTGAGCAACATCCCAGACAACTCCCTCAGCTTGGATTCCCTGAGGGATGCATCTTTACTCTCAGCTGATGGGCTTATATCACTAAAAAAGTGGGCTCACCAAAGTGGGCTTAAGCTGTAAGCTGCACAGCCACTAAGTGTTAGAGTTTTGTAAAATCAATTTACTTTCTCTGTCCAGGCCTTCCTTCATGTCCACTAGCATACATTTTTAGAACAGTTGGTCTGGCTAAGGGCCCACTGACCTCACAATGATTAACCTCAGTTTTCTATTGTGTTAGTACAGTATTATAACCAAGTGGAATAACCAGAAATAAAAATAAAACTAGTCCTAATATAACACAAGCTGTAAAAAGTTGTTTTAAAAGGAATCTAAAAAACAATAACTGATTGTACATAGCTATTGCTTCTGCAGTGACTGTCCAAGAACTTCTACCAATAGTACATGAACTTCCAGAAGAACTAAGAATGATCTGAATCAATTCTTCAACAGTGAATAAAGTATGTGTCGGGACGTCCCTACCTTGCATGCTGAGCTGAATGGCCCTGCGGAGATCTGCTTCTTCATCTTCCAAGTCAATTTCTTGGCGACTTAGCGCCAGAGCCCTCTGCAGATCCTCCTCATCTGCGTCTAACGTTCCTGATCCATCATTTGCTTCTAAGACGTGTTCTAGATCTGTTTTCTGGACTCTAAAGAATAAAAGCACTAAAAATAACTGCAGACCACTCTTCTATTTTAGATATAACATAGAGACATATATAATGCAAAGATTCTTACGTAAGTCAAAACTTACACATTTTCCGGCAGACAAGGTCTAATAATACGAAGGTTTTATTGTGATGTGAATCTAAGTTAGTATATTTAAATAATTCAGAGTTGATCCACGGTTAAACCAATAAACTTCACTAAAACATAAAGGTCTAAAAAAAAAAAATCACCAAAAAAAAAAAAAAAAAAAAATCACCAATAATAAAAGGACCACATCTTCAGTGTAAGCATGAAAATTTAATTTTTGTAATGAAATACTATCATATATTCCATACTGCAAGCTCAATTTTACCTCTGTTCTTTGAGTTGTGCTAATTCTTCTCCAATAAGTTTTGGTCGATGCATCTGTTGGACCCTGACCATCTGTAGGAGCTGGTCAGCTTCACAGTCTGGCAGGTCACCCTTAACAACAAATATAGAATAACCTAAAAAAAAAAAAAAGGCAAAAATAAACTAAAACAGTTAGCAAGTGGTTCAAAATTGATTAAAAATGACAGCAGATAGAGAGGCAGCACAGAACAGTGGGAAGAACACAGACTGAGGAGTCAGGAGTACCTGGGTCCAAATAATGCATCTTATGCTTACTAGTGGGGTGATCTAGGACAAATTACTTAGTCTCTGAACCTTGCTTTCTTCACCTGTAAAATGGGAACTGCCATCTCACAGAGTGACTATGAGAAGTAATCGAATCTGTAAAGGGATCTACTAAAACAGTGCTTGACCAAGTAGGTTACACTAAACGATAACAGAGAGGCAAGGAAAGGAATAAGGAAGAGCAAGGAATCTGGAATCAGATGACCTGGGTTTTAATCCCTTATCTCTTCTACTTCCTAGCTGCCTGGCCTCTGGTAAACCCCTTTACCCATCTATGTCTTGGTTTCTTCAACTGTTACATAGATTATACTGTACCTTCCTCGGAGGGCTATTTGAGGACACAATCAGAGGATGTGTGTAATAATGTGTAATATGGGTAAAATGAGTCATCTGTGGAAATAGCTGCCCCTGACTCTGACACTGACACATACACATCCCTCCAAACTGAAAACAGGAGCTGGAAAGCCAATATCCCAAATCTAGTCAAGGTGTTGAAGATGCAGTTCATGTTTTGAAAAATTTACACTGGCCCAGTGTAATTTTTTATAAATACGATTCTAGAAAGCCAGGGTTTTCCCAGCTGGATACGCCACACAATAGCTAAATAAGGGTGGGCTACACCTAAGTCATTCTAATCAATTTACGTTTTTCTTCATTTCTTGTTTTTGGCTGCACCACGTGGCGTGTGGGATCTTAGTTCCCCGACCAGGGATCGAACCCGTGCCCCTGCACTGGAAGTGCAGAGTCCTAACCACTGGACCTCCAGGGAAGTCCCTCAATTTACATTTTTCTACCATACATTTTCTTCAACTTTGGTGCTTGTTATGGATATTCTCTGTGAGCATTAACAGATAATGAAACAAATGAGCAAAGATGAAAAGGACTGTTAATGGAAAAACTCAAGAGTAAATCATAATACACTTAACATTTGTTTTTCACAAGGACAAGTGTGCTCAGAGTTCAGACGGTTTAACATGTTTTACGCCAATAAAATTGTTTCTAGATTCTAGAATAAACTATGTCAGCTCGCGATGCTCTTCCATGCAGAGCATCAAGAAGGGCAGAAGCTGCCTTATGGAGGGGGCACCGTAAGGATCTTGGGTTTCACTCAAGATTAGATTTCATTCTACGTGTGCTAGGAAGCCACTGAAGGGTTGACGAATGAAGCTGTGCTATAATGTGCATTACATTTAAAAAAGAGCACTCTAGGCTGCTTCATCAACAAAATATATAGGAACCAGTGTGCAAGAAGAGTGGGTCTTACTAAAATGGAAAACCTGAGGGATAGCATATACGGGGAGAAAAAAAAAAAAAAACGTCTTTTGTAGACGTGTTCAGTTTGAAATGCTTTCTGGACTTCTGAGTGGAGATGTCAGTTAGGAGTTTGGTGTTCAGTGTAGATGTCTAGGCAGAAGATAAAAGTCTAAGGAATTATTGGCAGATAGACTTTATTTAGAGATGATATATAAAATAATGGGACAGCAGTCAAGAAGTTGTCCAAGGACTGAACTCTGGGTCACTTCATTAGTTAGAGATTGAAAAGAGTAAGATCCATAAAAAGAATCTGAAAGAAGCAGCCAATGATAGCAGGTAAACCACCACAGAGGCTGGGAAGACTTGTGTAGACAGTATTTCAAGAAGGGAGGATATAGCTAGGAACAAAGGTTTTAGGCATAAAAGAAAAGGGATACAAGTATATAAAATCAAAGAAGTTACAACACTATGATCTTACATGTAAACTGGAGAGAGGTACATGACAACCAGCCTGGCAGCAATAAGCATGCCAGTGCCCAGACTGTGATCTCTAACCACCATTACTAAACAGGCAGGAAATATACAAGATAAGACTGAAAATTCTTATTATATGAGAAAGAAGGGCTTCAAAAGGCTAGAGTGGTCATTTCAGAAGCTTGGGAGTCAAGTTCAAAAGGTTCCCACTCATCCAAGATGGGACAATTTTGAGTATCAACATGAATAATAATTACAGTGGACTAAACCATATGAACTATGGTTTTAATGGATTTGTTTACAATGACACTTCAGAAACAAACCAATTACCTTTGGAGGAAGGATACTATGAAACCGACTCGTTTAAAAAACTGATAAAAGAAATATTTATCCTGCTTTTTCTATATGAACTATACTTCAGGATAACCAAACAGTTGATGAGGGAAAGTTTATTTGTATAGAAGTCCTCCAACTAATAAATGAAGGAATGACAGGAATCTGATATCACCATTTTGCAGTCTTCGATGAAATAATGTACTAGGCATTGATCATCAACAGCTACCCAAATCACAAAAAGAGAGATAAGTAGACACCACCATCTGTAAAGAGAATTCTGTCCTCCCAAAATCAACCTGAATCTGATCAAGCCTCTAGATATAAGGACCAGGCTATTGGGCATCCAGGGCTCAGAAGAAAAAAAGGATGCAACCAGCAAAATCTAGAACGTGGGAAAGAGAACAAAAGACCCATTTTCTTCAAAAGAATAAATCAAGGAAAAAAATTAAGAGGAGAAGAAACCTATAGATAGATTTTAGAGACACAGCAATCCAATGGAATCAATTAACCTTATTTCAACCTGCTTTAACTGTAAAAAAAAAAACCAAAAAAAACCCAGAAGAATCATCCAAGGAGACTGGAGATTTGAACACTGGTTGGCTAGTTGATGTTATTAGTTGATCTTATTACAGAATTGTAATTAAATTTCTATGTGTCATTATAGTATTATATATATATTTTTTAAAGAGTCCTTGTTTTTTAAAGATTTTAAAGGTTTTAATTAAAAAGACATCTACAAAGAACATAATAAGACAATTAGTATTTTCTCAAAATAAACTGGAAAAGGAAGTGGGTAGGGTAAAGGTAAAACAAGACTGGCCATGAGATATTTGTTGAGGGTGGGAGAAGGGTACAAGAGGATCCATCACATTATTTTCCATACTTTATACTTGTTTGAAATTCTTGGTAAGAAAGTTTTGTTTTGTTCTGTTTAAAGGAGGATATAATCAACTATACCCTCAAAAAAGATGAGGTCAAAGGAAGACTGAGAATTGAATACTGGCAGTGGCAAATGTGGAGGTCACTGGTGACACTGAGAAGAGGGTTTTCAGTGACACATTGGTTATGACAGTGTAACCGGAATGAGTTCATGAATAGGAGACAACACACTAGAGATGATTCTAAGGAGAAAATAAAAATGGGAGACAGCTGGAGTTTCCTGGTGTTAAAGATGTTTTTCTTTTTACTCAATGGCGAGAAAAAGTGGATTTCTCTGCTGATAGACATAATACAGAAAAGAGGGGGAAACTAATCACACAGGAGAGTGGAGTGACAAAAGCAGAAGCAAAGATCCTGAGTAGGTGGGAGGAGCTGGGACCTAGCCCCAAAGTGGAGAGGTTGGTCTTGGTTAGGAACAGGGGACAATTCATCTATTTTAGTAGACTCAAAGCACAGGTAGAGATAGAAACAAGGTGATAGATTGCTGGTAGAAAAATGAGGACGTTCTCTTTTAGTTGCTCCTGTTTTCGTAGTAGACTATAAAGGAAGGCCGTAAGCTAGGAGTCAGGAAGGGGGAGGGGAGTGGTTAGAGGTTTGAAGGCAGAAGTTGTGAAATCATCATCTTGGACAGTGGTAAGTGAACTAACCGAGAGAACATAGTAGGGATGTCAAGCAGCACTAAAGACTCATTTGAAATTTGTGATCATATAAAAATTAAAAAAAAAAAAATTTGTGATTATAAATTTAAAGGAAAATAAATCATATTTTATCTTTAGCCATGTTCAGCTGTTCTGGTGGAGGACTGTACAAGTCCAAGATTGGGTTTTAACCAGGGTTGGGATTTTGTCATAAAAGTATGATGGAGGGAGAGAAGGACAAAGGAGTTGAGAAATGCAACAGAGTTATTATAATGATGGATTACCGGAAATAAGCAGGGTGATACAGGATTTAAGGATGTAAGGGGAATGTTTAGGTTTGTAGTAGGGTTTAAAGAATTGTTGGAAATAAAAATATGGTATAAACATAGGAAGCAATAGTCAAAGAGTAGGATGCTTGTAACTGGGATTTGAAGGGGGTACAGTTGTTAGTAATGGCAAGGCAAGAGTGAAGAAAATGATCTTTGAAAGTAAGAAGAGGTTGAACTGGATTGATTTTTGATGTAGAAATCACCAAGAATGATGAAAGGAGTTGAAGTAGAGAGATGACAGTGAGTCAGATCCTAAAATCTGCAATAGAAAAGGAGGAAGATCAGACTGCAAAAGACTACACAAGAGCATGGGGTAGAGTTTAATCTCGTGACATGTATTTCAAAGAACCTGGAGTTTTTAAGGAAGAAGAGTGGCCGAGAAGGGGCAAGGAGGAGCAAGAAGAATACCTACACCTCCCCTGGCTCTGTGGTATGTTGGGTATGGAAGACAAAAGAACCATTACTGTAGAAGGGCTGCAAAGAAATCAGCATCCCCAGGGGAGGGCCAAGTGTCAGCAAGAATGCTGAATGAGCAGTATCATCCAAATCACAGCCTAAAGCTCACCACGTAAAACATAAAAATTATATCCTTGCCACTGCCATAAAAACGATATTGTTACACTCACTTTTTTTTTTAATTTTTTTTAAAAAAATTAATTAATTTATTTATTTTTGGCTGTGTTGGATCTTCGTTGCTGCGTGTGGGCTTTCTCTAGTTGTGGTGAGCGGGGGCTACTCTTCATTGCGGTGCACGGACTTCTCACTGCGGTGGCTTCTCTTGTTGCGGAGCACAGGCTCTAGGCACATGGGCTTCAGTAGTTGTGGCTCGCAGGCTCTAGAGCGCAGGCTCAGTAGTCGTGGCGCACGGGCTTAGCTGCTCCACGGCATGTGGGATCTTCCCGCACCAGGTCTCGAACCCGTGTCCCCTGCATTGGCAGGCAGATTCTTAACCACTGCACCACCAGGGAAGCTCCTTGTTACACTCACTTCTAATGAGATAGTTTTATTTGGCTACTTCAAAAGGTAACATTAAATGTTCAGTCTTTACTTACCTTCCTGTTGTAACTGAGCCAAGAAAAGTGCAAGGTATGTGTCCGATATTAATTCTGGACCCGTCAAGAGAGAATTCAAGTTGAACCACTGGAAAAAAAATTGTCAATATTTAAGTTAGTGCACATTGTAAGTAATAAGGAAGTTTCACATGTTAAGGATAGATATAACCCATCTAAACTTAGTAAGACTGTCTAAACACTGAAAACATGTTAAATCAAGATTTTTTTAAAGTAATTAAATAATGCGATTCTAAAAAACTGAAATAGAATGTTGCAAATTTATCACTATTAAATGTTTCAAAAGTTTGCTTTAAGCCATAAGCTCTAAATCCCCCTTCCAAAAAAGAAAAGAAACTGATAGCCAGTATTTTAAAGTATCTTTATTGATAGCGACAATTAAATCTTTTTTCAAAGGAACAGCCCAACAAAATCCTCATCTAATCATATTATATTGATGGTGGAAAAAAAAGGAAAACCACCCCGTTTTCCCACTGCTGATAATCTTGGTCAAGATATTTCAATTGAGAGGGCTTCCCTGGTGGTGCAGTGGTTGAGAATCTGCCTGCCAATGCAGGGGACACGGGTTCGAGCCCTGGTCTGGGAAGATCCCACATGCCGCGGAGCAACTGGGCCCGTGAGCCACAACTACTGAGCCTGCGCGTCTGGAGCCTGTGCTCCGCAACAAGAGAGGCCGTGACAGTGAGAGGCCCGCACACTGCGATGAAGAGTGGCCCCCGCTCGCCGCAACTAGAGAAAGCCCTCGCACAGAAACGAAGACCCAACACAGCCAAAAATAAAGAAAGAAAGAAAGAAGCTTTCATTTAAAAAAATAAATAAATAAAATATACTCTTAAAAAAAAAGAAAAAAAAATTCAATTGAGAGAAAGCCAGACATTCCAGGAAGAGAATTTATAATCGCCAACTCATTTTAAAAAGTTCACTAAGCCACTACTGCATGTAATTAGCATCATTTGGTCACTACTTCATGGGCGTCCTAGTTTAACCCACATGATACAAAAGTTTCAGAAGTTACTGTCAGCAACATGACCAACTACTTTTCCTGGATTTTCACAAAGATAGTATTTTTCTCAGTCATCTTTTTCTTTATACAGGGACCTCAGACAAGAGTCTATAGGAAAAAATACAATTTTAAACAAAAATACAAATTAGAACCAAAGATGACAAGCCATAATTTGACATTTCCTGTATTTGTCAAAGATAATTTGAAATGTGTAAATTCAATTTTGAAGAACTAAAATTTTAAAAATTTCTCAAAATAGGGGACTTCCCTGGTGGTCCAGTGGGTAAGACTCTGTGCTCCCAATGCAGGGGGCCCAGGTTCGATCCCTGGTTGGGGAACTAGATCCCACATGCATGCCGAAACTAAGAAGTCCGCATGCCGCAACTAAAGATCCCGCATGCTGCAATGAAGATCCCGAGTGCCACAATGAAGACCCGGCGCAGCCAAAGTAAATAAATAAATACAAAAAAAAATTTTTTTTTCTCAAAATAATAATGTAAGTTTACATGCAAATCAATACAAAGGAATTTCTAGAATTTAAGTCTTCAGATCTTGAAAGTGAAGAATATTTGATCATATTTTTAAAGATCTAAATAAAACCCAGAGGTTAAATAACCTTGGCAGTTGTCCTGCCCTGGTTTTTCCCAGAGTTGATTCCCACCTGGGTCAGTCTTCCCTGCCTCACACCACACCTCCTTACTTGCTCTTTGCCCCCCCAGGAGGGACCTTAAGAAATAATCAGTTATGATGAAGCTGCTTCTAGGCAGCAGACTTAAAAGATAATAGCAGGGCTTTTGTTTTTGAATTATCTTGTATTGATTTAATTCAATGTACTTTCTTGATTTCATTTCCTTTTTTGTTTTGTATTAGTTTATTTTTTAAAACAGCTTTATTAAGGTATGATTGACATGCAGTAAACTGGCCATATTTAAAGTATACAATTTGAAAAGTTTTAACATATGTATATATCCATGAAACCATCACCACAACCAAGAGTGAACATATTCGTCACTGCCAACTTTCCTGTGCCCCTTGTAATCTTCCTCTTTCACTGCTCCTTGCCCTCCTCATCCCCAGGCAACCACTAGTCAATCTGTTTTCTGTCACTATAGATTAGTTTGCATTTTCTACACTTTTATATAAACGGGACAATACGGTATGTAGTATTCTGTGTCTAGGTTCTTTCACTCAGCATAATTATTTTGAGATTCATCCATGTTGTTACATGTATCAATAATTCATTCCTTTTTACTACATTAGCCTGTTTTCAATAATCCTCTTTCTGACTTCCCTGGTGGCGCAGCGGTTAAGAATCCGCCTGCCAATACAGGGCACATGGGTTCGAGCCCTGGTCCGGGAAGATCCCACATGCTGCGGAGCAACTAAGCCCATGTGCCACAACTACTGAGCCTGCGCTCTAGAGCCCGCAAGCCACAACTACTGAGCCCACGTGCCACAACTATGGAGCCTGCGTGTCTAGAACCCATGCTCTGTAACAAAGAGAAGCCACCGCAATAAGAAGCCCGCGCACTGCAATGAAAAGTAGCCCCCCGTCGCCGCAACTAGAGAAAGCCCACGCACAGCAACGAAGACCCAATGCAGCCATAAACAAACAAACAATACCAAAAAAATAATAATAATCCTCTTTCAAAGAGTCAAAATTCTAAGAAAAAGGACTTTAACTCTGTTTCAAAAATGGTATCGTGTATACAAAGATCACTGGCAGGGCTTCCCTGGTGGCGCAGTGGTTGAGAATCTGCCTGCCAATGCAGGGGACACGGGTTCGAGCCCTGGTCTGGGAAGTTCCCACATGCCGCGGAGCAATCAGGCCCGTGAGCCACAACTACTGAGCCTGCGCGTCTGGAGTCTGTGCTGGGCAACAAGAGAGGCCGCGATAGTGAGAGGCCCGCGCACCGTGATGAAGAGTGGCCCCTGCTTGCCGCAACTAGAGAAAGCCCTCGCACAGAAACGAAGACTCAACACAGCCAAAAATTAAAAAAAAAAAAAAATTAGTTAATTAATTAATTAATTTTAAAAAAAGATCACTGGCAATTATTTTAAAAAATAACACTTTAGGTACTTTTCTTGATCTTATAAAAAGCCTTGCTCAAGACACATTCCATGTCCTTTTTTTAGAAAAAAATAGAAATGATTTATGCAGATACATATATTACATGGCATTTTGGAATGTGAATAACCTTGTTAAGCAAAAGCAAACATTACTGGAAATTTTTATTCATGCTAGACACTATTTCAGGCTTTGTGACATTGCTATGCTTAATACAAACCCATGAAAATAGTAAACTGACAGAGCATCTTTACAACATAAAAACTCATAAACATATTAAAAGTAACCACGGCTGTATTGTCTTATTAAATAGAGAATTTTACTTATGTTCTCTCTCTCTCTATTGAAACCAGGCCACATACACACATTATTGGTGAGTTTCATTTGCAACTGAAGTGAAAGGGACTGGTGCCTTAAAGACGAAGGTACAAATCCCTTACACTTCAGTTGCAAATGAGGTACAGAATGAGAAAAAAGACACAGGAAGAGGAGAAGCATTACCTGTTTTCCTAATTTTCTAACTGTAAACCAGTGCTCTTTATAATTGCATATAAATGATCTTTCATTTCTAGAAACAGGAAAAAAAAAACATACATAATATTAAGTTGAAATACTAGAGTTCATATTCATTTAGTTTGTCTATTGGAAAGTATTACACAAAACCTATGATGATTTAGGATTATATTCACAGTTTTAAGTATTACTGATTTTTTAAAAATTACAAAACAGTATGAATCTCTGTGCAGATAAGTGATGCCGTGCAAAAACGATGGCACCACACTCCATTCAAGGATCAGCTCTGCACTGCCGGACACTGAGGGGTCAGGAAGGCTCAGTGGGCAGATGTTCACAGACAGCCGCAAAAGGTGAACTAGGAAAACCTGAGGGATTGAAACGGGGAATATCAAAACAAAAGCATGCAAGATGTATTTTTCTCCTTTAAGAAAGTAGAAATTTAAAAATCAAATGTAGGAAAAGCAAAATAAAACCTTACATGGGATCGATCCTGAGCCTCTGATACTCTGGACTGTTAAACAGGATTAGTTCTAAACCCCAAACTTTCAAGGCATTGCTTATAACCTGTTATAAAAAAATAGCAACTTTTAAAAATTCCAAATTTAAGTAGTGTAGCCATGTTAGTTGTATATACAATTGTAGTTCATATATAAATTTCCCCAGAAGGTTATGGTTTTTAAAGTGTGTGTGTGTGTGTGTGTGTGTGTGTGTGTGTAGATATATCACTAAGTCCATAAATAATATACAAATGTAACATTAAAAGAGTACTTTTTACACTAAGTTTCTGGAATGTTCCAGAGAACCACACAATTCCTAGATAAAACTGCCTCAAAAATACAGATGTATTTTCTATCCAGTAAGTGCTACTCTTAAAACTAGTCCACTGCAAACATGTGATAATTTGGCTGCTATGGGTCCTGCTTTAGAAAACTGATAGTCAACTCACTACCTGATATGTAATAATGATAATTTTATGTCTATTAAAATGAGTTATTTCTGGGGATTTAAACTGAAGCTTTCATAAATTTTAAACTTCTATTATCACGGGTTTGTGATTTGTAGGAAAAAAACAAAAGGTAAACCTGATTATTTCAAACTGAGAAAGAAAAAGGGAAATTTCTGAAAATTCACTACCTACCCTCCAAGGTAGCCAACAAAGCAGCAAGTGAACCAGGCACAAATACAGACAAAAAGTGAATGCTATGAGGTGGGCAAACGTGAACTGGCACCAAGAGCAGCGCTGCAGGGACTTCCCTGGTGGTCCAGTGGTTAAGAATCCACGCTTCCACTGCAGGGGATGCGGGTTCCATCCCTGGTTGGGGAAGTATAGTAAGATTCCGCATGTCACGGCCACGTGGTACAGCCAAAAAAAAAAGGGCAGCGTTGCACAAACAGGAAATGGCAAGCACTGGGCCTGCTCAGGCCTCTGCTCCAAGCCCTGCAGTAGCTGTCACCTGTAACGGTCCACAGTAAAGCACTGGCTGGAAACGCTGGTGACTGAGGAGTCCAGGAGGACAGTACAGCGGAACACAAGCAGAGATATCTGCAGAAAAAGTTCCCCCAAGAGAAGTTCTAAAGAACTCTGGATATGCCTCACAGGTGTTAGAAATGGAATAAAAGAACCACGGATGAAAGAATCAATCTCACAAGTACAAACATATTCACCCACAGAATTCAAGGGGAGTGATAAGATTTAAAAAAGGAAAAAGGCAAAAGCCACAGACCATAATGAAAGAATCCACTCCTAGTAGGCTGATTTAAATGGAAGGTAGCAAAGTGTTGTATTTTCTCAAATTTACACAGGAGATGGTAAGTTTGAAATACTGTGACTTACTGGAATTACGGTTATTAGCATCCAGATGCAAATTAACAACCTCCTTTGAAAAAGCCCTACTCTAAGATGAAGATTCTGTCATCCTAATTTTCATGTTTATCTATATAAAAATCTAATACTCTGGTGTAGAATCTTATACTCTTAGACACAATCTACTGGAGGAACTTCTGAAGGTCACATCATTACAGTGACTATGAAAGACTGGGAAAAGCATACCCTGAGCTTAAACAGTGCCTGGGACATAAACAACACTTAGTAGATGCCTGTGAGTACTTACTTGAATAGAGAAAAAGCCACTGTCATCCATATTTCCAGAAGGCTGCTGTTTAATTTGGATAGGTAGTTGGGACAGGGGTCGAGGGTGGGAAGAGAAGGATAGTGTCATTAGTGTGCATATTTAAAGTACCACCTTGTGCATTCCCATCTACAAAGTCGAGAGCCGATTTATAATTAACAAGTCAGATACCCAAAGGAAGAGTGGTTCATCCTTTTCTAAACAGCACCCACATTTCTTTAAGAAGTGTGATTTAGTGAGTTTAAAATCAGTACCTGCAAAAATGTGCGATAGTCTTCACTAGTAACTCCTCCTTCTGCCATTCTCATCCTCTCTTCCTCATCTAGCTGGTGTGCAATTGAAGATAATTCCACAGGGCTGAAGTATTCTCCTTGTAACAGGTTATTCAAGCAATGTTGAGCACAAAGTGAGCCTTCTTGCTAATATTTCCAAAAGAAAAAATTCAAATGGGATTTGTAAAACAGATTTGTACAGTATCTTCCCCGAAACAGAAATTTAATCATTAATTTAACACAGCCAAACCGAATATTTTTAGCTTTAGACAAGCATGATTAACACAGGTACATGCATTTTCATTTGTTAACATTTATTTTATAATTCTACCATTAATGAAACTACAATTATTTAGCTATATGATCAAAAATTTAAGAATGATTTATACTAAACAAACATCATCTGTCAAATACACCAAATCCCATTTTTATTAAAAACTACTCTATAATAAACATTTAGCCTCCTTTGTTTTCAGTGGCTAAAATAAATACATTTTTGGAGATTCCATGGTAAATTACTAATGCTGAAAGGGAATTTTAATCCCTAGAACATTTGTTCTTTTAACAAGATAATCTCTAATCCATCTAAATGCTCGTTCATGGAATTTCAAATCCATGAACAGATGAAGAATCTCAAGAATTGATATAGTAAGAAAAATTCTGTTCCATGTTTATGAAGACTTATAGCTGCAGAGCCAAGGTTCTCTTCAAGAACTCTGCAGATAATGTACACAGTTTTGGTGCATGAGCAAAACTGTCCAAAAACCACCCCTGGAGTTCACTTCTGGACAAACCAGCAAGGGGGCTGCATCCAAAGCTCAGTTCTCCAATTGGGAACTGGGATCACTGGCTTCCTGTTATGGGGGTGGGGAGAAAACAACTTCCCACAGGCCCTTTGCGGGCTGGGCAGCTGGCTTTCTTACACAACTGGCACCCCAAACCTAAATCCAGGCTTCCTCCAACTAAGCAGCCTGTGTATCACCCCTCTCCCCTCAACAGTGCTGCTTTCCTGTTTCCCTATAAGAGGGGATACTACTGGGTGGATGAGGTCCCTCCCAGTGAACCCAGCCCCGGGTTGGTCTCTCTGTAGTATGATGGCAGATGGGAGAACAGCTTCTTCTCCTGCTAACTCTGGCCCTCTAAGTTCTCCATTTCCCCAGTAAAGTCTGTTCCTTAACCCAACCTGTCTGACATCCTGCAGTTTGTTTCGAGCTATGTCACACAATAGGTCAGACCCCAAAGACCAACACCTTGCAAGATACATCTTTTTCCTGAGTTAATTTTCTAGGAACAAAATTCCGCTGCTGAAAAAGATACAGGATATATGTATATAATGGAATAGGAATGCAGCACTGAGACAGTCTGAGTGTGAGAAAGGGGGCTGAGACAAGTTTATCTTCATATTTTGGTATGGAATAAGTAACTTGAAGTAAAGAAGACACTATCCATCCCTCAAGTCATAACTACGATGGTGAGAGAGTACTTGTCTCCACTTCTTTTTTCTTCTACTGTATTCTTCCTGCCAGAAAGCCAGTCTCACTGAACAATATAATGTGAATTGGAGGGATACACAGATGTCTACTTATATTCTATTGAAAAGTGGGCAAGACAAACAAGAACTCACAAGAGGATAGCCAAATGGATAAAAAACACAGCGGGGGGGGGGCTCAACTTCATTAACCATCAGAGAAACCTATATTAAAACTACCGATGTGTTACTACTACACACTCCAGAATGGCTAAAATGTTGGAGACGATTAGAGACATCAAAACTATTATATACTACTGATGGAAGTGTAAATTAGTTGAACCACTTTGGAAAACTATTTGGAATATCTACTACAGCTTAACATCTACCTACCCTATGATCTAGCAATCCCACCACTAGGTACATAACGTAAGCAAGAGAAATGTAAACCTGTGTTCATCGAAAGACATGTATAAGAATGTTCATAGAAGCACTATTTGTATTGGCCCCCAAACTGGAAATTACCCAAATGCTCATCACAGTAGAATGGCTAAATTGTGTTACATTCACAAAGGACTACTATGTAACAATGACAGTGAGTTAACTACAACTACCTGCAACAATATGGATGACTCAATCAATATTAAACAAAAGACAGACTCAAAAGAGTACACTCTATATGATTCCATTTACAAAACTTCAAAAACAGACAAAACTAATTAATCGATGACTTTAGAAATCAGGGTAGTGGTTACCCTTGCAGAGGTGGAGGGAGAGTTAGTATCCTGGAAGAGAATGTAAGGGGGCTTATAAGATGCAGGTAAGGGCTTCCCTGGTGGCGCAGTGGTTGAGAGTCTGCCTGCCAATGCAGGGGACACGGGTTCGAGCCCTGGTCTGGGAAGATCCCACATGCCGCGGAGCAGCTGGGCCCGTGAGCCACAATTACTGAGCCTGCGCGTCTGGAGCCTGTGCTCCGCAACAAGAGAGGCCGCGATAGTGAGAGGCCCGCGCACCGCGATGAAGAGTGGCCCCCGCTTGCCACAACTAGAGAAAGCCCTCGCACAGAAACAAAGACCCAACACAGCCACAAATAAATAAATAAATAAATAAATTTTAAAAAGAAAAATTATACAAAAAAAAAAAAAAAGATGCAGGTAAATGTTCTGTTACTTGATCTAAGTATTATTTACACACTTGTGTTCACTTAATGAGAATTCATTGAGCTATACTCTTATGATCTGTGTGCACCTACACGTGTAACCCTTAATAAAAAATTCAAACAACGATAAAAAAGTCTCTGCTAAGATACAGCTACTTCACATTAAGAGCTACCTAATACAGTGACCAGACACTGGATTATCTTGGAATTTTCTGTTTGCTGTCAGGCTACATGCTTCAGTTTGGGGCTCTCAGACTATGGTCACCATATGTAATAACACATATAGAAACAGTGAATCCAAATATTTGATTTTAAAATTCTCTCTATAAAAAATTAGCTTTAAAATACAAAAAATAAGCACTTCAAATTAAACCTAATTGAAGTACAACTGTATTGCTTTAGGAAATTATATCAAGTTCTGTACTTCTAACATGATTTAATAGAAGGAAAGAACAAATTGTACAGTCAAATTTAAATAAAATTATTTTTTAAAGTCACAAGATGAGTCAAATTCTACATGGACCAAAAAAATTGTAAAATGGTCCCATCTAAGATTATGCATTTCCCTGCCTGCCCATCCCACCCCCGCAAACTATCCCCAACCACTTCATTCATTCATTCATTCATTCGGCTATGCCGGGTCTTAGTTGCAGCACTCAGGATCTTTGCTGCGGCGTGCGGGCTCTTTAGTTGCAGCACGCAGAATCTTTTTAATTGTGGCATGTGGAATCTTTAGTTGCGACACGTGGGATCTTTTGGTTGTGGCATGCAGGCTCTTAGTTGTGGCATGCGGGATATAGTTCCCTGACCAGGGATCAAACCTCGGCCGCCTGCATTGGGAGCATGGAGTCTTAACCACTGGCCCACGAGGGAAGTCCCCCCAACCATTTCTTTTTTTTAAAAAAAAATTTATTTATTTTTGGCTGCATTGGGTCTTCGTTACTGTGTGCGGGCTTTCTCTAGTTGCAGTGAGTGGGGGCTACTCTTCGTTGCGGTGCGTGGGCTTCTCATTGTGGTGGCTTGTCTTTGTTGCGGAGCATGGGTTCTAGGCGCACGGGCTTCAGTAGTTGTGGCGTGTGGGCTCCGCAGTTGTGGCTTGTGGACTTCTAGAGCGCAGGCTCAGCAGTTGTGGCTCACGGGCTTAGTTGCTCCGCGGCATGTGGGATCTTCCAGGACCAGGGCTCGAACCAGCGTCGCTTGCATTGGCAGGTGGATTCTTAACCACCGTGCAACCAGGGAAGTCCCCCAACCACTTCTTTCTCATCAAACTTTAACCAAAGTTGGACAGAAGTTCACTTTGCTATAGTCAAAGTTCAGTGGTATTGAAATTTCATGATTTCAAGCCCAGACTTTATTGTGTTGGGATCCGAGGATGAACAAAATGCATCTTCAGTTTTACCAAGATATCTTACAAAACCACCAAGGGTAACTTTAACCAAATCATTCCCTCACTGTCCCCAAAGTCTTCAGGACCTCCCTGTGCCAGGTAGCATTCTAAGCACTCCTAACTCTGAGATAGACACTTCAAAATCCTCAAATACAGTGGAGGAAACTGGAGAACAGAGATAATAAGTAACTTGTCCAGGATCATACAGGTAGTAAACGGTAGAGCTGAGATTCAAACCCAGGCAGAGGTTTCAAGTCTGTACTATTACCACTTCCTTAGGCCACTTATTTGGAACTTGGTGATTCTTAAACTTCAAATATCCTGAAGATGGTTAAGAACCAGCAATCACAAAAAAACCATAACGAATGTCATAAAGTCAATTCTCAGCATCTTTCCAGTATTTTCACTAATTTTAAATATAATCCCAACAAGTTTGGTTATCATTCACAGCTGTAAACGCATAAAAGTACCAATTCAGATGGCACAGTAACCTCACCAAGAGCAGTCAGCAACAGAAGCGATAACAAAAACGAACGAAATCAGGCACCAGAACTAAAACAAAAAACCCAAACAACAAAAAACTCCAGCAGTTGGTGGCCATATAGCACTAGGGTTTAAGTTAGGGATTGGCAAACTCTAGCCCTTGGGCCAAATTCAATCTGCCCCAGGAGCTAAGAATGGTTTTTACATTTTTAGATGGTTGGGAAAACACAAACACACACACACACGAGAATATGTGAGAACATAAAAGACCTGCAAAGTCTAAAATATTTACAGAAGGACTTCCCTGGTGGCGCAGTGGTTAAGAATCCGCCTGCCAACGCAGGGGACACGGGTTTGATCCCTGGTCTGGGAAGATCCCACATGCCACGGAGCAACTAAGCCCATGCGCCACAACTACTGAGCCTGCACTCTAGAGCCTTCAAGCCGCAACTACCAAGCCCGCACACCGCAACTACTGAAGCCTGTGAGCCTAGAGCCCGTGCTCTGCAACAAGAGAAGCCACTGCAATGAGAAGCCCACACACCGCAATGAAGAGTGGTCCCCGCTCACTACAACTAGAGAAAGCCTGCACAGCAATGAAGACCCAACGTAGCGAAAAAAAAAAAAATCCTATTTTAAAAAATAAAATATTTACAGAAAAAATTGTTTACTTTAGATAAATAGCACCATATACATCTTAGATGCTCAAGGAACACTCTTGATTCATTCAAATATTTATTGAGCACGTGCTATGTGCCAGACACTGGGGATATATCAATAAACATCTGTTGAGTTTACATTTTAATTTAACAAAGGGCACTCCAAGTGACAACTCTGAAAATGGAGAAACCAAAATTCCAAGAGGAAGTGGTTGCAAAGTCATTTGTAGGCAGATAACCCTACATGCACAGCTTTCCTAGGGCCAAAGTTGGTTCCCTGGCTCTCCAAACCCAGGGACCTAGAGTTAAATGTATGTAGAGGAGGGGAAGGGAGTGCTCTGGAAAATGTCATATTGAGCTCAAACATTCCCAGAATGGACTGTGTATGAGATGGACAATGGGCCCTATGGTTACAGGTGCTTTCCATACTATTGAAATATGCCTGAAGAACTTTAAGTCTTCATTTGCTAAGTACCTATAAGTTGATAAGGGTAAATGTGTTCTTGAAGTAGGTTTAAGTCTACATTCATGCTGATAATTCAGGGTGACTGCTTTCAGGTAAGTAGATTTTCATTAGGCTAGCGTCCAGCTTCTTTTGATCCCATGGTTAAGCAGCTACCTTCACTGAACTCTATCCAAACTAGGTACCAATCATTATTGTTAAAAAAATATATTGCATAATTCTCAAGAAGTGATGTGGACAAATTTAAAATCTTCAGCGTTGAACCATCTTGTCCTACAACAAAGCTTTTGAAAATCAGTCATAAAAATATGCCCACTCAAGGTTCTCTTCATCCAATCTCCTTAGCCAGGCAGCTAAATTTCTCTTGTCCAGGATTCATATAACATGTCAGTCAAGTCAAAAGATTAGTGATAACCATACCACTGAGTCCTTCCTCACCCACACATAAAAACTGGTCTATTCTAGTACCAAAGTTTCGGAAATGTTTTCTATAAAGAAAAGCATTCCATAACAATTTGGTTAGATTTATACTGCACTTCCTTTGTCTTTGATTGCTTTATCTGATTGCTGTGTGTGTATTTTTAAATGGACAAGTGTTTAACGAAACAAAATCCCTTTGCTCCTACTAAATAACAGCCTCACCAGCAACCCTTTCCAAACACGAAACTATTATGAAACAAGATATGTGACAAAGTTGTCCTGAGGAAGGTTTCACTCACACCCAAGTGGTTTGATAACTGCGAGAAAGACGAGTTTCTCCACATGCCACAAACATTATCTTCAAGCGCATGGTCATGGAAGCATCAAAGCAAAACAGGCTAGGCAGACAAAAACAAAATTATTCCTGCCCACTCTTAATACCTAATAAGAAAGCTGGCCTCCTGATCCGGAAAGATGCCACTACCAAAAGCGACGAAACCCAAACATCTCATAGCAAAAACTCTTGTGACGACTTCCCAGTTCAGGGGCGCACGGGGTTTCCTACTTCACTTCCCTAAGGGTCACGCCCTCCGTGGGACGAGCCAAGGTCCCTGCCGCCGGGATGCTCACGGACCCAGTGCAGAAGGATCTGAGTGTATGATAAATTCCAATTTAGAATTGAGGAGCCCAGAGAAGGAAAAGTTAATTCTTCCAAAGGGTAGGACTGGGAGAGCGGGGTGGAGTTGGGAAGGGTAGAGGGAGGTGTCCAAGAGGTGACTAGCTAGAACCTAGGGAGAGTGGGGGAGAGGAACTGGAGACGGACTCCCACGGAAAGTGGAGAGAAAGCGCGGAAGCCACCCCCCTCTCTCGTGCCGCCGTCCCTGCCCTTATATTCCCTGCGGGCTTCCCAGACAGCCCAGGCCCGGGTCTCCTCCGGCTCCTCGGGCACGGGCCTTAGGGTGCAATGGGGGCATCGGTGAAACTCCCCTTCAGGTGAAGCTCCTCCCGCCCGGCGAGGTCGGGATGGGGGCATCTCGGGCCCCACCCAGCTCCCCGGGAGGCAGCGATGCCGCGCCCCACGCCCGCCACCGCGCCGCAGACAGCTCCCCACCGAACGCGGACACTCACTTTTTCATGGAAGATGGACTCCATGTTTATTTGTCTGGAGCCAACGGCCCCCGCGCCGAACCAACCCCCTCCAGCTCCGCCCCCAGCCCCACCCCTCCGCCCACCATCCCCCGCCCCGCCTCGTGCCACCCCTGCCCACGTGCCTCGTGTAGACCAGTCACCCCCGAGAATGCGAGTCACGTGGGGCGAAGAGGCGTGAACGCCGGGGCGGTAAACTCCGGGGCACGTGACCTTTGTAGCGCGTCCTCCCATCTCCTGTTATCCCCCCGGCTGGAGGATGATGCAGCGCCCCCTGCCGTGTGGAGGATCATCTCCGCTTCCCACTCATTGCGGTGGATTCTTAGGCTTCGGGGGGATTGGATAAGAACCACCCGAATTCTATGTTCTTTTTGTTTTCTATTTTACCTTGTACTTTCTTTTTATCACATTTGCATACAATTATTTAATATCTTTCTCCTCCTCCTGCACAGAAATTCTCATTACATCCCTGAATACTGAGCACTTGTGTAAAAATAAGAGTTAATATTTACGTAGGGCTTACTGTCGGTGGGCACTCTTGTAAGTGCTTTGCATATATTAACGAATTTAATACAGCAAACTTTGATGTAGGCGTTATTATCCTTATTTTATACATGAGGAAGCTGAGGCATGAAGAGATTAAGAACAGCACAACTAGATAGGTAGATAGATAGTTTGGCTGTAGAACGGAGAGCTGTTGGCGTAAAAAAGGGAACTGAAACCACAGGAGTGAATATAATCATCTTGGGGAAAAGGAGGAGACTGAGAAGAGGATCTCACAGAGCCCTGAGGGTAGAGAAGGCATAGCCTAGGAGAAGGGAGGAAAAGCAGGAAGGTGTAACGTTATGGAAGCCCCAGGAAGGAAACGTTTCAAGGAGCAGTCAGTGTCAGTTGCTGCCCAGAAGTCCAACAACATAAGGACTTACAAGAGCCAACTAAATTGTGTTGCTATGGAGACCATTGGTGACCTTGGTGAGTGCAGGTCCAGAGGAACAGAAGGGGCAGTGGGAGGGAAGGAAAGGAGACTGCCAGCGAGGACCAGGTTCTCAAGGGGAGGATTCAGTAACCATTTATCCAATGTCTCTGCATGTACAGTCCCGTATTGGAGATAGTCTGTGTTCTTAAGAAATTGTGGCCTAACTGGGGAAAGAAATCATGGTCTCATGAAGCGAAAAAGTATGCAAACCAGTTTTTCTGATTTTTTTTAAAAGAAAATGTGTCTATGTAGAGAAACATGTATTTCTTTTTTCATGCATATGCATTACAAATCTCTGGAAGAATATACAGAAAACCCAGAGGTTACATGTTTGAGTGGTAAGGGAACTAAGGCAAATGGGGGAAAGAGTGGGAGGGAGACTTTTCACTGTATACAATTTTAGTCTTTTTTTTTAAAATAAATTTATTTATTTATTTTTTGGCTGTGTTGGGTCTTCGTTGCTGTGCACAGGCTTTCTCTCGTTGCGGCGAGCGGTGGCTACTCTTTGTTGCTGTGTGCGGGCTTCTCATTGTGGTGGCTTCTCTTTGTTGCGGAGCACAGGCTCTAGGCACGCGGGCTGCAGTAGTTGTGGCTCGCAGGCTCTAGAGTGCAGGCTCAGTAGTTGTGGCACACGGGCTTAGTTGCTCCGCAGCATGTGGAATCTTCCCGGACCAGGCCTCGAACCCGTGTCCCCTGCGTTGGCATGTGTATTTTTAACCACTGCGCCACCAGGGAAGTCCCTAGTCTTGTTTTTTTGAGCTAATTAATGTATTACTAATTCAGAAAAAATATGTGATTGTATTCATTTCCTGAGGCTGCTGTAGCAAATTACCACAAACTTGGTGACTTAAAACAACAAAATTGATTTTCTTATTCTTCTTGAGGCCAGAAGTCTGAAACCAAGGTGTCAGCAGGGCCATGCTCTTTCCAAAGCCTCTAGTGGAGAATCCTTTCTTGCTTCTTTCAGCTTCTGGTGGCTCCTGGTGTTCTTAGCTTGTGGCACCCTAACTCCAATTTCTGCCTGTATCTTTACATGGCCTTCTTCCTTCTGTGTCTTGTTTGTGTCCTCTCTTCCTATAAAACACCAGTGATTGGATTTAGGTTCCATCCTAATCCAGAGTAATTTCATGTTGAGATACTTTTAACTAAATACATAAGCAAAGACTCTGTTTCCAAATGAGGTCTTTGGTTCTGGGTGGACTTGAATTTTGGAGGGTAATGAATGATTCAACTCTCTACAGTGACTAATTGCTTATTAGGATGTAAACGACCCCAAAGGACCTTATAGTTTTGTTCATTTAGCATGTAGAACAGTGCTTGGCAATATTTAGTAATGTTGAATTACTACTAATCGTTTCATTAGGCCTTCCCACCTATTGAGCATGTGATTAATAGCAAGCATCATAAAATGAAAAGATCAGTGCCTGGAAGTCAGAATGCAAATTCTGGGTGTGGCTTTGCACCTGAAGCCATGTGTGAGTTGGGTATTAGATTTGCTGCATTTCCTATTCTGATAACTCCACTTGCTATTCGGCACATCCCAAACTTGAACTTCATAAGTTAACTCGTATTGTTCATCAAAACTCAATGACCGGGCTTCCCTGGTGGCACAGTGGTTGAGAATCTGCCTGCCAATGCAGGGGACACAGGTTCGAGCCCTGGTCTGGGAAGATCCCACATGCCGCGGAGCGACTAGGCCCGTGAGCCACAATTACTGAGCCTGCGCGTCTGGAGCCTGTGCTCCGCAACAAGAGAGGCCACGATAGTGAGAGGCCCGCGCACCGCGATGAAGAGTGACCCCCACTTGCCACAACTGGAGAAAGCCCTCGCACAGAAACGAAGACCCAACACAGCCATAAATAAATAAATAAATAAACTTATTTAAAAAAAAAAAAAAAAAAAAAAAAAAAAAAAAAACTCAATGACCACACTCTCCAGGAAGCATCCCCGGCTCTTCAACTAACTTAGAAGTTCCTGTCCCTCCTCTGAGCTCCTGTATGTGCCTGTATCTTACTTGGTACCTTTTACACAGTATCATAACAGTTGGTTTGACCATACATCTTCGCCAATACCCTCTAAATGTCTTGATGGCAGGGCCCATGTCTTATTTGACTTTGTATATCTTGTAGTCAATGCCTTTCAAATGAATTAATGAAGCTAGCATCTGGGAATCATTCGTGATTCTTTTCCCCGCATTCTTCCACTTCACATTTTGTTCCAATCAGTCCGCAAATGTGCATGTTCATGGCTCTTTCCTCTCTTGTCTGCTTTGCTACTGCTTAGTCTTCTTGGTCTCTTGTGTATTCCAGGTCCAGGATCTCTGAATTGGTCTTCTGATTCCAGCTTCAGTATGTTTAATTCATAGTGCTGTCAGTAATCTTTCAAAAAATGCAAACCTCACCAGTTTTTCTTTGTCTTAACAAATGGAATGTTACTATGTATCAGGCACTGGGCCTAGAGCCATGAGAGAGACAAACAGTCCGACTTTCACAGAGCTTATATTGGGGGGGATCCTTAAATAATTACACAATACTACTCTATTTGAAATCTTTCAGTGGCTTCCTATTGCTGGATTAAAAAGTTTCTTTGTGCTCTGGACCTGTCTGGCTTTATCTCCTGGAATTCCCTCTGCTCCAGTCACACCAGCTTCCCTTAACTTCCGGAAAGTCCTCTGAAGAAGAGTCATTTGTGCCACCACTATACCTCGCACCTGCCTACATTAAAACCCTCATTACAGCACACTGGACTTACTACTTTATATGCCAGTGGACTATCAGCTTTTGAGGGTCAAAGGAGTCTTACTCTTTATAACAAGGGTTGGTGCAAAAAAGTGAATAAATGCACAAATTTTGGGGGCACAGACAAGTATTACAATAGTTCAGCAGGAGACAGTGATTACTGAGCCAATCAAGAAGGAGTTCCTGGAGACAGAGGACATGAAATAGATGCACTTCCAGGAGACTTCTATTTCACCTTGGTCAGTTTGACTTCTCTCTAAATCTACCTCATTGAAATTTTATGTTAACAAGCGAGATGGCACAAAGTTGTATCTATCTTCTTGAACATTGTCTCTTTTAAACTGGCCTAAATTTTGTTACCCCAAACCAAATAGTTTAACAGAATTTCAAACAACTGAGGTTTTAAAATTTATGTGTGTCATCTTAAATGTCCTGAGTTCTGAAAAGAATCAGTGATAAGGGAGTATCATTTCATTGTAATTTTACTTCTCCTAAATTCAAGCTTACCTGAAACAAATAACATTTGCTTTCCAAGAAGAGGTAGTTGAATATAACAGATGACATATGTATATACCCAAGAAACCATCATCATAATCAAGAAAATGATTCCTCCAGCCCCTTCCTGGACCACTCCCTGGCAACCACTGATCTGCTTTGTTACTATAGTTTGCAGTTTCTAACATTTTATATAAGTGGAATCACATAGTGTGTGCTTTTTGTCTGGCTTCTTTCATTCAGGATAATTAATTTGGAATTCATCTATGTTGTATCAATAGATCATTTCTTTTTATTGCCGAGTAGTAATATTCCATTATATGGATTCAATACAATTTATCTATCCCTGTGTTGATGGACATTTGGGTTGTCTCTAATTTTTGGCTATTACAAGTAGAGCTGCTATGAACCTTCATGAAGATGTCTTTGTGTGGACATATGCTTTCTTTTGGCATATATGCATTTCTTTGAGGTAAATACCTCAGAATGGAATGGCTGGGTCGTATGGTAGGTGCATGTTTAACTTGAAACTGCTAAACTGATTTCCAAAGTGGTGCAACTTCTGGCAGCTACATTTTCCATTCCTGCCAGCAGGGTGTGAGTTCCAGTTGATCCACACCCTTGCCAACACTTGGTAAGATCAGTCTCCTTAATTTTAACCATTCTGATAGGTGTGTAGTGGTTTCTCATTGTGGTTTTAATTTGCATTTCTCTAGTGACTACTGATTTGAGCATCTTTTCACGTGCTTGTATGCCACTCTCATATGCCTTTTTTGGTGAAGTGTCTGTTAAAATCATTTGCTTTTTAAAAATCGGGTTGTCTTATAAGTTATGAGTTTACATATTCTAAATATAAGTTCTTTGTTGTGTGTATGTTTTGCAAATATTTTCTCCTAGTCTACGGCTGCATTTTCATTTCCTTAACAGTGTTTTTTGAAGAAGTTTTTAATTTTGATAAAGTACAATGTCTTGGTTTTTAAAACTGGTTCATGCTTTATGTATTGTATTTAAGAAATCTTTGCTAAATTCAAGGTCACTAAAATTTTCAGCTATTGATTTCTGCCAAATAAAATCCTAGCATCATCCTTTTAGAGCGCTTTGAAGAACATGGTTTGAAAAAATTTTTCTGAAAAATTGAGCCATATGATTCAGTGATTATTTTTTAATTACTAAGTGTGTCTGTTACTTGAAATGGGAAAGATTATTTCAGCACAAAAAGACTCACACTTCAAAGTCTTCAAATTAAGTAATGAATGTGTTTTTATTTCTCTTATAATTTAAAAACTGTGAACATTCTGTAATTCAGCAGCAGCCTTTACTTCCAGGTGACTTCTTCACTGGGTCTTAATTCCCTGCAGGGAAAGAAAAAAAAGGAAGAAAAAGCAAAAGTGTAAATAAAACTTTTACGAGAGGATAAAAGGGAAAGTCAGAAGAATATGGATTCAGTATTTTATATTGTATTAAATTGACCCATTTAAAACCTTTTATTAGATTCAACATATTCATTCTATTCTCTCATGATTTTAAACTTTTACCATCTCTTCCTTTTTCCAGATTAAAGAACCGTAATTTCTTAGTCTATCTTTATATGAAAGCAATTATCCTCTCAGTGAGTTCATTTAATGTTTTTTATATTCTTTCTAGCTCATTTTATCTGTCTTGAAATCCCTGGCTGGAACCTTCTCTACACAACGCCTTTGGCTGCTGCTTGGTTCTCTTATCCCTTGAGCTTCCTCCTGCCCGGCCGCACAGTCAGTGGCACACACCCTGTCTTGCTAACTCGAACTCCGGTGCCATCTCCAGAGACACAGTGGGACCAGGTAGCTGCCAGTTGCTATTTGATCACCCAACCACCACGTCTAAAGCTCTCAGCCAGTGCTGCTGAGAACAGAGCACCAAGCCACAATTAGTGCCATTGTTTTCAGCTATATCATGGCCTAAGTAAGACAGTGTATGATCATATATGTTAAAGCACATAGAGGAGGCTCTGGCAAGCTGGTTTAAGACTGTTTCTACGTTAAAATGTACCCTGACTTAAAAAAAAAAAAAAAGACTTTCAAAGATCTGAAATAGCCTGTTCAGAAACTAAAGACTTGTTTATATTCCAAAAGTAATCATAGAGTTTTGTCTAAGGATTAAGCAACAAACAAGACTACAAAATAATATCACTTAAATCTAAATCCTCGGGGGGGGGGAAAATTACCCCTTCTGTTTATTTTGGCACAAATGACATTAAGAAGAATACTTCTAAAACCTGACTGTTGGTTTAATAAAAAAACACAAAAACTAACCTTTTATATAACAGACTCTTGTTCCGGAAGGCAATAAGCTTTTCATCATTCCTTCTGTCTAGGTAACATCCAACGACAAATCCCACAGGGACAAGTATATGTACCCAGTGGTCACGCACAATCTGAAGTAAGTTCATCTTGAATGCTATAAAAAAAAAAATTACCAGAAATATAACTGCCTTTGAAGTACCTTTTAAATCACATCTGAAACAGGAAGCTAGCTCTAAATATAGGATATAGATGTTAAAAGCATAATAAGCCTCTTTACATTTGTTTGGCATCAGAATGTAGTATACTACTTAAAATCTACTTGATGAAGATTATATAGGTACAATGATTAGTATAAAAATTATACTGCACTAAAGTCAATTTACTACCTTTTATTTCTAGCTCCACCAGTGATCTGATATAACACAGGAATGGAGAGAGTATTAAAAAAATTCTACCTGCAAAAGCTGAGTATTTGCACCCTCCTAGTATTGGTTTAGAACCTTTACATTTGTAAAATATTTTTAGAACCTCTAACAATGTTAAACCAAATATAATAGTATTTTGTCAGAAGCAGAATTCTTTCAAGTTGTAATTATTGAAAACTATTTTTTTAAAACTAATTTTTGAAAGGAAATGAAAACATATATGAGAAATTTAAAAAAAATCATATTGAATAATGTCACAACAGATCTGGATATCAATTAAATGACTCTACAAAACATATGGGGACAGAGCAACTTACTTTTGTAGAATGACTACTAGGTACCAGAGCCATCATATAGTCCAATATATAACACAAAATATTGTTATCCTTATTTTACAGATAAGAATACAGCTTAACCCAAATAGGTATTACGTGTAGATCTGGAATTCAAACTCAGGTTCATTCCAAAGCTCTAGCTCCTTCTATCATATCCAAATGCCTCTTGTAGAGACCCTTCCCCTAATTGATATTTATGGTACTTAAGACTTTTTAAGTGTTAGGAGTTTCTAAAAGGCAGAAGAGGAAGACTTCTTCATAGAAGAACTAGAAGTCATCATATGGAAAATGAAATTTGCAGTAATTCAATAAAAACACAGTTGAATCATCAATTTTCTGTAAAAATTTGTATCTAAAGATGAAATCAAAATACATATGTATGCACATGAATCTATAATAAATCAACCCTATATTATGGCTGAGGAGACAGGACAACATCATAGAAAGATAATACATTACTGCTAACAAAAGGGCTTGGCACTACACTGTGCTAGGATTATGTAGACTGGATCCCTGCTGCTCCTTCTAGGATACTGGTTCTCACACACATTCTAATTCTTTATTTCTCAAGCTTTACTATCTAAAGGCACTGGGTTAGGAAACGGACATGAAGTTAAGTCACACAATTACTACATACTGTCTTTCACAGAGTGTAATATTACACACAGCAGATTCCAGTCTGAATATCACCGATCTAGAAAATTATGATGTAAGTAAATGAGACGTCTGAAATAACTCCCCAGCTGATTTGCTGCAAACAGTTCTTGGACATATAAATGTAAATGTAACCAATCTCACCTTATTCCTAGGAGATGGTGGTTCTTTTAGTATTGTACGTTCCCTAAGTAGCATTATTTGCATTTAGATCCTCAAATACTGTTTGATAAACATTTAGGTACTTTTTGTGATTCCGATCAAGTTAGCCACTTGTTTTATAAACTTGAGCCAGTCAAGTATGGGAATAACAATGCATGCCTTAATCAAATGATGTAACCTGGAAAGCACTAAACTACAAAATACTAGACAATATAGGTCTCTAGAGAAGTCTGGGGGTCATCTATTCTCCCACCTGTCCTTATTATGTTCCTCAAGTTTCTGAAGAGGTGTCAATTCTAACACTCAGCACAGCTGACTGTTAGATAACTGTATTTAACCAACAAAAAAAATAATTGCTGACTCTCAGCCCAAGACTTTTTAATTAATTAATTTATTTATTTATTTTTGGCTGTGTTGGGTCTTCATTTCTGTGCGAGGGCTTTCTCTAGTTGCGGCGAGCAGGGGCCACTCTTCATCGCGGCGCGCGGGCCTTTCACTGTTGCGGCCTCTCTTGTTGCAGAGCACAGGCTCCAGACGTGCAGGCTCAGTAGTTGTGGCTCACGGGCCTAGTTGCTCCGCGGCATGTGGGATCTTCCCAGACCAGGGCTCGAACCCATGTCCCCTGCATTGGCAGGCAGATTCTCAACCACTGTGCCACCAGGGAAGCCCCCAAGACTTTATTTATTTTAATTTTTTTTTAATCAGTCATCAATTTTATACACATCAGTGTATACATGTCAATCCCAAGATTGACATACCTTCTAGAGTAATGGAAATAAAAACAAAAATAAACAAATGGGACCTAATGAAACTTCAAAGCTTTTGCACACCAAGACTTTTTAAATAAGCCCATGGCTACCTGTGGGCTATAAGCCATTACTGTTGGCACTCCTCTAACAGGGCCAGAAGGCAATGCTGTCTGGCTTTACTCCAAGCAGAAGAGATGAGCCAAGCCCTTGAGACTCCTGCTGTATACAGGCTCTCACAGAGACTCTACAGGATTCAACTACCATGATGGAAGCCTGATTCCATCCCAAAGACATAAACGGCAAATCTTAGCCCCACAGGCATTTCACATTACAACTGTACAATCTACTACTAAATGGACTTTGGGACCCAGTGGCACTCAGCATAATTTGTCCTGTATTATGTCACTGGGAAGACAAAGGGATGACCAGGGAAGACAAAGATTGATGGACATAAGAAGTGAGCAAGAATGATTCCCTAGAGAAAGGATAGGAGGGGGAACGTAGACAGGCTCTTGATCACGGGCTCAAGACAGCAAGATGGCTTCATCTGATGGGCAAAGGGGAGCAAGCACCTGGGACAGTCTCTAATGAGACAAGTCTAGGCTTGGATAAAGAGTGACATCCACATGGGTGCCCTCAACGGCACTGTACATATTATTAGTGTCTTCTTTATATGAAGACCTCTCAAGAAAACTTTTGTTTTTATTTCGGAACTGGGGAGTAGCTATGCTATTCCTGAAACAAAACAAAACTAACTGGTTTTTATCTTATGGACTTAGGGAATTGAGTAACGGATGATGTATCCTTTGATACCAAAATGATCCAAAATTTTTTCCCTACCTTTAGAAAGAGCTGACTCTTAGAGTACTCTCTGTAAGGCATGGTTCTTAATGCTTTTCATAATCACCAATTCATGTAATCCTCACATTACTATACATGTATTAACTAATACAATGTCCCCAATGCAGTAGGAATATTTTTTTTCAGATGAGGAAATCCAGGGACAATCAACTTGCCTAAGGTCACAGATGCAGTAAGTGGCAGACTGGTATTAAAACCCAGGCAGTCTGGCTCCTTGGTCCAAGCTCATTGGTGCTTTACTGTCTCTTACAGTAAGTATAAAGGTCAACATTTATATTAACCTTACTTTTGGCTTTATCTCGTTTTTCCTAATAAGGGCATAACTTGGAGATATCATGAGTTTGGTTCCAGATCACCGCGATAAAGCGAACATAGAGATAAAGCGAGCCACAAGAATTTTTTGGTTTCCCAGTGCACATAAAAATTAGGTTTACACTAGAATCTATTTAAAGTGTGCAATAGCATTATGTCTAAAAATACAATGTATATACCTTAACTAAAAAACACATTATTGTTAAAAAATGCTAACCAACATCTGACAATGCAGGGTTGCCACACACCTTCAGTTTGTTAAAAATGCATTATCTGTGAAGCACGATAAAATGAGATATGCCTGTGTTACCTTTTCTTCAACCCAATTTTTTTCCGCTTAACTTCTAAAAAGAAAATTGTATATAGTGTGCATTTTTGTAAGCCCCTCTGAATTCACGCTGGAATAATATAGACGACTAGACATTAAAAAAATAAATTCTACTCTAATTAGTCCCTACAGCACTTTATATGTAGTGATCAAAAAGTGTCGACTTAACCTATAAGAAACAGTTCTGGATGCATGGAGAAACGGAACTCCCTGAGGTCTGGAACCTCGTCTTAATGAAGTATACGTCCTAGAAATCAAGCATAAGTATTACTTTTTTAAAAATTAAGTTTTGAAAAAGTGTGTTATTTTGTGGAATGGTCGGCTCAAGAGGATTGGAGACTTAGAAGAGAGCAAGGTTAGCTTCCAATCCTGAATAACAAGGAAGGCAGAACTCTGAAACTTGGACCAATCGGAGATGCTCGCGGAGAAGCAGTCCCTTCCCCGCTGCAGCCTAGGAGCCGTGAACCTAAAGATATTTTCCAGTTAGGACAGCCTCAGAGCACCCTTTCCCAAAGGCGCCAGGCGGGAACCGTGAGCGCAGCCGCCCACCTCAAAGCAATCCCTATTTCCTTGACTTTCCCTGTCTCCTTCGCTGAAAGCCTCGGGAAGGCGGGCCGTTGCAGTCACGGGGAGGCCCAGACACCCCAACCCGCAGGTACACACCGCCGCTGAGGGCGTTCCTAGAGGTGCACCCTCCCCGCCTGCACAAAGGGGACTCTCGCCGCCTCGACCGCCCCGGATCGCGGACCCACCTGAAGCCTCGGGAGCAACAACGAGACCACGACCTGGGGCGGCGGTGAGCCCAGCCTCCGGCGCCGGCGGAAGCTGCGGCCTCGGGATCCACCATTCGCCGCGCCCGCTCGAAGAGAGGGGTGGCTCCGAGAAATCATTCCTCTTCTTCCTTTCACTGCTCGACTCTCCTCATATTGCTTTTAGCTTCAACACATTGTAAATTCTTTAAAAATAAAACTTCGGCCCCAGGTGACGAGACTCGGTGTAAATGCCACCTCCTTCCTCCAGCTTAGTCCCTCCCACCCCCGAAGATGGTATCACCCTGGCTCTCCCCGCCTCCGCGGATCGCCTCCAGTTTCAAAATGGCGGCCGCCATTGAGGGGCTTCTGCTACCTGATCGTCACCGGCGCTGCTGAGCCAACCTCATCTTTTCTCGCTCTTGAACCTGGATGCGGCTAGGGGTTGGGAAGGGCAGTGGACGGCGTTGGGGGAGGACTGACGAGGCAAGTGGGGGCGGAAGAAAGCAGTGCGCCTTTGGATGGGGGAGGGAACGTCTCGGCCCTCGGGGAGAGCCTGGCTCCGACTCCGACCCGGTCTCCGCCGCGGACGTGCCCCCAGGGTTGCGGGTGCGACTGTCCTGGTCGTTTCTGGCGGAAGTGTTCAGCGAGGGAAAGAGAGTGACTTCTCCAAGGGTCTAAAGCTCTCGGTCTTTTGTGGCAGTTCCTACGATTCACTCCCAGGCTCTCCTTTTCTCCTTTTTGCTGTTTACCTCCGGCCTTTCAGTCTCTCGTCGCTGGAGGAGTTAATCCGACGCCAGCTTTGGCTCCTTAGCATTGTGGCTACCTTGTTCTCAGCCTCCTCGCTCGGGGTCTTCCCGTCGTTTCGGGTTGAGAGATCACGAGGCTACTGGGCACAAAGTAGGCGTTCTTTTTAGTTAATCGACTCCAAAGACCTTTAAGACGTTACAATGCTTTATTAAAACAGCCTCGGCCCTCCGCCCCCCGCCCCCCCCCCCCCCGCATCTCCTTTGAGCGCTTCCAGCATCATCACTCTATTTACATGCTCTTCAGTAAACAGGAGGTCAGAATAATTTTAACTCCGCCAAGTCTGGCTTCCTGTGACCAGGCGAGCCTGCGTTATCATTGCCCATGCCCTGAGTTTTAATTTTAGAACCCCTTTGACCCTGTTGTGAAACCCGTGCTCTCCCGGAATTGACCAGGAGGAGACTTTTCTCACTTGAGCTCCAGGGCTAACCCAGACTCTTTCGTTTTCCCTTAGATTTTGCATGGTTCCCCTCAGTTGTCATCAACATGCACGATCGTTATTGAGAGAGCAAGTAACTGATAGATAATTAAGGTGAAATGGTATCCGTCAGAAATCACTGCCCGGAAGGAATTTATGATACGGTGAAGGTTCATTCCTTTCAGTACACATTTATGTTGCTTTGAGCGCTGTGCTTGGTATTGGAGTTAAAAAGATTCACTTTTACACTTCCCCCATACATTTAACATCCATTCAACGTATATTCTTTGTGCCCACTTGTGCTAGCTAAAAATAAATAACATTGCCTGGAGACACCAAAATAGCTTTATAAAGGAGTAAATATTTGAGCTGGGTCACGAAGGGTCAAAAGGAATGTACTAAGCTCAGGAGGAGGTCATCCCTGGCTGCAGTACAGAGATGCAGAGACTTGAGAAGTTTTGGCGTGCTTAGGGAGAGCGGGAGAATGAATGCGCTTGAGCATGCAGTGTAAGGGCGGTTGGTGAAGGAACAGGGAGATTGAGGTAAACTTGTGAAGGACCTTGCCTTCCAAGGAAGGTGTTTAGATTTTATTCAGTATTTAGCCGGAAGTCAATGACTGCTTTGCACAAGGAAGGGGCATGAGGATATTTGTTTTTTAGGGTGGTCTCTCTGATAGCTGTGTGGAAGATCAACTTGGAACAGGAAAACTAGATGAGAGGAAATTGCAATCATTCAGGTAAGGTAATGAATGCCTCCTTTGAGGCAGGATAGTAAAGGATGTCAGACAGACATTTCTGAAATGTCAAATAGGATTCAACTGGTGGCAGCCAATTTGGTGCTAAGAGGGTGACTTCAGAATTTTTAGTCTGGGAGACTAAGTGGTTGGTGATACCATTAAATAAAGCCTAAGACATGTACCTAAAAATAGTATGGTGCCAACTTGCACTTTAGGAGTGGCAAAGCACAATGCTCTACAGTCCAAAGCATTGATTTTAGAGTCTAGAAATCTCTGCTATTACAGTAGCCTCTAGCTACATGTCGCTATTGCACACTTGAAATTGTGGTTAGTTCGAATTGTGATGTGCTGTAATTATAAAATACACACTAGATTTTGAAGGCTCAGTACCAAAAAAAAAACTCAATAATTTCTTTAATGATTACATGTTGAGATGATAATATTTTGGATATACTGGGTTAAATAAAAGTAATTTCACCTGTGAAACTTCAATGTGGCTGTGAAAAAATTTTTTAATTACATATCTGGCTTGCATGATATTTTTGTTGGACAGAGCTGTTCTAGTCTAGACTAATGATAGAGGGATTAGTGAGGAGGTGGGATTTGAGCTGGGCCTTAAAATGATGTTAGTCAACGGTGATGCCAGGGCAGCTTGCTGGCTCCCTCCATTGCCAGTTAAGGCATTCAGGTTCTGCTTTTTCAAGCAGTAGGAGGCCTTCAGAGATTTCTGAGCAAGGGATCCTATGTGCAGGGATGTTTTTGGAAGATTAATCTGGTAGTAAGGTATACGTTGAGATGAAGGAAGGAAAGGCTGGAGGCAAAGAAACAGAAACCCAAATGTAAGGTAATGAGGCCCTGTATTAAGGTACTTCCAGTAGGAATGGAAAGGGAATGATAAATGTACAAGGCATTCTCAAGGGGAGATAATCAGGAGTTGGTAACAGTCTGTTCAAGAAGTAAAGGAAGGAATAAAACAAGGAGTGTTTCAAGCCTTGGTTATTTAGATAACAATTAGGAAGCCATGTCATAGAGTTACAAGGTACATTTGAGTCTAAAGAAATTTAGTCTCAAAATAGAACCAGCAAAGTTGAAAGGAGGAAGTGTGCTGCTAAATACCTAAATACTCTCCTTTTTTATTTCCCTGTTTGCTCTGTCTTCTTTATCTAATCATGTATTTCAAATACAGAACTACCTGTATCACGTCATCTTACTTGATAAGTGATCTTAAAATGTCTCTCTGTTGCTTGTTCTCTGTTCAACAATTAGAACTGGGTCCAAAGTTTCTAAGGCCTTTCATTAGCTGGCCCTTTTCTATTCATTAGGACTTTTCTTTCATTTTTTGCTTATATGAAAGTGTGCCAGGCTAGTTTTGTCACTGGTACTCGAAGTTTTTGTTTTATGCCTTTGATCATGTTATTCCCCTGTTTTGAATAACTTTTTCTCTTTGTCTCTTTCTGCCCACAGCCTACCAGTCCTTACCAATCGAATAATTTATGATCCTACCTCTTTTCTGATTCTCAATAACATAAGCTAATGACAGTTTTTTAAATCTTATTTCCTAAGCCACATATTTCAGCCCCTGATTAGAGCCAATTTCATGTTGTTTATTTTTGTCTTTTATTATCTTTGTCCTATTTTTTTATGTAAGTTTAGACTTCCTAAAATTATGACAAATTTATTTTTTTTAAAAAAGAACCATATAGGGACTTCCCTGGTGGTCCAGTGGTTAAGACTCTGCACTTCCACTGCAGGGGGCACTGGTTCCATCCCTGGTCAGGGAACTAAGATCCTGCATGCCTCGCCACACGGCCAAAAAAAAAAAAAAAGGACCATATGTTATTCTGCCTGCTCACGGTCTTCACCTTAGGGCAAGACACAGACGTTAAATACCGTAATTAAAAACAGAAGTAAATCATTATACCGCATTCATGAGACTCTTATTTCTTTATTTTTTAGATTTTAAAGAACTCTTTCTTTGAATTCATGGTGTTTCATCCTATATACAACTGAGATACCAGTAAGTAAAGACTGTCTAATAAAGATACAGCTTTATTATATTATAAGCAATTGTAATAAAAATCTTTTCATCTATTGAAATCTGGGTCTGTCTGCAAAAAAGTTTTAACATGAACTCATTCAGTTCTACCTGCAAGAAACTTTGTATTTTCACTTCATACTCTAAATAAAGAAAGTGGGGTGGGGGGTAAGGTAGATTTGAGTAGGAAAAGTTTCTCTTAGGCCATTAATATAATTGTTGTACAGGGAGCTTTTTGGCAGGGAGATTCAAGTCCTATCCAAAACTGTATTTATAAATATTTTTCATCAGATAAAGAATTAGTAGCTTTGTATTTCTCATACCTTACAAATAGGAACACACCAAGTCAATATATTTTTAAATTAATTAATTAATTAATTAATTAATTTGACTGCGTCAGGTCTTAGTTGCAGCACACAGGATCTTTGTTGTGGTGCGCGGCCGGGCGCAGGCTTCTCTAGTCACGGTGCGCGGGCTCCAGAGCGCACAGGCTTCTCTCTAGTTGTGGCACGTGGGCTCAGTAGTTAGCGGCACGCAGGCTTAGTTGCCCCGTGGCATGTGGGATGTTAGTTCCCCGACCAGGGATGGAACCTGCGTTCCTTGCATTGGAAGGCGGATTCTTAACCACTGGACCACCAGGGAAGTCCCTAAGTCAATATATTTTTAATTTTAACTTATTTGTTTCAGTAACTATTTGTTAAACAACCACTACGTGTAAGACATGTGCTAAAATAGTAAGGATACAAAAATAGATCAAACCTAGTCCTGCATTCAGAGAGCTCTCCCAAGCCAGAGGCAATACATGTAAATAGGTAGCTGTTAATGGTGTGGTAACAGCACTAAGCTCATTTAATGCCAGCCATCTTCATTTATTCATTTAAGAAGCATTTACTGACCACCACTATGTGTCAGGCACCGTGGGGTGTTGGAATATAACTATGATCAAAATAGACCAAGTCTCTACTTTCATGGAGTCCTTATTCTGGTGTGGAGGTTAAGAGGAGAGAAGGGGATGGACAAAGTGAGTAAGTAAATAAGCAGCAAGTGCAGGTGGGCACTAAGTATTTTGAGGAAAATACACGTTATAGATGTAACTGAGGTGGGGATGGACTTTAGGGTGGTCAGAAAATGTTTCTGAGAGAATAAATTTGAGGCAGGGAAAATAATAACTCAAACTAGTTAGAGATCTTGGTGACAGTGGAGAAAGAAGGAAATACTTGAGAAATTATTATACTTGAGAAATACAATAGAAGTAAAAATGCAGGACTTACTGATGGATTGGATGTGAGCAGCAAGTTAAGGAAGGAATCAAGGATGATGCCATCAGAGGCCAGATGGTCTTAAAGCTGTGAGATCGGGTAAGATCGCCTAGAGAGAAAAGAGAAAAGAAAGTCCTGCTGAAAAGCACTGCCTCATTTAGAGGTTGAGGGGAGAAAGAGGAATTAACTAAGGAGAGTGAGGAATGGCCAGTTAGATATAAAGAAAACCAGGAGTGGGTTGACAGAGGAGAAGAGGAAGGTGTTTCTGGGAGGACGGAGCCGTTAATTTTGTTGATTGCTGCTACGATTTCCAATGATTTGGGACCACAGAAATGTCTATTGGCTTCAGTTGTATAGAGGTTTGTCAGTGACGTTGATGAAAGCTCTTGTAGTGATAGGGTAGAGAAAGACGTCAGATTTAGTAGTGTGAATGGGAGGTGAGAAAGTGGAGACACATCTGTGGACAAATATTCTGAGAAATTTTGCTGTGAAAGGGGAGCGTGGAAATGATGAAGCAGTTGCAGGGGATTGGAGAATTAAGAGAGGGTTCTTTTAAGTTGGGAAATTCTAGAGTATCTTTGTATGCTAATAGGAATGGTACATCAGTGATACGTTGATGATACAGGAGAAGGAGGGGATGATTGAAGAAGTTATCTTTAGAAGAGAAACGAGAGTGGGATTCAGAGCACATACAGGGGATTGGCCTTGGATGAGAGCTGAGCTATTTGTTCCTTACGATAGGAGACACAACAGTATACATGCAGATAGGTTAACAGATACGGTATTTGGAAAATGAGGGGTTACTGTCTGATTACTTTTATTTTATAATTGAGGAATGAGGTGAGATTATCAACAGAGAGTAGGGTGGAGAGAAGGGTGCGTGATACTTGAGCAGAGAAGAGGAGATGTGAAATGATGGTCTCAGAGATGGAAAGTCAACCTACTAAGAAAAATCAGATTGATAGGTAGGACATAGTGCCTGTTTGAGATCTTTGGCCATGAATTTGAAGAGCAAATAGCATAGTTTTGTGATTGTTTTTTTTTTCCCCTTCTGGCAACATTGAGCTGCTGGAATAGACGAAGTGAGTGATTGGAGTCAATGAGGGTTGGGATTTTGCCCGGCTTGTACAAAGGAGGGCTAGAGCAGCAAGATACTTGAGAGTATTTGCAAAATAATCATGATGGATCACGGATTGATGGTAAGACATGAGTGGAGACAGGAGGGGGTCATGGACGGTGAAAAAGTAGTCAGTGGATTAGAGATACCAGTGAGGCTAAAGGATTTTTGCAGTGGGAATTCTAGAGTAAGGAAGGTGGGAGTGAGAGAGGGAGATAGTTGAAGGTGATATTTTGAAAGTGCTGCAGCTTATTGGTCATGATAAGGTCACGGTTGTGACTGTGGTGGTGGGTAGCTGAAGTGAAATGAAGATTATTGGAGTTGAGAAAGTCAAGGAACTAAGAGGTCAGTATTGAAGCTACTCAGAGGAAGACTGAGTCAGGAACTAAAGTCCTCAGTGAGTGAGGTCAGATTAATAGATGCCAGCAATAAGGAAGAATAGGAAAGGCTCACGGTGAGCTGGCTGGGCAGCGTGACCTTCAATGGGACTGGAGTATTTTGAGGAGGAAGGAGAAGACAGGTCGGAAGCTGCAGTGAGGAGGAAGGAGCACATCCTTCCTGCTTTGGAGGTCAGGGAGTACAAGAGGAAAGAAGGCCTCTTGAGAAGCCTGCAGGAGAAACTAGGTTTCTGTGAAGATGTGCAGGTGAGGAGAATGTTCAGAGAAGAGGTTGAAGTCCAGGTGAGTGCAGTAGTTCCAGAGGGCATGCTGAAAGGGTTTCAGAGGGAGAAGAGGTAGTGGATTGGGTCCAGTTAGATGTGCACATCAGTGATGGTGCATAACCTAGGAGTCTTGGATCTTTGGCTGTGACCGAGGTAAACAAGGATGGGAGATAGGGCAGGATTAGCCCCCTGACAGCCTGTTAAGAAAGGTGGGCAGTTTACCTTAGTTTGTTGAGATGACCTTGGGCAGATGGCGAGGGATCGTGAGATATGCAGTGACCTCTCTTACTTGCGTAGTTAGCCAGGAAAGGCTGAAGCTGAGATTTGAAATGTTGCTGTGGAGTTGTACTTTGCTAATCAGTGTTTTTAATAACATCTGTTTAATAGCACACAAATTCTAGGTCCTAAATTCCAATATGTGTGTTCATGTTGTATCTTCTTGAAATATGTAGTAGGCGTCCTGACTATATTCTATCAAGTATGTGTTGAGCACCTACTATGTGTCAGTTTCTCTTTTGGGAATTACAAACATAAGGTACTACCTCTGTTTTTCAGTTGCTCACATTCCAGTGCAAGAGTTCTTAACATTAAACTCCCTGAAAAATACATGATTTTTTACATGTATATGGGCCTTTTCGTCTTTTTTTAAGGACTGGGGGGAGAAGGAAGGTCCATAGCCCTTTATCAGATTCTCAGGGGGGGAGTCCCTTTATTTAAGGACCACTGGTCTACTAGTAGAGAAAGACCCATAAACTAATAACTGTAATGCAGTGTAATTACTGCCATCACAGAGCAAAATAAAGGAGGAACAAATTTACCGTGAAGCATAAGTTCACTAATTTAGTATACATTTATTTATTGAGGAACTTAGTAGCCTCCATTCTAGGTAATTTACACATTATTTGAAATCTTCCAACATCCTTTTTATGTATATATTAATACTCATGATTTATAGACTAGGATACATAAGTGAGGAAAAGTTAATTAACTTGCCCAGAACCACATAGGAGTAGATTCAAATACGGGTCGGTCTGATTCCAAAATCTACTACTTTTCATTAAACCACACTGGGGAGCCACTGCAGGACTCTGTAAACAGGAGTGTGTAAGATTATGTCTGTACCTTTACACTTAGCAATGATGGAAATAGGTCTTTAAAATGACTTTTATGTTTAACTGTGTTTTTATTTCTGTTGAAAGAACCTTTTGGATTGTTGTTATTGGACCGAAAAAATGACGTCTATTATCAAATTAACTACCCTTTCTGGGGTCCAGGAAGAGTCTGCTCTTTGCTATCTTCTCCAAGTCGATGAGTTTAGATTTTTACTGGACTGCGGCTGGGATGAGCACTTTTCTATGGATATCATAGATTCCCTGAGGAAGTAAGTTACTGTTACTATTTCCACACTTTTAGTAAATCAACTTCTCTTTTGTACGCTGTTATACCATTTTGATGTTACACAGTATTTGCTTTTTTGCTCTAATTTAGTTGATAGTAAAATATTTAGTTTTACTTATGCCAAAGAGCCAAATAATGACTGTTTTTATTTGTGTAGTTTTGATTGACTCAAGCTGTGTTTATTGAAATTCAGCGAAATATTAAGTTAATTGTTACTTGGCCGACGGAACTCAGTAGGAATTTTTGCACCCTAATTTTAGAAAAAGAGTAAGATTAAGTTTATAAGAATTTGAAGAGAGGAAAAACCTTCCTTGTAAAAGTTCTGCAGTCAAATCACATTAGCTTATTTTCTATTATCTTTTGATGCAATTCCTGTTATCATTTGATTCAATTTGAGAACTGGTGCTTAGAATAAAGACAGTGAGATACAAAAGGATACTAATCCATCAAAGAAAAATTTAGTTACGTTAGCAGTACTGTACTAATTATGGAAGGAACCAGGACTTAAACATTTAAAACACTTAGACCTTGTTGCAAAAAATTTTTTTCTTATTTTTTTGTTGATGAGAACATGTTATTCATTGACTAATTGAAGTTTTACTATCATGAATATACTGTCAGTCACCATGCTAAAAAGCTGAGACAAAAATCCATAATAAATATGTGGCCTTTTAAATATCCTTTCCTTAACAATTTCTTAAATTCTAAGCTGAGTTCTTGAACTTAAATTAATAGTATACAAGATAGCCACTTGAAATCAGCTTATGTGTGGTGTCTACTGTTTCCCTTTCTTTTTCCTTTTTTTAAAAAAATGTGTCTAGACACTATATATTTACGTGCAACTTATACCATAATTTTGATCTCTATGTAGGACAGCTGTAGTAATAGTTGAAATTCATAGGTAACATAATTTTAGCTCTTAGTTTTTCTCTTTTACCCCAGCATAGTCTTCGATTCAGAGTACTGAGAGGAATCAGAACTGGCAAATTAATTTTAAGTATCCTGCCTTTACCTTTGGGAACAAGACTGAGAAACAGTCATTTTGATTGTGTTCTAGGCATGTTCACCAGATTGATGCAGTACTGTTGTCTCACCCCGATCCTCTCCATCTTGGCGCCCTTCCGTATGCTGTCGGAAAGTTGGGTCTGAACTGTGCTATCTATGCAACCATTCCTGTTTATAAAATGGGGCAGATGTTCATGTATGATCTTTATCAGGTAATTTAAGCAATTGAAAAAAAATTTTTAACGCTCCTGCAGTGAGCATTTTTAACCTTTTATTTGTGTTGTTCTTTTAGTCCCGACACAATACAGAAGATTTTACACTCTTTACACTAGATGATGTGGATGCAGCCTTTGATAAAATACAGCAGTTAAAATTCTCTCAGATTGTGAATTTGAAAGGTAAAACATGTTTCCAGTAGCAAATAATTGGACTAATGGGTTTAAACTACTGAAAAGTACAAGGGGAATTTGTCATAAAAATTATAGGCACTATTGTCTGAAGAATAAAAATTAGCATTTTTTCATAGGGAACTGTGAAATTCCCCAAAGTCATTTGAATTTTGAAGTATTCCAGACTAAATTCGAACAAAATGTAACAGCTCAGGCCTTTTCACATTTAATTTGGGAAAGACTTATTTAGTGTTTACTGTATATAGTGCACAAAGGTAGATGTGGCCAAATTCTCTTCCTGAGAGCTCACAGTTAGGTTGAGGACAGTAGATCAGATGTAGGTTGAGTAGCTCAGACGACTAAATGTAGTAATTGAAGTAAATGAAGTGCTATGGCAGCAAAGAGTAGAACATGCCTGAATTCTAGAATTGAACATTAAAAGAAAATTGTCATTTAATTAGGTCAGGAAGTCATATATTCAGTATACATTTTTCATCTACAGAGAGAATTATATTAAAACATTTTCATAAATTTGAACCCATAAATATGAAAAAATGGCACAAAATGGACTCTGAAGATTAGCCAGGAAGTAACAATGGTCTTAACAGTTTTGCTTGTACTTGTTTTCTGTACGATACATTCTTTACCATAATGAGATAAGAATTGTCAATTTAGAGGTTAGCGAAGATGGAAACACTTGATAATTATGTGGACAATAGAAATATTAAAATTTATTAGTTCATACGAAGTTATTAAATAGTAATGGCAATCTCTAGCCTTCTATTTATCAGCACAAATATATCTGCAAGAATATATAATAAAATGACAAGAGTGCCTGCATGGAGGTATGGGGTAGCTGGGGGACAGGCGGGTGAGACTTGCATTTCACTGTATGCCTTTTTACTTTTGAATTTTGTATCATTGCATATGTTACCTATTTAAAAATAGCTAAAAATAAATAACCTTTCTGTAGGTTTGTAAAAAGAAATCTTAGTACTGTCATTATCTTGTTGACATAGGTAAAGGACATGGCTTGTCTATCACACCTCTGCCAGCTGGTCATATGATAGGTGGAACAATATGGAAAATAGTCAAAGATGGAGAAGAAGAAATTGTTTATGCAGTTGACTTCAACCACAAGAGGGAGATGTAGGTATATCAAGACAAAAGCTAATGGAAATGCAATTTGTATTATTTCATTCTTTGGAGGGAAAATTAGAAACAAAGTTATTTTTTTAACTAGAAATCTAGAGCAATTTAAAAACACCAAAACAGTGAATGTTTTCAAAGTTATTTGTATTGTAAGGGAAAAAGGTTGATATGAGATAAAAGACATTGTTTTGAAATTTACATGCAAATATCCACTCTATAAAACAGATATCTCTCTGGAGATGTTGCAAAGGAGATTAATTTTTGTACAACAAATAATATTTTGTATGTTCTTGACCTGCTATTTAGAGGAACTTTGCAGGTGGGGTTTTTTTGGGTTTTTTGTTTTTAATAAAGTCATTAATACCATCTAATATAACTATAGTTAAAGTCAGACTCCCTTTAAAAGGGGACACAGTAGTTTAATTTTAAAACTTCATTTCGTACTTACAGCATTTCTATAAAGTTGTTTTGGCTTCTTTTGTAATTTCTGTACATCAAGTACATAGCTATTCTATATTAGATTACAGTATCCTCAAGATCTTTTGTATCTTATTAAGAAATATTTAAGACTAATAAGTTGAATTTTAGGCTCTTGTAATCACAGGTTAATGAGGAAAGATGGGTATTTGAGTAAATGGTATCCAAACATTTTGGGAAGAAACTTGGTTTGTGTCTTTTTTTACCACATAATAAATAAATTTCAGGTGGATTAGAATTAAATAGAAAATGAAACAGTATTGGTGAGTCTGATCTCTTGATTTGGAAAAGACTTTGTAAGCAGAGAGGCAGTGGACCAAGTTGCAAAGGAAGATTGCTAGATTTGATTACATACAGGTTTAAAATGTCTGAAACAGACTAAATTAAAGACCTATAAATGAGGGAAAATATTTACATCAAGTTGAGCAAAGACTTATTTATAAGACCAGGTATTAATCGATCAAAAAGATCCTAGTTGCAAAATGGACAAAAGTTATAAAGTCAAAGAAGCGAAAATTTAAATGATAATGATTTTTTAAATTAAATACTGTTAAAATTGTTTTTAAATGGTAGTATTTTTCTGGGAAATATTTAGTGAGTTGGTCATTCTTTCTGGTTGAACCTTTCTGGAAAAGGGAGCGCTTTCTGAAAAAGGTTAAACCTTTCTGGAAAGCCATTTAGCAATATCATATATTCTAGTAAATACATTTCTAGGAATGTGTCCTAAAGAAACAACTAGAAATGCAATTGAAGCTTTTTGCAAAAGTTTTCTTTGACAGATTATTTATAATGGCAAAAAAAAAAGTAACCTAAATATCAATAAAGGGAAATGACCAAATAAATATTGTACCAACACAACAGAAAGCTTTTATAATTGTTAAGAATCAGATTTAGAAAATGATTTTAATGTCATGGGAGAAAACTAGGATATAGAGCTGAGTATATAATCATATACATGGGATATCACCTTTGTAAAACACATATACCTATATACGCATAGAAAAATTTATTTATGTACTTAGCAGATAATACCCCAAAATATTATATCGATTATCTTTTGAGTGATGGTACTCTGGAAGAGCTTAATTTTCCTTTTTTGAATTTACCAGATTTTCTTACCAAGGAACACGTATACTTTTGTAGTTAGAAAAGGAAAAAAACCTTATAAAAGAAGTTATTTTTTAGGTAAGAAAAGCTATTGTTTATTTGAAATGATATAAAGTATTCCTCTTCTTCAACTTCGTTATAGCCACTTAAATGGATGTTCCCTGGAAATGCTAAGCAGACCCTCTCTACTTATCACAGATTCATTTAATGCTACGTATGTGCAGCCCAGGAGAAAACAAAGAGACGAGCAACTTCTGAGTATGTATTGCATACTGTCCTTTGTACAGAGCTGTGGAAGTGCATGGTAGTATGAATTACTGTTTATTCTGTTCTGTTTGACATTTTTCTTGTCATATGAGATTGGCTAACTCTAGTATTTTTGAAAAAATATTATGTGACCATATCAATATTTTTACAAAAAGATGCTTTAGTTGGTTTGAATTTAACTTCTGTGGGATAGGTATAAAGATTGGTTTCTTCCTGCCATTCAGCACATAGCTAGCTAGCTCTCACTGGTATATGTCTAGGGAACATCAAAATATATAAAGATTTCGTATAAATCTACTAGAAAAACATTTACACTCTAAAAGAAAAATGAACAAAGGAGGTAAATGAGGGTGCAAATAGTCTGCTGATTTTGGTGTTTGGGTGTTTTATGCTCTAACCTAGTAGTCTTGATTCTAAAGAGATGTATCTGGGCCATCCCTGGTTGCTTCTGCTTTGGCTTCAGCCCTATTACCTTACATTCTTTTTTTGTAAGCTGCATGGGAATTCAACAGGGAAAATTGGATTCCACTTTAAACATGTTTGATACCACTGCCTTCATTTTTCTACTTAAAAACTATGACTTATAAATGGTGTTACTCTAACTTTAAGAAGGTTTTCAATTCTTGGTATTTTTTTGTTGTTTGTTTGTTTTTGCTAGAGTTTGATTTGACTAAATATTTCCAAACAGACTTTCATCTAGAAAGTCTTTTATTGGAAGAGAGAATATTATTTATCTTTTATTCTACAGGCATACATACATACAAAACATGTATGTATTAATCTAAACTATAAATGTGTGTGTATAAATTTGGGAATTATGTTTTATAATGAAGTTCATTGAGGTAGGCAGGTGAGACCAGAGTGACCTGGAAACCCAAGGCTGATTGCATTTGCCCTATTCACCCAATTTTCCCAGTATACTATACAAATGTCATTTTCTATGTGTACAATGGGTGAAAGGGTTGGAAACCACTGATTTATAATTTTTCAGTGAAAAAAAAATCGAGAGTTAGTGGCATTCTTATAAACTATAGTCTTTATAGTAAAAACATGGAGATAAAGTTATCTTTAATTTTATAGCAAAGTATTGTTATGTTCTATAAGGATTTTACATTCTTGTTTTCTAGCAAATGTCCTGGAAACACTTCGAGGTGATGGAAATGTGTTAATAGCAGTGGACACTGCAGGCAGAGTTTTGGAACTTGCTCAACTCCTTGATCAAATTTGGAGAACTAAAGATGCAGGATTGGGTGTTTACTCATTGGCACTCCTAAATAATGTCAGTTATAATGTGGTGGAGTTTTCTAAGTCCCAGGTTTGTTTTCATGTTATCATTTGTGATAAAGATGTTTGCTACAGAGATTGGGCTTATGGAAAACAATGTGTTAATTGCCCTTTGGATTTTCTTTTTCTCTTGGGGTTGATGATAATAATGTTGGTAATGATGATGATGATGATAAAAACTAAAAATCAACCACTTATTGTTCTGTACACTTTGTGTATTATTTCATTTAATCCTTGTATATCCTATGAAGTAGGTTCTGTTTTTGTCCCCATTTTACAGATTGGGCAACTTGGTTCTCTAATGCTTAGTATCACAATCTGTAAAATGAGGGCAAAAATAGAACCTACTTCATAGGATATAATTGTTAGAATCTGTTTTTCTCTTCCTTTTAGATAAGTTCTTTCTCTTGCAGTAGCAATGTCTGGGGTAAGATATTCATTTAGAACTTATATACTGTCTTCTGAATAAGATTTAAGGTGACTTATAACTGAAACATAATGCAGAATTAGATTTCTAGGGATGAACAGTGGTCTGGGAAGATCTGATGGGGAATAGAAACAGACAATAAGCTGCTTACTAACATGGTACAAATATAAGCAACCATTGGTGGAAAAAAGACTTTAAACAAGATGGAACTTGAACTCCTTGACTATTGTAGGATACATTGAGGTTATAATACAGTATTTTCTAATTATTGTCACCTTTTCCCCCCATATTAGGTAGAATGGATGAGTGATAAATTGATGAGATGTTTTGAAGACAAAAGAAATAATCCATTTCAGTTTCGTCATCTCTCTCTGTGTCATGGTCTTTCTGACTTGGCTCGAGTACCTAGCCCTAAAGTGGTACTTGCCAGCCAGCCCGACCTGGAATGTGGATTTTCAAGGGATCTCTTTATTCAGTGGTGCCAGGACCCTAAAAACTCGATCATTCTAACTTACAGAACTACTCCTGGGACTTTAGCACGTTTCCTAATTGATAATCCTTCTGAAAAAATTACAGAAATAGAGGTAAGTGCTTGTATGTGAACTTTATCTTTTTTCTTTTTTGGCCACTGTGTGGCGTGTGAAATCTTAGTTTCCTGACCAGGGATTGAACCCATGCCCCTTGCAGTGGAAGCAGGGAGTCTTAACCACTGGACTGCCATGGAAGTCCATGAACCTTATCTTAAAATTGTTTGGGGGGTACATTATACAAGATGTTTATAACAGTGACCCAAAATAAAACTTGAAGTTGTTTCAGGATTTTTATCTGACTAACAGTAGAGAGGTTTTAATAGCACACATTTCAGAGCTCCTTAATTGGATACTCTCAGTATTAAACCCTTCCATGGTACCCTCTGGAACCATACCCAGAGAGTATGCATATATGCTGTATTCTTATTCACTCTTTGAAATATTCCTTTCACATCCTTCCTGTAATTGAAATCTGGCTATTTCCTAATGATTTCTTTTTCCTGTAGCCTTCTCTTTCATGCTTCGTGTACTTTGGGCGGGGTAGGTATCCTTGTTCTGTGTTGCAGCTTTCAAGCCATTTCTCTTCCCTCTGTAGTTCATGCCGTCAGACTTGAAAATACACTGACCCCTCCTTGTTTCAGACACTGATCTCTTGGTCATTCTCTGTTGTTCATCGGTGACTTTAGACCCTGGTTCACAGTCTTCCAGTGCATTCATACTCAGGACTCTATTCTTGATGACTTTAGCATCATATGTATGATTTATCCAGTTTCTTGGCCCTCTCAGTTCCTTGACACCTTATTTCTTAATGATCTTTTCCTCCACTCCACCTCAGCCATCCCTTCCCATGATCATGCTGTCCACTCCCATGGTCATACCTTTAACCTTGTTATGATCTCCAGATCTCTCCCTCAAGCATCCCACTCTGGTCTCATAGCTGACTTTCTCTAGTACTCTCATGCCAACAATTCTTTGGTCCCATTGGGACTTTCAATTCATGAACCTCACCACTTCTGCTAATCATCATTGTTCCATCTTCTGGCTGTGTTGGGTCTTCATTGCTGCGTACAGGTTTTCTCTAGTTGTGGTGAGCGGGGGCTACTCTTCGTTGTGGTGCATGGGCTTCTCATTGTGGTGGCTCCTCTTGTTGCGGGGCACGGGCTCTAGGCACGCGGGCTTCAGCAGTTGTGGTGCGTGGGCTCAGTAGTTGTGGCTCGCGGGCTCTAGAGCACAGGCTCAGTAGTTGTGGCGCACGGGCATAGTTGCTCTGCGGCATGTGGGATCTTCCCAGACCAGGGCTCGAACCCTTGTCCCCTGCATTGGCAGGCGGACTCCCAACCACTGTGCCACCAGGGAAGCCCCATATGTCTAGGGTTCTTTGCCCTCTCACCTTGTTAGGGGTATTTCTTCTGTAGTTATTCTTTTTCTCTCCATGATCTATCACCTCTTCCCTCTACTTGGTGACATCCAAAATAATTTTTACTATTCCTCCTCTGTTCCCAAACTTGTTCTTCTCTGAGTCTCCCTCATGTCATGGACGAGCAGTGCTTTCCACATATTTATTCAAGCCCCAAATACAGAAATTTAAAAAATGTTCATTGAAGTGTAATATATACTGAAAAGTTTGCATATTGTAAGTGTACAGCGTGATGAATTTTCACAAATTGAACACACCTGTCCAGCTTACACCCAGATCAAGAAGCAGACTCTTACCAGTACCCCAGACACCCCCTTTCTGATCCTATCCTTCCAAGGGTAACCACTATCCAGGCTTCTAGTGCACAGATTATTAAAATTTATTTTCAGTTCCTTACTTTTCTCTCACTACCCATATCCAATCCAGCAGCAAGTCCTATTGACTCAACCTCCACATATATCCTAAATCTGTCTACTTTTCTCCATCTCCACTCCCAGTCATCCTAGCCCATGCTAAGTGGTGTTGCCTGGACTGTGCAGTGGTTTTCTAATTGGTTTCGCTGTTTTTACTTTTATACTCCCTTAATCCTTTCTTCGCATAGCGGCCAAAGACATATCTTTCCCTTTCACTCTGTCTCTGTCTCTCATTTTATTGTGGTAAAGCCACATAACATTAAATTTACCATCTGAACCATTTTTAAGGGTCCAGCACAGCAGTGTTAACTATATGAACAGTGGTGTACAGATCTCTAGAACTTTTCATCTTGCAAAAAGTTCTATACCCATTGAACAACTCCCAAAGGCATCTTTTAAAAATTCATCATTTCATGTCATTCCCTTGCTTAAACCCTCAGGTGGCTTCCTTCTACTCTTTGAATAAAATTCAGACTCCCTACCTGGGCTTTCAAGATCCCACTGATTTGATCTCCACCCACGTTTCTGACCATATCTCATTCTACTTTCTTTATGCTCTACACTGCTTCACTGCATCAAGGTCTCCTGCCTCTGATGTTCCTTCCCAGCTTTGCACTTGGTCACTCCTTGTCATTCAAGTCTCAGTTTAAAAGTCACCTCCTCAGGTAGGGCTTCTCTGACTACCAGTCTACTACTCAGTTAGTTGCCAACCCATCACATTACTTTATTTTTCCTAGCTCTCATTACTATCTGATATTTTCCTTTGTTTGTTGTCTTCCTTTTCCTACTACCAACTAGAATACAAGTTCCATGAGAAAGGGATCTTGTGTTTTTATATCCCTAGCATCCAGAACAGTGCTTGGTACATTGAAGGTCCTCAATAAACGTGTTGGTTGAATTCATGAATGACCAAATAGGTGAATAGGCAATAAACCAGATTTCTTATCATGTTAGATAAGAGTTTACTATGTATGGTATTTTTTCATCTACATTTATCACTCTCTAGAGTCAAATCTTACTCATTTAAGAAGAGCAAAAACAGTAAATGAATAAGGATTAATGAATTGGAGTAAATTTGATTAGGAAAAAGAAATAACTTGGAGGTAATACAGTGAAGGACTAGGGAGAAAAACATCTTAGGGTTGATTAGTCTAGACATCTGTTTTTGAATATAGCCATTAATTTTAGATATCTTAAATGAAAAATAAGATGGAGAGTAAAATTTATTATAGCAACAGGCATAAACTAAATCATGGGGTAAATATTCTGTCAAAGTTTATTTGTGGTTAAGATAGAGATCTGTGTAAATTGCTGAGAGTGTGGACTACAGGAAAATAATGACACTTTTCTAAATTGAACTTATTTCCAAGTAAGCAAATGTGGGATGCCAGGTGTAACATGTAAATCACTCTTTCATCCTATATAGTAGAAACACTTGATTTTGGTTTAATTTTTTTTGTTGCTTTTTATTTTAAAATAGTTTCAGTGTTAACAGAAAAGTTATAAAAAATAGTATACCCAGATTTCCCAGTTGTCAGCATTTTACTGGATTTGCCTTATGACTTCTTTTTATACATATAGACACAATATTAGATATTTTTTTGAAAGTAAGCTGCAGGTATTCCATCATTACCTCTAAACACAGCAGTGTGTATTACCTAGAAACAAGGACTCTCCTGCAAAATTGTTGTATAATACATCCGTTGAAATAAGGAAATAAGCACCGATATGATACTACCATTTCATCCACTGACTCCACTTGACTTTTGGTGAATGCTCCAACAACGTCCTTTATAATTACCCTTTCCTTTTTTGTTCTGAATCCCATCCAGGATTACACATTACATTTAGTTGTCATGACTTGACATTTTTGAAGCATATATATGTTCTAGATTTATTTTTCTGTTCACATACAAATATCTATATGATTTTTTAAAAAAAGAAATGGGGCCAAATTATCCACATATTTTTGAACAGTGAAAGTAGGTACAGATTTACTTTATTCAATACTTGGTATTAATAAACTTTCAAATGTTTTTGAATAAGTGAATGAATTCTTTTTAATAATTCTTTAATAATACATTATGTATATGTACTTTGATTATTTAATCCAGTGGTTCCCAAAAGTACGGTGCAAGGACCCCTGGGGACTACCTGAGATGCTTTCATGGAGTCCACAGACTGTTTTTCATGATAATATTAAGATGTTATTTGCCTTTTACTGTGTCTACATTTATATTGACGAGTGAAAGCAATGGTGGGTGAAGTGCTGGTGCCTTAGCATAAATCAGGGCAGTGGCACCAAACAGTATTAATCACTGCATTTTTCAATAACACACACTTGTAGTTCAAAAAAGTCAGTTTCACTTAAGAATGTCCTTGATGAAGCAGTAAAAGTTATTAATTGAATTAAATCCTTTTACTAAAAAGGTTTTCTTAATAATCTGAGTGCCAAGATGTGAAATATACAAAAGCACTTCTGTTGCATACTGAAATATGATGTTTGTCCTGAAGAAAACCACTTGTGCAATTGTTTGAGTTGTTGAGTTAAACTAGCCACTTTTTTTTCCCTGAAACACTGGTTTTACTTGAAGTAATGACATAGTTATTCAGACTTGGCTATTTGGCAAATATTTTCCCAAAAATAAATAATTGAGCTTGTGGATCTAAGGAAAACAATTGACAGCATTTCTTGCCTCAATCTGATAAAATAGAAACTTTCAAGTGAAAATTAGAATTTTGGAAAACTTATGCCCGTCACTGTGAGACTGACAAAAGACTTTTCTGATGAGATTGGTGGTGATATTTGCAAATGTGATTTTTAAAAATATTGTCAATATTTGTAAGATCTGTGTAATTTAGTGAACTAGTATTTTCCAAATAACTAATGCATGAAGTTGCAAAATAATGTACAAATAAAAGATCCAGTCAAAGTGTAAGATAAATCAGTAAATTTTAGTAACAGAGTACAAAAGTTATCGGTATGGTTACAGATTCCACATTACAACTAACCTTTAAGAAACTACCACTTTCTGAGTTTTAATGTAATATCAAAGAAGAATATTCATGAAAAGGCTATTTAAAAATTCTTTCCAACTATTCATCTGAGGCTGGATTTTCTTCATATACTTTAACCAAAACAATATATTGCAAGAGATTGAATGCAGAAGCAGATGTGAGAATCCAGCTGTCTTCTGTTGAGCTAGATATTAAAGAGACTTGCAGAAATGTAAAATAATGCCATACATCTTACTAATTTTTTTTGCTTTGGAAACTATAATTATCTTTTGTAAAAAATGATGTTAATGTTAACATGTAATGAATGGTTTTATTACTTTCTAATATTTAACAGATAAATATTTTATCTGTTAAATAGATACAGATAAATATTTTTAGAATCTCTCAGTTTTAATTTCTGATATGGTAAATATTAATAAATATAACCCACAAAACCCAAAAATTCTTTGAAGTTCTCAGTAATTTTTTTTTTTAACACTTTTTTTAAAAAAATTTATTTATTTATTTTTGGCTGTGTTGGGTCTTCGTTTCTGTGCGAGGGCTTTCTCTAGTTGCGGTGAGCGGGGGCCACTCTTCATTGTGGTGCGTGGGCCTCTCACTATCGCGGCCTCTCTTGTTGCCCAGCACAGACTCCAGACGCGCAGGCTCAGTAGTTGTGGCTCACGGGCCTAGTTGCTCCACGGCATGTGGGATCTTCCCAGACCAGGGCTTGAACTCGTGTCCCCTGCATTGGCAGGCAGATTCTCAACCACTGCGCCACCAGGGAAGCCCTCAGTAATTTTTGAGAGTCTAAAAGAGATCAAAAAGTTTGGGAACTACTGATTTAATCATTCTATGTTGATGGATTTTAAAGTTATGTCCAGTTTTTTACTATTACAAACATTGCTGCCATGTACTTTTTTTCTTCATGTTTGTGTGATCATTTCAGTAGGATAAATTCCTAGAAGTAGAAATGCTGTGTTAAACGACAAGCACATTTTTAGTTTTAGATGTTGACAAACTGCCTTCTAACATAGTTGCACTAATTTTCCCAGAGTGGATGAAAGTACCCTTTCCCCATTAATAATTAGCATTGCCAATTTCATAAATTAAAAGATGGTATTACATTTAAAAATTTTTCAAAAATCATTAGTAAAGTTACATATCTTTTTTTGGCTATTATTTATTTTTCTTATTTTATAAATTGCTTGTATATCATTTTGTCCTTTTTTGATATGTTGATCATCTTTTTTCTTAACTGATTTGGAAGAGCTCTTAGGACAAAGTAGCTTCTGATAGTCAAATAGTGCTGCAGATAATTTTCTCAGTTTCTTTAAATTTCATGAGATTTAAAATGTCAGAGGTTTTTTTTCCCCGTCACCGTATTTATTCACGTTTTCTTTTGGGTTTTATGTCATATGTAGGTCTCACCTACACCAAATTATAAAAATACTTCTCTGTATTTTCTTTGCCTGATTGGTGATTTTTAGCCAGTTTGACTTAAATTAAACCCATCCTGGTAATGTGACAGCTCAATTTTAGTACTAATCTAAATAGGGTCTGTAATTGCACATAATGGAAACTTGAATAATTTCAGAGGAAAATTTAGTTTAAAGATGATGAATCAATTTAGAGATGTGATGTATCTCACACCCCACTGCCTTAACCCCCTAATATTGATGTTTCCTTTCATCTGCTATTTTTCTGTAGTTGAGGAAACGTGTGAAACTTGAAGGGAAAGAACTTGAAGAATACTTGGAAAAAGAGAAACTAAAGAAGGAAGCTGCTAAAAAACTTGAACAGTCAAAAGAGTAAGTTGTTTTCAGACAGATTAGAAGTTTATATAAGTAATTTGATAACTTATTTCTAGGCAAAAACGTTTAATTGAAAATATTTAAATTTTCTTTTGACTTTATTACTTTTATTACATCTTTCCAGTGGTGCTAGAATACTAAATCCTTTCAGTGCTAATGTTAATATGTATGTATTAACTGGCAGTTAATGCCATATTTCACAAAATATCAATCCAATAATATTATCATTATCATTGAATTAATAGTGAATGTTAATTTATTAATTTATAAATATTAATTAAAAGCCTTTTGGGGACTTTATGACCTTTATCTTTTCCCAAACTCCCTTAGGGCAGACATAGATTCCAGTGATGAGAGTGACGTTGAGGAAGATATTGACCAGCCATCAGCTCATAAGACTAAGCATGACCTGATGATGAAAGGTGAAGGTAGTCGTAAAGGAAGTTTCTTCAAGCAGGCTAAAAAGTCTTATCCTATGTTTCCTGCCCCAGAAGAAAGAATTAAATGGGATGAATATGGAGAAATTATCAAGTATGTGAGCAAAACAAGTTTTTCTTTCTTACAGATTGGAGGTAGTAACTGTATTGTCATTTTAGCTCAAAGAATTTGGTGTTTCTGGTCATCATGTACTTAGTTTCTGAGTATCTCAGCTTGTAGTTTGAAATGTAAAAATAGAAAGGTTGAGGAACATATAGAGAGTTAATAATAAAGGAAAACTGGTAGTTTTATTACTTAGGTATGTGAAATGTTTAAAACGATGATCAAGACTCTTTCCCGCCCTCCCCACTTAAAAAGAGGTAAGGGATGTGCATTGGAGAAAGACATATGATAGGAAGAACTTTTGATGGCTAAGGTTATGTTAAGTTTGGGAAATGGGTTATGTCTCAAGTAGTGTTGCACACATGTTTTAGTTACAAGAGGAATAGGAGATAGTGTGAGTGGAACCATAGAAAATCTACCAAATCTATACCCACTATTAGAAAAACAACTGAAATCACACATTCTGATCACAGATTTGAAAACACTACTATCCTGAATAAAGATCAGTCAGTGTCAACTGCCTTAGCATAATGCATGCTGTCTTTCACAATTTGGTTTCTCCCTACTTTTCTGTTATATTTCTCTATATTTCTCTTACAGCAGTGTGTGTTCTCCACTCTGGTGGTTCCAGCCTTCTCTCAGTTTCCCCCTGCTCAGCTTTTTCATGTCATGCATTTACCCATGTTCTTCCTTCAGCCTGGTTCTACCTTCCCATCCCAAGCTTTCAGGCTGCTGAATCTGGCCTCACAAACCACTGGAAAACTTTCCTGTCTCTCCCTTGCCACCGCAACACAGTTAGTTCCCTCTCTTTTACTTTCTTTGTAAATATCTTGAGCATATGGTCTTAGGTCATCCTTGAATTTAATTAGGAAAATTCTACTGTTTACTTGGCCCTCTAAAATAGTAGGGAGAAAAACTAACAATCTAAACCGTATTGGTGAGTTTGCTTACCGTTTCACTAAATTAATGGCCACTCTGTTTATCATATGGACAGTGCTCTTTAGCTTCAATTTTCTTATCTGAAAAATGGGGGTAAGAATACAACGAGGTTATGCTTTTTAAGGCACTTAGCATAGAACCTGACTCATAGTAAATGCACTTTAAGTGGTTGCTACTACAGTTGTTATGTGGATTACAGTTGGAGATACTGGGCTCCTGCAGCAATCTAGATGTTGGGTGACAGAGGCCTGGATTCTCAGGAGTGTGAGGGGATTTGGGGGTAGGGCATGATCAATATAGAGATTAGAGAGAACATTAAAAAAAGTTTGCTTTTTAATTTTAATGTAGAACTCTCTGATATTGGAAAATAGTTGTGCTAGTAGTTTGTTGAAATAAAGATGAAGGCTTTTGAGGGAGCTAATGATTTTGTATCTCAGGTTTCTCTGTAATGTGCAAAAATGGAGAGTCATCTGCTTTCATTGGGCAGGGAAGGAATAATGTGGGTGTCTTAAGGAAACCAAAGGAGATCTGAGATTTATAAGGACTGGAAATTGACAAGAGAAACCACAGAAATTGAGAAAAAGAATTACTGAAACAAATGCAGGGCCAGGTTGCAAGAATACTTATGATAGCCACTAAGGTCTTCTAATGACGTGTCTAGGTAGGGCCTTTTCACTCACCCACATGGTGTGTTTTAAAGTGTACTCCTTGATGGTCATGAAGAACGTAATATATGCAGTCATCTGATAATTGATATTGTGAAGTTGCATTGACTTTGGATCAAATGTGTATTTGAATCTTGATATATGTGAGGAGTCTAAAAATTATGCCATCTACTAATTAGTTGTATGTATTAAATAATATTGGCTTGTTTGTTACTACTTCTAATTAGAGACTTTTTATTTAGACCAGAGGATTTCTTAGTGCCAGAACTTCAAGCTACTGAAGAAGAAAAAAGCAAATTAGAGTCTGGCCTGACAAATGGAGATGAACCCATGGATCAGGATTTATCTGATGTTCCTACTAAGTGTATTTCTACAACAGAATCTATAGAAATAAAGTAAGTGCTCTTGTTGCATTTTGAACATAGACTACGAGGTAAAATTTCAAGCGCTTGAATCACATAATTTACATTGTTTCAAAAGTGAGATTTCCAAATATCCTCTAGTAAGTTTGTGCTTTTAAAATTTAATTTTTTTCTTCTTGTGAAGTATGGTGTTTTTTTCCCCTTCATTAATGATATTTGAATGCCAAAATGAATTGGTGGTGAGGAGGGGGTTAAACTTTAAATTGTACATGTATGTGAAGAAACATTCTTTCTGGTCTTTTTAGTAAGTCTAGTAGCAGGTGAGCTTGTATAATTCCAAGTTCAATTTTTCTAAACGCTTGTTTAGTAAAATAAACTCCTTGACTCAAACATCTCTGCGAGTGCATTAACATCTTAAAAATACCACTGTGTCTTAAAAATACCACTGTGTCTTAAAAATAACCACTGTGCCTTAAAAAATTGTGAACCTTTTTTTCCCTTTCTATTTAGTGCAGTTAACACCAGTAAATGATCATTTTGGAATATATTTTTTAAAGTTATCAGAGAGCAAAGTGGCTTTTTGTCTAGTGGTATCATCTGGTATACATTCTTGGGTATGGCTAAGAGCTCAACAATACGTATTAACAGTACAACACGTGTATCCCTCAAATCCTCATTCTACATATTGATACATTTCTTTCCTGATGATAAAAGCCATTAAAAACCTAATTTTAGAATTAACTTACCAGAAAAGTAAGCTTGAATAATCATCTAATTACAGAGCCAGGGTTACTTACATAGACTATGAAGGACGCTCTGATGGGGATTCCATTAAGAAAATCATCAACCAGATGAAACCACGGCAGCTGGTCATTGTCCACGGACCGCCAGAGGCCAGTCAGGACCTCGCGGAGTGCTGCCGTGGGTTTGGTGGGAAAGATATTAAAGTGTACATGCCAAAGCTACATGAAACAGTCGATGCCACTAGTGAGACTCATATCTACCAGGTAAGTATGCTGGCCTTTGAGCCACATAGAAATAAGTACTTTTTGTTGCAGATTAGGACAGATAGATAAGGAATACAGTGGTGAGTGAAACAAATGTGGTCCCTTGTCCTAGCAGATTTTATAGTCTGTGGGGCTTGTAACAAGGAAATAGCATTTATCATACTGTTATACCTCTGACAGAGGAAGTACAGGATGCTATGAGAGTATAAAGAGGGAGATTCCAACCCAAATTTGGGAGGTTTAGAAACAGTTTCCCAGAGGAAGGGATAACTAGGCTGAATCCCGACGGCTATTCAGATGGGTTGTCAGGGTGGTATATAGAGTGGTAAAGAGAGGGAGAAAAAGTGTTCCAGGCAGAGGGAACAACATTTGTGAAAGTATAGAGGTGAGGGGAATGGGGAGTGTTTAGGAATTCACACGTTTTCTAAAAATTCACAAACGTTAAGGTTCTATTCCTAATTGAAAAAAACGGAGACAGGTATAGAAAACAGGAATGGCACAGAGGAGGGCTTGATTAACTCATATCTGGTAGTGGGAGATGGTATCAGGTAAGGCAAGAGTGATGTCTATATTTGTTTGGAAAAAATGGATTGGAATTCACCAGGCAGCAGCATCATTCTGGGCAGAACAAGAGGAAGCAGCGTTCCAGGAATATGGAGGTGTGAAACTGCGTGGTATATTGAGGAAACCCTAAGCCGTTCAGTACTCCTGAAGTAGCACCAGGTCCTAGGGGATGAGACTGATCAGTGGTTCTCCACCCCGGCTACACATCTGGAGAGCTTTGGGGGAGTCAAGGGGCTCAATGTTCTGGCCTTAGTCTCACCAGTTATATTAGAATCACTGGAGGTGGGACCCTGGCATTAATGTTAAAAAAAAAAAAAAATTTGCCGTGTGGTCCCAATGTACAGTCAAGGTTAAGAACCTTTACTTAGGAAAGTAGACAGGGGCCCTATGATTTTACAGGCCATTAGGTCATTACCAGTTACAGTGAAGATCAGATGAATGAAAGATTTTCAAATTTTAATACACAGTACTAGAGTTAGAAAATGATAATAGATCATATTTAATTGTTAAGTTATACTCTGTGGGCTTTATTTCTCTCCCTCCCCTTTGCATCATATCTAGGTGAGATTAAAAGATTCACTTGTCAGCTCCCTTCAGTTTTGTAAGGCAAAAGATGCTGAATTAGCTTGGATAGATGGTGTCTTAGACATGAGAGTTTCCAAAGTGGACACAGGAGTTATTTTAGAAGAAGGAGAACTAAAGGATGACGGAGAAGACTCAGAAATGCAAGTGGATGCTCCTTCAGATTCTAGCGTTATAGCACAGCAGAAGGCCATGAAAAGTCTGTTTGGAGACGATGAGAAAGAAACAGGTGAAGAAAGTGAGATCATTCCTACTTTGGAACCCTTACCACCTCATGAGGTAAAAAGCATGTGCTGCTTCTCTCTCTCCTTTAATTTTTCATCCTTTGAATGTTTTTTTAAATGTTTTTAACCATTTAAAATATGTCATATATAGGCTCATTTTGGAGTTTTAAAAAAATTACTCAAGATATGTCTCAGTGTGCGTGCGTATGTCCTCTATGGCTAGAGAATGATAACGATAGTAAGGAAACCTTAAGCAGATCTTCTTATAAGATACATAATTGTTTCATGATTTGTTTTTCAGTATGGAGTTTTAAATATTAAGTTTGATGATTGTGAGGGTCACCTACCTGCTTCCAGTCAGGAGATTTATAATTTTCTAAGAATGTCATACTCTTGTACTCCATTTTTGTGTGTTATTGATTCAACTTAACCACTTTTGGTTTTGATACAGTTAGAAATCATTTATTTCCTATAGGTATAGTTTTAGTCTAGTATTTTATTTACATGTTCTCAAGAGATAGCTAGTTAACTGGCAGAGCTTTCAGGTAATTAACTTACAGCAATATTAAAACTATATTATGAGAGTCTGACACGACTGTCAAGTGATGTCTTTGGCCCTTCTGTGCAATAAAGAATGGAGAGACGGCCTCTGTCATTGGATTCCCTTCAAGTACAACAAAATTGTGGGGAGGAATTAGGAACTTTCTTCCCTCTGTGCTAAAGCTGGCACTCTTCAAAGCAACTTCAAAGCGTATGTCCTCTATGGCTAGAGAATATATTCAAAGCGGCGGCATTAGCTTGAACCGCTTGCCTTTCTGATTTTAAAACCCACGGCATTCACTGTGAGGGAGGAAGGAAAGTGGAAGTGGGATCAGGGGAGAATTATCCTCTGAACTGTATACAAAGGACTGGGATCTGGAAAATGAATTTTTTGTTCAGTTCTGCCTACTCGCACTCTAGTTGACCCCCTTAGGCAAGTGGGGGAGTGAAGAGCATAACATTATCAAATGTCTTTCTGTTATTATGAGGCACGACTAATAAAATTGATTGTGAAACATTCAGAAAATGTGAAGGGCTTTGTAATGTAAAATAATGAGGTAAAATTCAGACTAACAACTTGGAATGTGATTTATAGTCTTGAAATGATCTGTCAAAGGAATTCAGGGGATAATAGGAAATATCTTAGAGATCATGTGTTATTTCACTTTATTCAGTACAACTGTGTGTCTGGTGTTTTATTTGAAGTTCTTCTTTCCCCTTTAACCTTATCTAAGGTTCCTGGACATCAGTCAGTTTTTATGAATGAACCAAGACTGTCGGACTTCAAACAAGTTCTTTTAAGGGAGGGGATCCAAGCTGAGTTCGTAGGAGGTGTACTCGTTTGCAACAATCAAGTAGCAGTCCGTAGAGTAAGTGTGTTCTTAAGAAGGGCTGAATTGAACAAATGCTCCTGATGTTTTGTTATTTTGAATTCTGTAATTCTTGATTGAATTAATTTTACAAACTGGAGATCAGTAATTTATAGTGAAGACATCACATTTATAGTGATGACCTTGACGGCTTTTAAAAGTGACTCTCAAAGACGTGATATATAATTTTATTGTAAATTTTTATTATTTGAATCCTGTGACATTTATGTGTCTATGTAAAATTCATGACTTGAATATTATATCCATATTCTGTGAATCAGAGCAGTCCATTTCTTAATCAGTCATAGAGCAATCTGGTTAATATATTTTGGTTATTATGTCTGCATATTAATGGATAGAAAATCTGCTAAATAACTTATTTTTTTTACTTGGTTTCTAGACGGAAACTGGACGCATTGGATTAGAAGGCTGCCTTTGTCAAGATTTTTATAGGATAAGAGACCTTTTATATGAACAGTATGCCATTGTGTAAAGGACATGATGTCAAGAAGTATCTGTTTGACCTTTCTAAGAAAAAAGGATTCTTACTCTAAGCTTTTGCTTTTTCGTTTTGTAACATACAAAAGGAATCTGCCAGAAAAACTTAACATGCATTAGATTTTTAAAAATGTAAATAGAAACCATATTGCTAATGCTCAAATGAGCATGCTACCTTTTGGCTTTCAGAGTGATAGAGATCCTTACAAGTGTGCAGGCCCTGGAGTTGAAGGTGACTGGCTTCCTTTAGAGACCCCTTATTCTAGAAGGGCTTGTTACTTGAATAAAACAATGCAACTTAGCAAACCAGTTCATGGCCTTAGAGAAACATGTTTGCATGAATTCTTACAAACTGTTTCTTACATTTTCTGGAATGAAAAGTGAGAAATTATCTTAAAAAGATGCGCTATAAAAAAACCCTGATAAAACAGTTTTTTGAGCCTATGTATTTAAAAAACAAAAAAACAAAGAGTGTGTGCTGTAACTCTTTTGAATTCCTGTATGCAGTTTTCTTCACAGGGAGCTTATCTACTCCATGCTTACGTTTCCCAGTGATTCACTCTACTGTGAGATGGTACACATTTGGTTCAGAAACCAGTTTTTATTTCTCCCATTTCCTGTTTTATCAAGATTTCGTAGTTGTTCAGCTTGAATTATAACACCATCATTTGAATATACACAATTCAGAAAAACTCCTTCACGTGTTCTAGTCTTAAAGGTCCTGCATACATTTTAAACACATCTTAACTATCAGTTAGGTTACTGTACTGGAGACTGTTTTGTGCTTTGCTTTTAGGGACACAAATGTTGAACCTCACATTTTTATAAGGTAGCAGTATAATTAAAAGGTGTAAAGGTCTTCATCTCTTAGGCTTGCTTTCTCCTAAGGTTGCCCAAGCAGTGGTTGGATTTTATACACATTACTACAGAAATAATACTGAAGTTGGATAAGGCCATCCATTCTATGTTCATGTCTTTCTTGGGGCTAGCAGCCCTGATACAGTATAAACCACTTGTGTTTAAGAGTAAAAACAGTATATGCAGTTCTCATGGAACTTAAAAATGAAAGTCATGTCACCCTATTGTAATCTGTTGGTGCTTTTTTAGAATGTAGCTTAATCATGACAGACCTTGATGTTTATTTCTTATTTAAACCCTCCTCTTTACACGTCAGCATTTATAGAAGGGTCAGATTTCTTGTTTAACTTATATGGACCTATGTATAGTACAACCCAGTGATATCAGACAAGAATTAATATTTCACTCTATTTCAAGTGTTTAGAAAGCTTTTATTGTGAGTTAAATTGCTAATGCAAAGTTTACAGCCTTCTGGTACTGAAAACCAGACACACAAAACAAGTTACAGACGATGAAGATAAAGAGTATGTTTTCTTTGCAGAGCTTTGGAAAAAAAATCACTTAAACTCTTACTACTGAATGGAGTAAGCCCTAGAATCCTATTTATATTCCAGGGAAAAGAAAGTCTGCATTTGTTTCATGGCTTAAAGCATCTGGTTATACATATTACATTGCAATAGTGATATTGAAAAATTGTCTCTTGCCTAGCGTTTTTATTGTCCTATGAACAGGAATTAAATTTTAAAGTACTGCTTGAAGATGGCTGTGCTAACTAATGTCAATGCAGGAACAATATTTTTACCTGTTTATAGATGACAGTATTACTAAAATTTCTAAAATGAAGGCATTTATTTAGTCTCAGTTACTTAAGAAAAATATAAATTTTAAAAAGGACTCTGAGATAAATCATGAACTCAGAGGCACTTTCAGATCGTCATTGTTCAGAGGCAAAATAAATACAATGGACCATCAGCTGATATCTATAATTTGGTTAAAAAGAAATTTTGTTGTAATATTTGTGGCAGTGGGATTATAAATGTCAAGTATCATTGCAAACTTTCTATATTTTCATGAACCAGTAGGTGGCCTGAAACAGAAGTGAGAAAATCAATTTTCTAAGGAGGGCCTTTGCCTTTTTAAAAAAATTTGAGATACGATTCACCTACTTTTAAAATTCACTCCTCTTTTAAAGTTACATTTATTGGCTTTTTTTTAGTATATTTACAGAGTTGTGCAACCATTACCACCATCTAATTCCAGAACACTTCATCGCCCCGAAAAGAAACTCCATACCCGTTAGCAGTCACTCCCCATTCTCGCTTCTCCTCAGCCCCAGGCAAGCATTAATCTATCTTCTGTCTCTATGAATTTACCTATTCTGGACAGTTCATAAAAATGGAATCATACAGTATGTGGCCTTTTGTGTCTGACTTCTTTCACTTAGCATAACTTTTAAGATTCATCGATGCTGTAGCATGTATCAGTATTCTTTCTGTGGCTGAATAATATTCCACATGGATATACCGCATTTTGTTTATCCACTCATCAGTTGAGAGACATTTGGTTTGTTTCCACTTTTTGGCCATTATGAATAATGCTGTTATGAACATTTGTGTACAGGTTTTTTGTATGGGCATATGTTTTCAATTTGGGGAGGCATATACGTTAAGAGTAGAATTGCTGGATCATATGGTAACTCTGTGTAACCTTTTGGGAAATTGCCAGACTGTTTTCCAAAGTGACTGCACCATTTTACATTCCTGTATCCTCGGCAACACTGGTTACTCACCATCTTTTTTATTTTAGCCATTTTAGTGTGTATGAAGAGGTATCTCATTGTGGTTTTGATTTGCATTTCTCTAATGACTGATGATTTTGAGCTTCTTTTCTGTACTTATTGGCTGTTTGTATATCTTCTTCGGACAAATGTCTGTTCAGATCCTTTGCCTATTTTTAAATTGGGTCATTTATCTTTTTATTGTTGAGTTAAAGAGTTTTTTATACACTCTGGATACTAAATCCTTATCATATATATGATTTGCAAGTAATTTTTCCCATTCTGTTTGTTTTTTCACTATCTTGATAGTGTCCTTTGAAACACAAAAGTTTTTAATTTTGATGAAGTCTAACTTATCTGTTTTATTCTTTGGTCCCTTGTGCTATTGGTGTCATACCTTAGAAACCCATTGCTTCATCCAGTGTCACAAAGATTTATACCTATTTTTTTCCCTAAGAGCTTTATGGTTTAATATAGTTCTTACATTTAAGTCTTTGATCCATTTTGAGTTAACTTTTATGTATGATATGAGGTAGGGGTCTGATTTCATTCTTTTGCATTTAGATATCCAGTAGCCCCAGCATCGTTTGTTGAAAAGACTATTTCCTCATCAAATTTTCTTGCCACCTTTGTTGAAAATCAGTTGCCCATGAATATATGACTTTGTTCTTGGATTCTCAGTTCTATCTCACGGATGTATACATCTATCCTTATGCCAGTATTGTTTTGAATACTGTAACTATGTATTAAATTTTGAAATTGGCAAGTGTACATCCTCCAACTTTTTTCTCTTTCAAGATTGTTTAGGCTGTTCTGGTTCCCTAGCATTTTCACATGAATTTTAGAATCAGTTTATCAATTTCTGTAAAAAGGCCACTCACTTTTAATAGGAAAAAAAAAAAGTACTTGAAATTTAGAACTTAAAATCTTAGAATGTTATGGCTGAGAGGGACTATAGAATTCATCTAGTTCAACACGCTTATTTTAGTATTGAATGAATGGGCCTATGGGAGGTAAGGGGTTTGCTTGAGTCAGATAGCTGGTCAGAGACAGAGTTGGAATTGGAACCTAGCCTTCATAGAGTCTGTTCATTCTATAGTAAATGAATGAATCTAGAATCCTTATAGAATCCATTGATTCAATACTAAAATAAGGATGTTGAACTACATGAGTTCTGCAGTTCCTCTCAGGCATAACATTCTGAGATTTTAAGCTGTAAATTTCAACTACTTTTTTCCCTGCACTGCTGTGCTGCTTCGCTTCCTTAGTTACATTCACTTTGCTTAGGGGGAGTATGTTCAGTTTATCTGCTCTAAGAACAGCATCTGGCCGCTGTTACTTAGGACAGTGGCCTGCTGAGAGAGAGACTGCTTCCATTCTGTGTGATGGCCAGTGAAGGTGGGGAGGGCGGGGAGAGAAAGGATAGATGTCACCTTCTGTACTTTTCTTTGGTTTTAAGATTCTAGAGTTTTATCACACGGTTATTGTTCTTTAAATATTGATGAACTCATTACCACTTAAGTCAAAGGGTGTAAATAGTGGTTAGTAATTCAGTGATTGAGAGGTTGATTGTTTGCTTGTTTGTTTGTGTGGTGGTTGTTCTCTGCCACCCCTAACCCCTTCTTTATTCAGCCATTTCATAACTACAGAGTGGCTGGCTAAGTGGATGGCTAAGTGACGACACAGTGCAAACTAGAGAAGGAATCTTCAGATCTGCCTACCTGGGCGGGGATCAAGAAAAGGTTTTTTTCCTTCTTCTTTTGCTTTTCTCTCACTCTAACCATGTGAATTGTGTTTATGAGAAAATACCCAAAATTGTCACTATAAAAACCCAGGACTTCGCTGGAAGTGAGGGTATCTTTACTTCTCTCTCCTGTTGGTCCCCCCTCCTCCCCGCCTCCGCCCCATTCCCACACAGCTCTATTTTTTTGGTGCTTTTTCCTTCACTACTCAAGCACATTTCATTTTAGTTCTTGAAGTCAAAATGTGATTTTGAGGAGCAAAATAGGAGTTTGGAGAGTTTTAAATCTCTCCTCATTGTAGTTGAAGAGAACCGAAAGTGTAGGTGCTTCTTTTGTGAAATTGTTAACGGATTCCATGGATCCTACTCAAACATTTGATACGGAGTGATAATTTCAAGCAGAGAATACACTAAGGATTCATAAGGACGTACTACATCGCTTTCTGAAGTTATTTTAATGTTCAATATCCAATTTATTGTGTGTATTTCCTTTTTCTTCTTGACACAATTTTTTTTTTTTTTGAAGGCACCACTAATTGTACATTCAAAACTAGTGAAGTCCTTCAAACAAGTCTCTATGGGAAGCTGTTTTTATTCTAAGGGTGCTGCCTGCTGTCCTTGTTTTAAATATTTTTGGAGCTCTCATTTCTCTTCAGATTCATTTACCGAGCTTATGAGAAATGTAATTTATCTTAGAAACACATTGTGGTCTTGGCCCAACATATGCCATTACCATTTGACTCTAAATGACCCCCCCCCCAATATTTAAAAGCTCTTCTTTTATGGACAGACATTTGCTATCATAGGAGATTTTTTATATTAAAAAGTTATCTATTAAATACCAAACTATAATGAAAATAAAAGCAGTGGAATATACCAGAAATCATGCTGTCATTCCCAACATCATCAGTAGGTCATTGTTCAGGTTAAATTTCATACTCAAGTATCAAAGGATGTATATCTCTAATGAGATTATGGAAATCTTCTGTCAGTTATAAGAAAAACAAATTACCTAAATGTATAGGATTCAGATTCTCAAGGTTTTTCAATATCTCCCATATGTAATTTTTTTCAAGGAGCCAGACTATTGTAGGAAGAAAAGTTATGTTTAATGAGAAAGATTCAGAACATTGTGCATTTTTAACTATTAAGCAGAATCTTGTATCTACATTATTGCCCAATAAAAAAAACTTCCTTCACATTTGTTTCAAATATTCTTTTGAATAGTTTTACCTGAGATAAGGAAACCATTAAGCAGAGATTTTTCTAGTATAAAAACCAGTGTAATAAATTCGTAATAGCTAAAAGACCACTTGTGTGTGTGTTATTTTTTAACTTCTTATTTTGAAATAATTTTAAACTGACAGAAAAGTTACAAGAATAGTTTAGAAGATCCTATATATCATTCCCCTAGGTTCCCCTGTTAACATTTTGCCGTATTTATTTATCATTCTATCTATATATTCATATTATTTTTTGAACGGTTTGATACTAAGTAGCAGTTATGACGTCCCATTAGCCATAAACACTACAGTGTGTATTTTTTAAAAACAAGGACTCTCCTGCATAACTACACTACTTCCATCAAAGTCAGGAAACCAATGTTGATAAAATTCTGCCATTTAATCCACAAACCCCGTTCACATGTTACCAGTTAGTCCAAAATGTCCTTAAAATAATCCTTTCCTTTTTGGTCTAGGATCCAGTCCAGGATGATGCATGTGCTTAGTTATGTTTTCCCTTCAGTCTTCCTCAATCTGGAAGACTTCCTCAGTTTTTCCTTTTTTAAAATTTATTTTTATTTTTTTATGACCTTGACATTTTTGAAGAGTGCCGATCAGTTACTTTGTAAATGGTCCTTCCTTTGAGTTTGTCTGATGTTTCCTCATGATTAGATTCAGGTTATGGGTTTTTGACAGGAATACTAGAGAAGTAAATGATGCTTTGTTCTTCTCTGCATTATATCAGGAAGCACATAGTGTCAATTTTCCCCATTACTGGTGATGTTAATTTTTCATGGTTATGTTTCCAAGGTTTCTCCACTGCCAAGTTAATAAATATTTTGTGGGGAGCTACTTTGAGACTATGTCAATATCCTGTTCTTTATAAATATTTATCCTCTAGTTTTAGCATCTACTGATGATTCTTATCTGAAGAAATCAGGTAAGATTGCCAAAAGGTGATTTTCTGATTACACTGTGGCTTCTACATTTATTTGACATTCTAGTGTAAGCACATTCTCTTCTCCCCCATTTGTTTGTTCATTATTTATATCAGTGTGGAACATGGATTCTGTTTTATAATCTACAAACTATTGTGATTCATTTTGATGCTACAGTTTTCCTAGATTTGGCTAGTGGGAGCACTTTTAAGCTGGCTTCTGTGCTCTTTTGACATGGTCTCAGGTTCTTTTTTTGTTTGTTTTAATTGTGGTAGAAAACATAACATTAAATTTACCATCTGAAACTTTTTTAAGTGTACAAGTTCAGTAGTGTTACGTATATTCACGTTGTTGTGCAACAGATCTTGAACTTTTTTATCTTGCAACACTGAAACTCTGTACCCGCTGAGCACTAATGTCCTCACGTGCCTTCCCCCAGCCCTTGGTAATCACCTTCCTACTTTCTGTTTCTATGGTTCTGATTGCTTTAGATACTTAATGAGTGGAACAGTACAGTAGGTGTCCTTTTGTGAGTGGCTTATTTGACTCAGCATACTGTCCTCAAGGTTCATCCATGTTGTAGCATGTGACAGGATTTCCTTCCTTTTAAAGGCCACATAATATTCCACCGTCTGGCTGTACCACGTGTTCTTTATCCATTCATTTGTTGATTGACATTTGGGTTGTTTCCACCACTTGGCTCTTGTGAATCATGCTGCAGTGAACATGGGTGTGCAAATATCTCCTTGAGATCCTGCTTTCAAGTCTTTTGGATACATATCCAATGAGGCTGCTGGGTCACATGGTAATTCCATTTTTAATTTTTCGAGGATTTCCATACTGATTTCCATAATGGCTGCACGTCCCCATGGTTCTTTGAGCACTTCCTAACTTTCAGTCACCACCAGATGTTCCAGGCTCCATCTTGCATTTTCACTACCCCAGTCCTGGGATCAGCCATTTCTCCAGAGTCCTGGTTCACTTTAGTGGAGAATGTCATTTAGAACCAAGATTTGGGTGCTCACTTGTGCTCATTGCCACGGTGCTATCATTGCTACCAGATCCTCAGTATACAATTAGGAAATACCTACATCTATGCTTGTTTCCTCATCATCCTTCTCTCTATGTTAAAAACCACAAGTTCACACTGATCTCCAGTTCCACCTCTACTCCACAAGGTTTATTCTAGCCTTCCCTCTCTTTGTATTTGTACCTCCTTTACCCTATAGTAAAAACAGGGGCTCCCATAATCTTCAATATAGTCACTTATTTGTTCACTCCCCTGTAATTAATCAATTTTTGACCATGGGGCTGGCTGCTTTGCTTGAAGCCCCCTGCACACAGCTGCCGCAAGAACAGAGTTTCCTTCTACTCCTCGCTCCATGGCAGCACCTGCCAATTGAACCCCATAGCAGGTATTTTAAAGAAGGCACATTTGGCCTCAACAGATGTTCTGTTCCAATTTACATGATGGTCCAGCAATGGTGAAATAAGCACAGATTCCGAGGGTTTCTACTTTGAATGGGACTTTATAGTCTTTGGGTATTTGTCTTGGTTATTTTGCTATAATATTTTCCTCATTATTTCCTACTCTAGAGTTAAGCCAAAGTAATGATCACTGTGGAGTGGGGTTAGTGGAGGAGAGTACGAAAAGGAAGGAGGTGGAAACCCCGTCTCAGGGGAGTAGCGGGTCTGGCAAGAGGATACCACACATGGCGATCACAATCCAAAATGCTGTCTAAGCAAAACACATTAGCAGTTAAAGCTCTTAAGATCTGTGTTAATACTATTTTATAACTGTCCTTGCAAAAAAACTTTGCCTGTCATTTCATCATTTGGATCATCCACCCCCTTAACTCTTAAGCTTTAGGAGTGTCATGACCAAGTTCACTATACTGAGTGCTGAGGTGTTCTTTTATTAAACAGTCAGTTATTCTTCAATCTTAACAATTTGGAGTGGGAGGAATAATATGCCCCTGGACAAATGATTCTTCGGTAAGCTTAGGATGGAGTCCAGTTATGTAACAAATGTGGAACCTGTATAATAATTACCAGAACTTAATCCTACCAATGGGAAAATGGAGTCTATGGCCATAATTATTTCCATTTTAGAGATGTGGTTCACCTAATGGGAATAATTGCGCAAGTGCTTTTTTTACTAAAAAATAACTGAGCCCCTATCGTAGTAGCTGACACTGAGTATTTTCTATGTACCAAATACTGTGCCAAGTACTTTACATGCATTGTCTCATTTAATCATAATGATCGTGGGCAGGATGGACACTGTTATTACCCCATTTTACAGATGTGGAAACTTAAGTTTATAGTCTGTTATTAGTCTCCCAATTCTGACACATAATAGACATTACAGTATGTACTTGTTTTGGTATATCATTAGAGTTCTTTAGTTTTGAGTACTACTTTGTGTGGATTGGGCCAGTTACTTTAAATCTTAGCACTTCAAATACATGGGGATGGTAATGGTACCATTGCCTAGGGTTGCATGAGGATTAAATAATATGAACCATGCAAAGCATGTGGTGTGTCTGGCACATGGTAAGCACCTCAATACATGTTAATAATTATTTAGTGCCACTTTCTCATCCATCACCTCATTCAATCTTTATTACAACCCTAAAGGCTACGTATCACCTCATTTTTACAGAAAAAGAAACTGGCTCTGGGGTGTCTAAGTGGCTTATTCAAAGTCACATAGCTGATCAATAGTGAATCGGGTGCTTTTACCACTTGATCTACAAAAAGTGCTCTAATATTTATCCTTTTAGCTTCTAGACAAGGATCCTTCAAAGTAACCTTTAATGTATTACTCACAGTTTACTCTAAATAACAGTGGAATTTATACCACATGACCTAATGTAGATCAAAGACGTTTTTATCTTTAGACATTTTCTAAGACAATTTAAATGCAGCAGACTTTCTGATTTGATCAAGGTGATAATGCATTAATCTAAAGATACTGAATCTTTTCTAATCTTTACTGGTGATGTTATTCCCCATAGAATTACAGAAAACAGACTTCCCTTGGTCAAAATGAGAAAACTGACAAGCTGCATGAGAATCTTGGGATATATTTATCCAGGAATGCTTATATATTGATTCCAAAAAGCCACTTAACACTTTCCCTTAAAATCTTTATGGATAAGAGGGAGAGATGGGGGTTGGGTGAGATTTAGTCAAGTGGGTTTCTAACCCTTCTATAACCATTTCTAAAAGCTGCTCATTGATGGACATGTGCTAGTCTGAATTAGCAGGCTCTGTCCTCATCTTACCTTACATGCCATTTTTATAAATTTTCTGGTTCAGGATACTGGTGGTAGGTTAAGACAATTTGCAAATGACCTGCCACTAGAAGAAATAGCTCTTGTATGATAAGATAACATTGGTACCTAAAGGGATCCTGACAAGTTTGGACAATGGGTGAAATCTGAGAAAATGAAATTTCACCTGTCTTTCTAAACCAATGGCACAAATATATAATGGAGAGAAAACCCTAGCCTAGGATTCAAGGTTTATAAAGAAGCATTTCAGGGACTTCCCTGGCAGTCCAGTTGTTAAGACTCTGCGCTCCCAATGCAGGAGGCACGGGTTCGATCCCTGGTTGGGGAACTAAAATCCTGCATGCTGCACAGCGCGGCCAAAAAAAAAAGGCATTTCAGTGGACTATAAGCTGAGTATAAAGATAGCTGTAAAAAAGGTAATGACTTAGGGCCGTATCACTAACAGACACATGGGCTTTGTAATTACTAAGACACTGTTTAAAATAAAGATTGTGATGGGCTTGCTACTTCATTCTACTGGTAAGACCCCACTTAGTTCCGAAAACATTTTTCTCCCTCCCCCCCCTTTTTTTTTACTTTCCCTTCTAATATTTAATAAATGCACATGATAGGAAATTCGGAGGGTGCAGAAAAGCGTAAAGAAACAGGAAAAAGCCCTATCCTAAATGTAGTACTTTTATCATTTTGGCCTATTTCCATCTCTTTCAATAAGATGTTTATGTAATACGTATACAATTTTGCACTTGTCTTTAGAGAAGAATTTCCCAGGTTTATAAACATCTTTTAATGGCCGCAAATATTCCATCATATGGCTGTATCATTATTTACTTAGCTCTTCCCAGTTTTTGGATGGTTTCCAATTTTTCTCTATAATCTGAAATGCATACAGATTTATTCATAAAGTCATGCAGAATGGTGTTGATATTAGTACTAGCTCATAATTGCAAACAGCCTAAGTACCACTCCTTATGGACATGAATATCTGAATTAGGTCCAGAGGAGAGTAACCAGCTTGTTGAATAGCCTGGAAACCACCACAAATAGAAACTGAGAATATGTGTTGGAGTATGCAATAGGGCTCATTTTTGGGGAAAGAGGGTACCTTACAAAGAAATGAGCTAAGGATCTTACTAACAGCATCCAAGTCAACTGACTATCAGGTAAGTTGCTGTGTTCTTCAGTTTCCCAATAGTGACCTGGCTTTATGTACTCAACGTGCAGTCAACGCCTTTTCTTTGGAGAAGAAAAGTAACGTCTTCAACATTCAACAACGAAATGATGAGAGCGTCAGTGGTATACCCACCACCAACCCCCAAACGTAACTGTTCCAAGGATTTGCTTCCAGTGCCAGCATCTTCTATGTGAATTATCTATCTTTCCTTCTCTTGCTGCCTTTCCCCCTCCCAAGGTTTCGCTCTCAAAACTTATGACATCACGTTTGACCCTGACCGTCCTGGGGGAGCCAGAAAAATTTTTTTTAAGATTTGTTAGAACTGTCACTCTCTTCATTACCTTATTGCTAGTAATTATTAAAAATATGTTTCACAGGCTTCCCTGGTGGCGCAGTGGTTAAGAATCTGCCTGTCAATGCAGGGGACACGAGTTCGAGCCCTGGTCCGGGAAGACCCACATGCCACGGAGCAACTAAGCCCGTGCGCCACAACTACTGAGCCTGCGCTCTAGAGCCCAAGAGCCACAACTACTGAGCTCATGCACCACAACTATTGAGCCTGTGCTCTAGAGCCCGTGAGCCACAACCACTGAGCCTGGGTGCCACAACTACTGAAGCCCGTGTGCCTAGAGCCCGTGCTCCACAACAAGAGAAGCCACTGCAATGAGAAGCCCGCACCGCAACCAAGAGGAGCCCCTGCTTACCGCAACTAGAGAAAGCCTGCGCACAGCAACAAAGACCCAATGCAGCCAAAAATAAAATAAGTAAATTAACAAAACAAAACAAAACCATGTTTCACAGTGGGAAAAGGCAGAGCACATGAGCAACTGTACAAAACTTACCCACAGACATCAGCCTCCAGCAGCCACTCCTGGAAGCAGCAGTGCTTTAGTCTTGGGTGAATTCTTCATTCCATGACTTTGGTTTCCTGAAAAATGAGGTCACTATAAGCATATTTTTCTTCCAATTGCTCAGAAAGGATTAATATCTTTTGGCAATCCTATGGAAATTGATGAAGGACAACAGAAATATAAGCTGTAACTATAGTATGCTATACACTAATACACCAGGGAGAGAAAGGATCTGTGTTTCCATTGATCCAGAATGAAGAGGACTATTATTGAACACTTACTATGTGTCACACACTTGCTCTGCATTACTTTTATTTGACCCTCATAGCAGCCAGATTTAACAAGTTGTCCCCACTTTACAGATGAGGAAGTGAAGACTCACACTAAGAATTTCCCAGGTGTCAATCACTAGTAAATAACAACTGTAGCCAGGATATGAATCCAGATTTTCTGAGTATTCCAAAGTCTACACTCTTATGATAGATTAAAGACTTCAAAAGATTGACTACAATTGTAGGCCTATCCCAATGTGGCAACAAATAGATATTGAGGAAAGAGGAAGGAAACAGTTGTATGGATTGAAAGAATGTGAAGATATAAAACGACAAGTGTATTTCCTATCTTTCAGAGAAGGAAGCCTCCATGTTTCTCTGTCCATTGGGTTGAAACTTCAGGATCTGTTTATTCCCAGGTCTTCAACTTGCTTTCCTCACCACTATTTCAAAATAGAAATAGTGGTCAGCTTAAAGCTGATGTTTAATCCAGAATCACGTGATGTTTTCCTTGTTTTAAATGTTTCCATTGTTTTAGTTTTTTAAGGAACCTCCATACTAATAAAGATGTTAAAAAAAACAAAACGTTTCCACAGCATGCTGCTGCTTCCCCTGTCCCACCTTTGGAGCATTTTTCTGCTGCTGATAGAGTTGCTCCAAACAGATTTAACATTTTGCGATGTCCTCCTTTGAAATAAAGTAGGAAAAGGACTGGTGTCAAGTGCAAATTCAAAAAGTAAGAAAAACGAACTCAGGAAGCAGAGATGTACAAAATGATTAGTGAGTCTTTGGAGTTGTTACCTTTGACTCCCGTTTTAATTCCATTTCTGGTTGTGAGGGCACCAATAGCTAAGGAAGACAGGGAGCCTGACATTTGGTGTGCCTTTACCGCAGGCACTGGCCTGAGCACTTTATTACTGCATTTTTTTGCATAGCAAACCTATCACTGAACACCCATGTAAAGGGAGAGGTTGAGATGATTATGGTGTTGAATTGATTATTCCACAGTGTGGAATATTTAGCACCCATTTAAAAAAAATAATTTTGATTGACAGATTGATATTACATACTGACCTGGAAAGATGTTCACATTAATTAAAATGAGAAAAAATAAGTTGCAGAGTAATATATAAGGTATGACTACATTTTTGTAAAACCATATATGCAAATGGCTGAGGGAAGATTTTAACCTAGGTCTGCATTGAAGATGAAAAATTTCCCAGGTTTTGGTTCATGAGTTTTACTAATTCTTTTGCCTCAGTGAGTACTCCGTCTAAAAGGACAGTGTATGGATGTCACATGAAAATTCCCACCTCCCCTTTCTTCAGCGAGCCTCAGTGCCAGTGTACAGAGGAGCTGCAGAGAGGGAGTAGGGCAGGTACTGGGGAAAGAGGGGAGGAGGAAAGAGCATGAAGGTCGGGAGGCTGCATGGAAGCACTTCTCCTGGAGCATCAATGCCCTTGGCTTCACTGCCCTCCCATTTCTACTCTTGCAGCGAATGGACCCCTGTCCATCTGTGTCCATCTCATTTCCAATATATGCTAAAGTCTGGACAAGTTCTGATATTAAATGTGGTTTCAGGTGACATGTTCAAAAAATTTGGGTCTTGTCCTCAGCTTGGCCACCCAAAGCGGATGATAAGCACGATGAGTGAGAACAAATGAGAGTCTCAGTGTAGGAAAAACGCTGATTGGAGGCTTGGAAAGCTGGGTACTGCCACTTTCTAGGGGACCCTAGCCAAGTCTCTGGTCCTCTGTGATCCTCACTTTATTTATCCATAAAATGGACCTGGGGTGGGATTAGTCTGCATAATTTATAAGACCCTGCCTACATTATGATTCTATCACCCAAGTCAAACATATTGCGCTGCTTAGGGCACGACATTCTATTTTTTAGATCCAGGGCACTGTGGGGAATAGGTAATAAAAGTAAGACCTGGCAAATGAAGACTTTCTGGGGTCCCCACAGCTCTCATCCTCCACAAGGCCCTCCCCATCCTCATTACCATTACAAGCCAGTAGGTAGAGAACAAATATCACATTAATTCATCCCACTGCTCTCAGCAAAGGGGAAAACTGCTCACGTAATTTTAGTACTTCCAACCAACATTCCTTTGTTGGAAGGATTTACTATAGATCTCCTCAAACCTGAATTGCAGAAAATCTTTCTTGTACAAATGGCTGTCCCCTGGAGGTATCTTCATATTGAAACCACATTTTGTTCATAATAAATTGGTTTTATTAGTAGTTTTCAATGGTGGGAAACCTAAAGGCTTCTACCTAACATCTAATCTTAAAAAGGGTAATTAGTTGGAGTTATTAAAAACTCACCATCCAACAGATTTTTGAAAACTCATACAGAGCTTCAGAAAATATTAATTCCCCTTTCTAATGCAAAATCACCTAAGCAAATGAGATATTCCTTAGAAATAAAAGAAGTCCTATAAATTACGATGGAAGTGATAAATTTTTAATGCTCTGGATATTCTAACTCCCTATTCTCAGCCTGAACTAGGGGATAGAATCTAAAGAAGACACATTAAAATTTGAGGAAAATGAAATATATTTAATTCATTTATATCTATCTATAGAAAAAAATGAGTATCTCAAAGAATGGAAAGAGAAACGTAAAAGAGGGGCTTTTTTACTGTGAGGAACTAGGCTAAGAAAAGACATGATTTGGAGAAATTGTTTTCTAAAAAATGCACTGTAAAGCAACTGAAAGATGCTTTGATTAGAAAAATAACCCTAAGACCAATTCATACCTAATGTAATGCTTATGGAATTGTTCCCATCCACTCTGGAGCAATCTGTGGCTTCTGGAAAAATCTGTGATCAGAAAATTTAGAGAAATGAGTAATACCTATCATTATGCCATCTCTTAATCTACTGAATGTTAACCCTCAAGATACCACCAAAGTGGGGTTAGTGCAAGTCAGAATCATTTATGGAAAGCTGACTACCTTCAGAGTGCTGGACTAGTCATTCTGGGGAGAGAAGAAATAAGGTGCCATCCCTGGCATTAAATAGTTATATGTTTAAGAGCACAGGCATGGCTGTCTCTTAGATAGATCAGAACTGTATTGATTGGATAGACACCCAAGAGCAGAGTGGTGGAGAGAAAGAAGGAAGTGGGGAACACTACTGAGCTCCTCCTACTGGCTGGGGAGCAAGGGTGGAGCAGGGCCAACCTCAGGAAGAAATGGAGGCTGGGGCCTGGCTGGCTTTCCCATTGCCTCCCAGCAGGTCTAAAGGAAGAGCATGAACAGGCTTGATGGTTGACTTACTCTGGACCTGAGAGTATGTTCTCTTTAACTGATAGGTTGCTTTATTGGGATGGTGGTGGGAGGTGAGCTAACAATGTGAGGCATAGTAGGATGATATAAGCTCGTATTTCTGGCAACGAGCATGAGTTTAGAGCCAAACAGCAGATGGCCCAAGTTCAGGTATCAGTTCAACCACTTTTAAGGCATGTCAATGGATTTGTCTCCACCAATGTGCAAAGAGGCCATGGGCCCTGTGGTCTGAGATCTGGCTATAAGACCCAGGACAATGCCTCTGTACTTCACTTTTCTCAACTGAATAATGAAAATGGTGAATGGAATAGACTTCTGTAGTTTTTGTCTACCCAGCAACCATTCCCCCCCACCCCTTCTGCTAATAACAACGCCAGGTTGCCTTTGAGAGACTCATACTCTCCTGGGTCTCCTGTCATTTCACTGGAAGGGGAATGACCACGCCTCTGGGAGCAATTGACCAAGGCAGAGCCACAGTAATTGGTTCAGGGTTGGGAATGTGACTCAGGTCAGGCTGAAGAGGCCCAGCATCCAACTTTTATTGAAACAGTGGTGAGAAAGGACCTTGCTTTCCACTGGACTGCTAAGCTGGTAGCATCTAATCCTGGGGTGGTCACCTCTGCTTCTTGGGGGACAGCCTGCCTGAGAATGAAGGCAACACAGAAGAAAGCTAAAGTTGGAAACAGAAGGGGTGAGGGGAACAGAGAGAGAGAGTGTGTAACCAAAAGTGGGGTCTGGCTGCTTGCTGCTCTAAAGCCAAGAAAGAGGCAAGCTTGGTGGAAAGGAAAGTTTGCTTTATTTCACAGGCTGGCAACCTGGTGTGGGAGCTGGGCAGAGGGCGGACGCCTGTCCGAAGGCCGACTCCCTCCCACTGACAAACAGGGGGCGAGAGCTTTTATAGACGGAGGGAGGGGGCTGCACGTGGAAAGAGCACAGTCAGCTCTGACCGTCGTCTTGAAATTGGTCCTGCAGTGGTCTGACCAGCATCATCTTGACTGTTTTAAGTACGGTTAGTCCTCAGTGCCAGGGTCGGTTTGTTCCCATTTCTTTGAGGCCAGTTCTCAGAATTGTGGCAGCTGATGTCATGGCGGCAGGCTGGTCATCATGTAGGTAACTTCTTCCACCTGGTGGGGATCTCAGTATCTATACGACAGCTCACGGGATACGGCTCAGAATATGATCTAGAGCCCTCGAGGAGGAATTAAGGTCCTCGACTTTGCTTTAATGACTAAACTATTATTATTTGGTCTTGTTGGACTGCTTTCCTTTGCTTCTGCATTTTCTCACTTCTCTGATTAAACTTATTGTTTGGCTAAAGTTTTCCCACAGACAAAAGGCAGGCAGAGGACATGGGGGGCGAGGACCACAGGGTCCTGCTCCGTTTCAAGAGGAGGGAGAGGAGAGAGCTGAATTCCTCTGAATTCACCCCTTGCACTTCTTATATGAACCAATGAATTCCCTTTTTTGGTTTGTTCATTTGTTTAAGCTGTTTTGAGCTGGTTTTTCTGAAACTTGCACTAGAAGAGTTCTAACTAAAGAGGGCCCACCCCATAGGACCAAACAATTGTAAGAGCCAAACAAATATTTGTTAGTTCTCATTTTTCTCTAAACCTAAATCTTCTCTGATCTCCAAATTGGAGGTAGTACTTGCCCTGCTTACCTCGAGGGGTCGTTGAGGGGATCAAACAGGATAGATCAACAAGCCCTTTGAAAATCAAAACACTACACAACTGTACCACTAAATAATTTTTAGTCAACTCTTCTCTCAAATCAAGATTCTTTGGGGAATTCTGAGTAGAAATGTTTCTAAATCAGAGATTTTCCTTAATTTTTTTTAGTATTTCAAAATATGACACCAAATTCCTTAAAATTTTTTTTCTCCTTTTGTTTCTTGTCATCAAGAGAAGCACTAACCAGGCCCTGTAGAGGGGAAAGCAAGTTCAGTTTGGATTTCTAAAAGTTCCTGAATGATAGGGAAGATGATGAATTATTGGAAAGAGGTAGGGTGTAGCTTGGATTAGAATTTGCTATCTCCTGGGATTATCCAGAGAAAACCATAATTCAAAAGGATACATGCACCCGAATGTTCATTGCAGCTCTGTTTACAATAGCCAGGACATGGAAGCAACCTAAATGTCCATCAACAGAAGAATGGATAAAGAAGATGTGGTACATATATACAATAGAATATTACTCGGCCATAATAAAGAATGAAACAATGCCATTTGCAGTGACATGGATGGACCTAGAGATTGTCATACTGAGTGAAGCTGTCAGACAGGGAAAGACAAATATGATATCGTTTATATGTGGAATCTAAAAAATGGGTACAAATGAACTTATCTACGAAACAGAGAGTTACAGATGTAGAAAACAAACTTATGGTTACCAGGGGGTAAGGGGTGGGGAGGGATAAATTGGAAGATTGGGATTGACATATACACATTACTATATATAAAATAGATAACTAATAAGAACCTGCGGTATAGCACAGGGAACTCTACTCAATACTCTGTAATGGCCTATATGGGAAAAGAATCTAAAAAAAGGGTGGATATATGTATATGTATAACTGATTCACTTTGCTGTACAACTGAAACTAACACAACATTGTAAATCAACTATACTCCAATAAAAATTTAAAAAAAAAGTACCTTGGTTACTGATATCTGCAAAAACTTAGAACTCTTCCAAGTATTAAATAATAACAATATTCTTATCTAAAAAAAAAATCTCTGATGAAAAAGGACAACGCTAGTTGAATTTGCCTTTCCCTCCCCCTCCAATAAGGTCTTCTGTAGATCTTACAAAGAGAAGGAATTCCCAGCCTAATGCTTCCAGTGACAATGGTAAGGGGCTCACCTGGCCGTTGCATGTCTCAAATGTTTCAACGACTGTTCTTCAAGTCACAGCCCAGGAAACAAATATGCATCCCTCCAAATATGGAGCCATCAACCTAAAATTGCAGGTAAGTGCAGGTTTTAGTTCCCTTCAGACTAAAACATAAACTCTAGGCCCATTAATTCTGTTCCTATTATGCCCATATATGCCCAATTCATATAACTCTAAGTATAAAGCAATTTCCCATTATCCCAATGAAAACATTTAAAACATGCTCAAACAAAACCAGCCAACCAAACAACCAAGCAAACAAAGACCAATGTTTTTGGCTAACTTGAATATATAAACTTCTAGAGAAATAAAATAGTTACGTATTTATGATTCAATTTTTATTGTACCCTCCATATCTAAAAGTCACACATTATATAAAAAGGATATATTAATTTAGAAATTGGCTTTTTTGCACTGTCATGTTTCATGGAGCAATTTCATCCAAGCTCTGCTGGAGGTTCATTGACATCTGTATCTCTGTCCTTACTCATTTGAGTCCTCTGACAGTTTACCACCTCAGCCCATGTTGGTAGAGAGGCAAACTCTTCTGAAACTGTGTGTGACGCTGTCATTGGAAACACAGGAAACAATTCCTCCTGTGGACACATATTCATAACCTCTGCATTATAAGTACTAAATGCCTTGTCTTTTTTTCCCTCTTAAACTAACAAATTTATTATCTTAGTGTTCTGGAAGTCAGAAATCTGACAGAGTCTCACTGTCAAGGTGTTGGCAGAGCAGCGTTCCTTCTAGAGGCTTGAGGGGGAAAATCTATTTCCTTGCCTTTTCCAGCCTCTAGAGGCTGCTGCATTGCTGGGCCCATGGTCTGCAGCTACGTTGCATCACACCAACCTCTGCTATTGCTGTCACATCTTCTCTGACCTCCTGCCTCTGTCTTATAAGGCCCCTTGTGATGACTTTGGGCCCACCTGGATAATCTCCCATCTCAGGATCCTTCATCATAACTGCAATGTCCCTTTTGCCATGTAAGGTACCATATTCATAGATTCTGGGGATTAGGACGTGGACATCTCGGGGCCATTGTTCTGCCCCCCACAGAGAGGGAGTGTAGAGGCTGCAAGACCTCAGCGGAGGCTCTCTGGGTGAGCTCATCCCCCAGCGCAATGTGAAGTTGGGTGTGAAAGCCCAAGAGAAGGGGAGAGAGGCATCCAGGATGCCCGAGATTGGTGGGGACCCAGCAGGTGCCCAGCCTTGCTAAATGCATTGCTTTTTAGTGGTCTGTAAAAAAGCTTTTTTTTTAAAAAACAACATTTCACATAATTGCAAAACCCTTCCCCTTACGCACTAAATAAATCTGTGTTAAGTGTCTGTCTCCTTTTTTATTGTTTCTATCAGGTGATTACCAGGATCTTTAGAAGCATCCCTAATTAGCACCGATTGTTTTTCAGACTGATGTGTCTTCTCAAAACAGTATTTTAATGTTTTAAATAAGAGAGCTTCCTGTAACATGCTAGATTTTGTAAGGACCTAAGGCAGCTTCCTTTTCTGAGGGATAATTTTGGGGGGAATCTTGACGAATATTTGTGTGTATAAAATAAGAGCTTAGTCGCCAGGAGAACTTATACTTTGCATTATATTTATCTGCCAATCATGAATCCAACAGCTGCTATGTGATAGGTGAAGAGGTCATTGATGGTTATTTATACGCCAGAAAAAAGTATTAACATGCTCCCCATACTCCGCCCACAAGAGAACTAATCCTTTGCTATGTGGGCAGCTTCTGGGCCTGGGGCGGTGGTGGTGTGCTAATGATGATGGGGGATAGAAGTGCAGAATTTTTAAGGGCAAAGAAAATGTAGATTGAGTTATTTCCAAAGGGGCAGAGATCTGCATACAAGAGAAAAGAGGTAAATACCGAAATGGGAGGAACTGAGAGAAAAGAGAAAGGCCATTGTGGGCTAGGCTTTCTTTTTCTCTCTCTCTCTCCCCCTCCCCCTCTGTCCTTTGTTTTGGGAATTCTTGGGGAGAGAGAAAGGGGAGGGAGGAAGAGAGACTGAACTGCCTGAATGCAGTTTCAAGACAGCTACTGGGTGATGCTGTAAGAGATACACCTTGTAACACATAGGACAAGCACGAGAGACATTGAATCCCATTTTGGAATTTTTGACGAGACTAGCATAAATAAAGATTTAAATTGCTTTCCAGTCGTTTTGGGGTTTCTTCTGAAGGTGATAGCATGCTGAGATGGAACCACACAGCAGCCCGGGTTTGTGTATTTTCACTTGTAATAGTAGGAAATTAAATATTAGTGCTTCACAGTTTTCAAAGTGCATTGTTATTCAACATCCGTCTCGCTGACGATCTGCCTCAGAAATGGTTTCCTCTTCTGTTAATGGGGTCAGGGTAGGGACCACCCAGGTGATGAGTAGGAGGGTTGAGATTTGGGGGTCTCCACCCTCCCTCTTCCCTCCCCTCACTGGAGCTTGCCTGCCCTTCCAGTGTCCCTTCCCCGTCCTGCCTGCTGCGCAGGGACAGGTCTTCCTGTGACCCTCTGCGCTCCCTGCAATTAGAGCATCCGGAAGGGGCATGAGGCAAAGTTTGATCCCATAAACAATCTGTTGCTGACCAATGTGCGTCTCTCTCTGCAAGGCTGGCCCTCCCGCTTCCTTTCCTTCCATGACCTCTCAGAGAAGTGGGACACGTAGCAGAAACAAGTAGGATTTGTTGTCAGAACAGGTCTTGAAAACCCCACGTCCTCGTTTACCATGTGACCTTGAATACGTTCACCTACACCAAGGTCCTGGTTTTCTGACCTCTCAAATGAGGATTATAACATATTTCATTGATTCCGAAAAGCACATTTTCCCACATCTTAACACCTCTGAAATTGGGATGAGTCTTAAAATTGTTTGCACGTCAAAATTTCACTAGTAGCATTTCCCCCTTCTTAGTGGCTTATAAAATAATGACATGTCTTAGAACTGATGAAATATGGTGTATTTACCTCTGTGGGCCATTGTGTGGGCTGGAAGTCATGTGCCCGTGACAGAAAAAGAATTCACCTGATATTTCAGCCCTCTGCTGCCAACCAGGAGCATGTGTCCTGGACGTGTAGCCAAGGCTTGCTCTGACTTAAGAGTCTTTCGGGCTACTATGAGGCTATGGGGAATGAGTAAAGGCCGTGATCTGTCTGAGGTCAGTTTTAAGTAGTGGAACCAGCCTGAGGACCTGAGCTCCCCACAAACTCGTTCCCAAACTTCTAGACCCCTGCGTTGTGCAGGATTTGGGGTCTGTCAATGGGATCACCCTGTAGGAAGCCTGGCACCTGCTCCTGAGTTTTCATCTTGAGGAAATGTTCTGCTGGCGGTGAGGTAAGGGTTCTGGAGTGAGTCCAGGCCTGCGTGTGGCACAGGAAGGGTCAGGGAAGGGTCCGGGGACACCCTCCTGCCCCACAGCCCTGATTCTGCTGGTGACTGGGAGGGAGCACTGTGGCCCGGGTTCCAGGCAGCAAGCAGCTGGGTTGTGAACCTGGTGCCTGGCAGAGCTGGCGCAGGACACTGGGGAACCCGAAGGTTTCTAACTGGACAAGCTGGGGAGTCCGAAGCTCAGACCTCCTGCCCAACTCAGTGTGGAGGACTCTTAATCTGGAAAGGGTGATGGCGGCGGGTCTCAGGTAAACAGTACACACCTCAGGGACATGTGGCCAAGGCTTGCTCTGACCTAAGAGCCTTTCTAGCTACTATGGGGTTAACCTGGGGGATGTTAGCCTATGGGCTCTGCAGCAAGACTACAGGGTTAGCCTCGGACATTTCCGTGCCTCAGTTTCCACATCTTTAAATTGGGGTTTATAATATTATCTACTTTATATTACTGTGAGGACTAAATGAGGATATAGTTGTAAAACACAAAGAACAATGTCTGGTAAGCGCTCAATAAGGGCTACTATTCATATTATTTAAGTATATGAATAATTCTGATTTTATCCATTTTATGGGGATTATATAATTCGCCCTCAGAAGCAAATTTAGTTATATTATTTTCACAGCCTTGGGAGGAAACTGTTGCTCTTTAAATGTCCTATATATCAATCACATTTACCATTTCTTTCATTCATTCATTCATTCCTTATTCATTCATTCAACATTGAATTCTAACTGTCTCCCTGTCAGTGTCAATTCGGCCTTTCTCCGCTGGTGTTGCCTTCAAACCCACTAGGAATCCCCAACTGATCTCTCCTCCTCAACCTCCTGCCTTCTGATTTGAATGGTCTCTCAAACATTAGAGGCAGGTAGTTCTGACGGGTCATAGGCCCAGACTCTCACCTTATAGGTGAGGAGACAGAGGCCCAGAAAGGCAAGGTGGCTCACCCGGGTCGCACAGTGACAGGACAGGCACCCACTCAGGTGTCCTCGTTCCCAGCTCCCCTCCCCCCACCCCGCCCATCCTCTGCGGAACTGGTGCAGCTGGTCAGAGGGCCTGGGAGGGGGAGCGGGGAGCAGGGCAGCACCCCCCAAGTCCTGAGGTCCCTGCTCAAGCGGCTTCTCTAGCCCATAAGAGACCCTTTCCCCCTGTCAGTGCTCGCTCGCAGCTAAAAAGGTGGCACCAGCCCTTTGGAGATGGCAGCTACGGGTGAGCCACCTGAGCCGCCAGTCAGAGTGTGTCCTAATCCTGCTCTCTCCTGCTCTAATTCCCTGCAAATAATCTTCCCAGGCTGGCCTTAACCTACTTGCCGGGGCTGGAAGGCACACGAGGTAAGCCACGCGGCTTAACCACAGACTGGCCAGGCTCAGGAGCCACAGCGCGCCACCAGCCCGCCCCACCCGGAGCGGGGGTCGCTGGCATCCCGTTTCACAGGCCGGGAAGCTGCGGCCTGTGAGGCTAAGGGCTCGTCCCAGGCCACACAGCCGTGGGCCGTGAGCTCAGACACCGCACCGTGAAGCTCGGCCCTGGGGGGACTAAGCCAGCACCCGGAGGCCCTCCCCGGGGCTGAGCTAATGCGTGAGCGAGCAGCCCCTGAGGGGACGTCTGCTTAGTTGTCCTGAAGTGACAGGTGCAGTGGGCCTGCTCATCGCCACCACTTAAAGCCCGTGTGTGAACAAGCACCATGGAGCCCCATCAGCTGTGGGTGGGTGGGCGGCTGGACCACCTGCAGCGGAAGAGCTGAGCCAGAGGCCTGAGGAGATGTCCGCTCATTCAACACACACTGATAAAGCACCTACTATGTGCCACCTTTACGAGAGGCTCTCAAGTGTTACATCTCACAGCAACGCTAGGAAGTAGGTTCAGTTACTGGCCCCAGTTCCTCAGCTTACAGATGGGGGAAATGGGGCACAGGGAAATTCAGTTATTTGCTGAGGCCACACAATGAGAAGGTTGGCAGAGGTGAGATTTGAACCTACAACATCCATCTCCAAAGCCCCCATGTTCTTAACCACCTTGTTGTACAGTCGCTGTTGAATGTCACTCCACATGCAACCCTCAGAGATGGCTAAGATGGAAACGGCCTATCCCCACAAAGATACTAGCTGTAATAGTAACACCCGAAGCCCAAGGCACAAAGGCAAGGGTGCCCATAGCCAAGGACCGATAAAGCTCCCAGGACTTTGGGACTTCCCTGGTGGCGCAGTGGTTAAGAATCCGCCTACCAATGCAGGGGACACAGGTTCGAGCCCTGGTCCGGGAAGATCACACGTGCCACGGAGCAACTAAGCCCGTGCGCCGCAACTACTGAGCCTGCGCTCTAGTGCCCGCGAGCCACAATTACTGCCCGTGCTCCACAACAAGAGAAGACACTGCAGTGAGAAGGCCACGCACCGCAACTAGAGAAAGCCCGTGTGCAGCGACGAAGACCCAACGCAGCCAAAAATAGATAAATTAATAAATAAATACATTTTTAAAAAGCTCCCAGGACTTTAGAGAAACAGGGATATCACCTAATATATTAATTAATTTAAATATTTTTGTTTAGCTTTACTTATTTCCTGGCTTGTCTGTTGTCTGTGTCCCCACACTAGAAAGTAAGTTCCAGAAGAGCAGGAACTTTGTCTTGTTGCCTCTGCATCCCCAGCATGTACAGTAGCACCTGGCATGTAGTAGGTGCTCAATATATATTTTATTGTTTAATAAATGTGGTAAATTAAAGATGGCCATAAATTCTTTGCTAATCTTCCCATTGAAATGGGGCGGAAGGGTCTACTACTCCTCACTTTGAATCTGGGCTGCACTTAATGACTTGCTCGACCAATGGAATATGGCAGAGTGATGCCCTGGGACTTCTGTAGCTCAGCCATAAGAAGCTTTACGGGTTCTACCTGGGGTTTTGGAATTCCTGCTCCTGGAATGCTCCTTTTCACAGCCTGTTCTTCTTGCTTCGAGAAGCACTGCGTGTAGGTGCCCCCAGTCAACAGCCCCAGCTGAGCTCCCAGCTGACAGGTAGCATCAACCGCAGGTCACAGTAGTGAGCCAGTTTGGACATCCAGCCCAGATGGGCATTCAGATGACCACAGCTCCAGCAGAGGAATGTATGATTGCAACTAGATGAGAGGCCCTGTGTGAGAACCGCCCAGCAGAGCCCAGTCAATCCAAGAACCATGAGAGATGGGGAGACGGGCGTGGTTCTGACGTGGGATGAGAGGGGAAGTGGCAGCACACCCATGCCCATGATAAAACAGCATGTGTGTTCTGGTCTCATTTATGTAACATCACCTATGTATCTATAAGCCTAAAGAGGGGCTTGAAAGATAATTACCAGATTGTTAATGGTGGTTATCTCAGAACGGAGACATCCACGTGACCTTGACTCTATATTTTAATGAGTTGTTCAGGTGCTTTACAATGAGTATATGTTATATCATTACATATAATAAGCAAGGTTACTGAGGGTGGAGTGGGGGAAAGATAATAAATTAACCTCAAGGAGTTTCTGCAACACAGTAGATAGCCTTGAAGATTATCATGGCTATTTTCTTTAGGTGGTAAAATTAAAAGGACTTAAGTTTTCATCACCAGGATTTTATTCAGATCCTGGGTCAGGTGAGTTTAAGGAACTTGCCCAATGTTGCAAGGCTAGTATATCAGTCAGGGCTCCTCTTTGCCACAGAAACCAACACTAGCTGATTTAAGCAGATAAGAAATTTCTTAAAAGATCATTGGGCACCTATTCATGATAAAAACTCTCAGCGAACTAGGAATAAATGGGACCTTTTGCACCTTAACAAAGGGCATCAAGAAAAACCTGCAGCGAACATTATATTTAATGGTGAGTGACTGAACACTTTCCCCTGAAGTCTGGGGAAAAGTCATGGATGTCTGCTTTCATCACTCCTAGTCAACATCCTAGTCAGCACAAGGCCAAGAAAAGAAATAAAAGACGTAAGGATAAGGAAGAAATAAAACTGTAGGCAGGGGACTTCTCTCGTGACACAGGGGTTAAGACTCCGCCTGCCAATGCAGGGGACATGGGTTTGAACCTTGGCCCTGGAAGATCCCACATGCCATGGAGCAACTAAGCCCGTGCGCCACAACTACTGAGCCTGCGCTCTAGAGCCCGTGAGCCGCGACTACTGAAGTTCATGTGCCTAGAGCCTGTGCTCTGCAACAAGAGAATGCACCGCAATGAGAAACCCGCACACCGCAACAAAGAGTAGCCCCCGCTCGCCGCAACTAGAGAAAAGCCCGCGCACAGCAATGAAGACCCAACACAGCCATAAATAAATAATAAACATTAAAAAAAAAAAAAAACTGTAGGCAGTATGGTCCACATAGAAAAGACCAAAGAATTTTCAAAGACACTATTAGATCTAGCAAGTGAGTTTAGCGAGAAAGAAGGCTACAGGGTCAATATATTGTACAACAAGTTATTTATTTAATTGAATCTTTGTGTGCTAGCAATGCACAAATGGAAATGAAAATTAATTTTTTAAAAAGGTACCATTTATAGTAGCACCAAAACCATGAAATACTTAGGGATAAGTAACGTGTAAGATTTCTAAGCTGAAAACTATAAAATATATTGATGAGGGAAATCAAAGAAAACTTAGATAAATGAGATCTACTGTGTTCCTGGATTGAAAGACTCAATACTGTCAAGATGCCAGTTCTCCCTAAATTGATCTCCAGATTCAATGCAATCCCAATCAAAGTCCCAGCAGGCTTCTTTGAGGAACTGACAACCTGATTCTAATATTTATATGGAAAAGCAAAGGACTTAAATTGGCCAAAACAATTTTGATAAAGAACAATATTGTAGGACTCGTAGTACCTGATTTCAAGACTTACTATAGTAATCAATACAGTGTGCTATTGGTGAAAGGATGATAGATAGATCAAGAGAACAGAAAACAGAACCCGGATATAGGCCCATACATATATCAATTGACTTTTGATATAGGTGCCATAGCAATTCATTGGAGAAAGGATAGTCTTTTCAACAAATGGGGCTATTGGACATCTATATACAAAAACAAAACAAAACCCCCCAAACCCTCAATCCATGCCATACACAAAAAGCAATTTGAAATGGGTTATAGATCTAAATGTAAAAGCTAATATAAAACTTCTAGAAGAAAACAGAAGAAAGTCTTTGATACTTTGGGTTAGGGAAATATTTCGTAGGACACAAAAGTGTGAATCATAAAAGAAAAATAATAATAAAATGAACTTCATCCAAGTTAAGAACTTCTGCTCTTTGATAGACACTTATGAAAATAAAAAGACAAGCCACAGACTGGGAGAAAATATTTGCAGAACACAAATCTGATAAAAGACTAGTAACCAGACTATATTTTTAAAACTCTCAAAACACGATAATAAGAAAATAACCCAATTAAAAAATTAGCAAAATATTTGAACAGAACACTTCACCAAAGAATATATACGAATGACAAATAATTACATGAAAAGATGCTCAACAGTACTTATAATTAGGCAAATGAAAATTCAAACCATAACCAGATACCACTATACACCTATTGAAAGGGCTTGAATTTTAAAATCCTGACAATTTCACAATGCTATTGAGGATGTGGAGCAACTGGAACTCTTACACATTGCTGGTGGAACTGGTGGAAATGCCAACTGGTACTGAAACGGAGCAGGACCCTATGGTCCTCGCCCCCCATGTCCTCTGCCTGCCTTTTGTCTGTGGAAAAACTTTAGCCAAACAGTAAGTTTAATCAGAGAGGTGAGAAAATGCAGAAACAAAGGAAAACAGCCAAACAAGACCGAATAATAATTGCTTAGTCATTAAGCATATTCAAGGACCTTTGGCTCCTTCTCAAGGACTATAGATAATATCCTGAGCCGTATCCCGTGAGCTGTCTTGTAGATACTGAAGCCCCCACCAGGTGGAGAAGTTAACTGCATGATGACCAGACTGTAGCCATGACATAAGCTGCCACAATTCTGAGAATTGATCTCAAAGAATGGGAATCATTCTGCCATTTGCGACAACATGGATGGAACCTGACAGCATTTTGTTAACTGAAACAAGTCAGAGAAAGACAAATACTGTATGGCCTCATTTATCTGTGGAATTTGAAAACATCAACCCATACAAACAGACAGTAGAATGGTGGTTACCAGGGGCTGAGGGGGTGGAGAAAACAAGAAGATGTTGATCAAAGGGTACAAACTTCCCTTCCCTTATTCATAAGATGAATAAGTTCTGGAGATCTAAAGTACAGTGTGGTGATTATGTTAACAATACTGTACTGTGTACTTCAAAGCTGCTGAGAGTGAAGCTTTAATGTTCTCACCATAATAACAGCAACAACAAAATGGTCATTATATGAGGTGAAGGATTAACTAACCTTATTGTGGTAAACATTTTGTAATATATACATGTATCAAATCATCACATTGTACACTTGAAAATTACACAATGATGGACGTCAATTGTATCTCAATAAAGCTGCGAAAAACATACCCCAATAAGTCTGAAAAAAACGGGGGCCATTGAGAAGGCCAGAGAACCTAGTTTTGAGAGTATATGCCATGAAAAATGCCCAGAGTCATACTGGACTCTGGACTTAGCCTCAGTGAGTATCCAGTCAGGAAAACAGAAAGCACCTCAGGTTTTCAAGCAGAACAAGACTTACTCCATAGGCTGAACTGATGGAATACATGGGGCCCAGGTCACGTGCCTGTACCTAAGCAGCAAGGGAGGCGAGGATTGGGAATATCTGGCATTTTCAACTTTTCAGGCGGAGGATTCACCATAAAATAAGGGAGTCCAGATGCCAGAGGCCAAAAGGAATGACCAACGTCCACTATAGCTAGTAAATATGAAAGCTGGGTTTCAAGCCCTTATCAACCAGGACCAAGGTCTTCATCATGCCATGGCAGGTCTTGGGGTGGTGCCTGAACGCTGCTCCCAGGATCCAGAACCAGTCAGTCTGGAAAGGGTTAATAACTGTGGCCCCCCTACCGTGCTCTCTCCACCGTGAGAGCAGCGAGCTCGAGCTCGGGGCTTCCCCTTGGCTTCAGCTGCTTCTCTCGGCCCTACCCACACTGAGATCCCACCTGGGCCCTTCGGCACCGTGTGTGTCTTCAGCCGGGAATGTCTTTTTTGGCTTAGGAGCGCCAGGTCCTCAGAGAACAGAGGCAGGAGGGACGCCCCCTTCATGGGCGCACAAGACGGGGAAGATGGAGCTTTGAGCAGCATCCGTGTCCTGATAGAACAGGAAGGGGGAGAGGGAGGTCAGGGTGGGCTAAGGAAGAAGAGAAGAGGTCAAGTTGAGGTCCTGAGATAAAAGCCCTTTCCTCCCCTCTGTCTACTTGCCCTGTTCTCAGAGAAAGTCTGGCTCCAGGCAACCCAGGCTTTCACCTACCTCTGGTCTCATCCTCTGTTGACCCTCCCAGGTTGCTCAGCACCGTCTTCTTCCCCCTTCCACCGACCTCTGGATCTTTCTCCCTACTTCTTACTAACCCACAGCACATCCTGAATCTCAGCCTTGAAACACTCACGCACCTAAAAACACTACCTGCAGGGAATAACACAGCTGAGAGAAAGGTATGGACTCCCTAATTCCAAACCAACCAAGCCTGGGAGGGCATCTTGGGAAAAGGAAACACCTGCAGAGCAGAGAGGACAGAGAAGGAAGGTGCAGGGAGCATCTTGGATACAAACCCACCTACTCAGCAAACATTCTCCACTCCTGCTTCCTCTCCTCCCACAAAGAGGCTGAAATGGCCAGACACACACCTTCCCAGCCTCCTTTGCCACAAAACTAGGGCATATGCTCCAATCCTGGCCAATAGGATCAATAAGAGGAGGAGTTTGTTGGTGTCTTCTGAGTGAGGTATTCTCCCCTAATGAAAGGAGCTGCATGGGTGGGAATGCCCTTCTTCTCTAGCCAGGTGTTGTCACATCTACACATGATGCTGGAACTGTGGCAGCCATTTCGTAACCATACGGACAAGCCTAGGACCAAGTTATTATGCTGAGGAAGGTTGAGAAGAAAGATGAAAAGGGGTCTGCGTCCCTGAGGACATTGCTGAGAACCAACCCTGGACCTTCCCTCATGTAGGTGAATTATGTGAGATAATGAAGCCCCTATTGTTTAATCCTCTTGTAGTTGGATATTTTGCTCTGTACAGCTGAAACTATTCTGATGGCTACAGAAATAAAGCAGCATTTGCCAAATTTCCCAGTGCGTAAGGCCGTGTTAGGAGCTTTTTATAAGGTCGTTACTACATTATCCCCATTGTACATTTGAGGAAACTAAGGCTTTGAGAGGATAAGTAACCTACACAGAGTCACATACTAAGTGCCAGAGGCAGAACTCTAAGCTGTTGTGACTTTAAAAAATTTACTGAGCGCTTACTACGTGTTAGGCAGTCTCCAAGGGCTGGGGAGGCAGGGCAAAGGAGACAGACAAACCCGGGCTTTCAGGGAGGTTCCATTCCAGTAGAGGAGGCTGTAAACAAAAAAGCCAGGTGATTTTAGATTAGCGATGATTGTTAAAATGGTCATAAATAGGGTGATATGGTGGAAAATAACCGGGTTTCTGGTGTGTGTTGGAGGGGGAGTGAACATTTGAGACAGGGTGATTGGGGAGGGCTTTGTAGATGAGTCACATTTGAACTAAGCCCTGACAGACAGGAAGGCGCTGCCATCCCCATGTGAAGACCCAGCGAAGGGCCTTCCGGGCAGAGGGAGCAACATGTGCAAAGGCCTTGAGGCAGCAAAGAGCTGGGGACATTTGAGGAGCTGAAAGGAGGCCACTTGACTGGAGCTCAGTAAGGAATGGAAGAGGCTAAGTTTGGAGGGAGGCAGGAGTCAGCTCCTGTAGGGCCATGTAGGGCCTTGGAAAGAGTCTGGATATTATTCTGATTGAGATGAGGAGTCACTGAAAGGTTTTAAGCAGGGCATGGCATTATTTGATTTACGTTTTTAAAAAATATTTATTTATTTTATTTATTTATTTTTTGGCTGCATCGGATCTTAGCTGAGGCAGGCGGGATCTTCGTTGAGGCACGCGGGATCTTTCGTTGTGGCACGAGCTCTTCATTGTGGCATGCGGGCTTCTCTCTAGTTGTGGCGCGTGGGTTTTCTCCCTCTAGTTGTGACGTGTGGGCTCCAGGGCGCATGGGCTCTGTAGTTTGTGGCATGTGGGCTCTCTAGTTGAGGCGCGTGAGCTCAGTAGTTGTGGCGTATGGGCTTAGTTGCCCCGCGGCATGTGGGATCTTAGTTCCTTGACCAGGGGATTGAACCCCCATCCACTGCATTGGAAGGTGGATTCGTTACCACTTGACCACCAGGGAAGTCCCTGGTTTATATTTTTGATAGGTCTCTCTGGACGCTGTGTGGGAATTGCATAGTAAGGGGTAAGAGTAGAGGCAGCAAGACCAGTCAGGAGGCCATTGGTGTGGCCCTAGAGAGAAGTAATGGTGCCTTGGGATTGGGGGGTGGCTTGGAGAGGGGTGAACAGATTCCAGCCAGGTTCCCAAGGCACAAGCAACAGGACTTGCCAATGGATTGTATGTGCAGGGTATGGAAAAGGGATAAATCAAGATTGGCCTTTAGTGCTGGGGCTTGGGCAACTGGGTGGTGGTGATGTCTCAGGGGAGAGGAAGAGGTTTGGGTGAAAATCAAGAGTTCTGTTCTGGAGTCCGGAGCTGGTGTTCTTTCCATCCTACACCATTGCCCAAAGTGCTCCTAAAGCACATTTGTTTACTGGGATCATTAAATTAGCACAGTGTCTTCTAAGGCTACCCCAGAAGCAGATCCTGAGACAAGGATGGGAGTGCATGTAGTTTAATTGGGAGGTGACGTCAGGAAGTGATGGAAGGAGAATGGGGATGTGGGAGAAGGAGGGGAAGAAGCCAAGATGGGGTTTGTAATGAGCAGGTTACCACCACGGGCAACTGGAGTGTAGTCTGGCTGGGGACCTCTGAAAGAGAGTATAGAGCATGCATCAGAATTGTCCCACCCAAGGGACAAAAAGCTGGGTTCTTTATACTCCAAATCCCATTCATTGACCGAGGGTTGCTCCCAGGGGCCTCAGCTCTCAGCACCTCTGTCTTCCCCTTCCCCTGGCCCCCAGAGAAAGCCCTCAGGCGGAAGATCATAGGTGCTCACAGGAAGGAACGATCAGTGTGCACTAGAATGGCCAGTCCCGAGGGGGTGGGGGAGGGGCACCAACAGCTCTGCCATTGCTAAACCAGCAAAATGTTTTCACTGCTACTAACCTTTTAGAGCGAGTCTCAAAACTACTAGACAGTAGTATTCAAAATGCAGTCAATGAATCAGTGTCACAAACCGTTACCATTCACAATAAAGAATTTGTAAATCAACCCACAGCTTCTTTCATTGAGAAAGTCCTACTATAAAAAAGTCAGCTGTGCCTAATGACAAAAATTGATTTATATTCTGGTATAAGCTCCTTGTCTTCTTGCAGACTGGTAACAATTCACAGACCAGCATCTTCCGCAGTGCTATGCTAGACTGTGAGATCGTTGAGGACAGATGCTGTGACATGTTCATCTCTGTATCCCCACGGCCTGGCACAGCGTCCAGTGTAGAGGAGGCACTTGGTGGATCTGTATTGTGCCATTTTACAGATGAGGAAACAGGAACGCAGGGAGGTTGCCTCCCAGTTCTGCTGCTTGAACCCTCTAAACCTCAGCGCTGCCTCCTGGCCTGACAGATACATTCAGGATGACCTCTCTCCTGAGAGAGTGACACCAATTGGAATCAAGCAGAGTGTCATTTCCCCCTTTAAGAGTTGTGTATTGGGCTGTGTCTATCCCTAGGGATCAGTCATGCAGCCAAAGTTCTTTCCCATCCATGCTTCTGCCTGGACCAGGCTGCTTTCCATTCCTAGGACCACAGGTAACTAGGTGGCCACCACTGAATACTGTCTTGATGAGACTGATGATGACTGTATGATTCCTCAATGAAGTGGGAAAACTCAGGCACGGGGAGTTGCCTTTTGGTGACTCTTCTTTTAACCACATAAGGCTGGCAAAGGACTCAGAAACTCTTGAAAGTTGCTGATGAGGGAGAACTCTTTGATCACTGTCACAGTGACTCATGCACAGAATAAGAGGGTCCAATGGGTAGTCTAGGTTAGGTTATGCTGCAGTAACAACCCCCAAATCTGAGTAGTTTAACACAGCTAGAGTTTATTTCTGGGCCATGCTACATGTCCAAGGGTGTGTCCCCAGCGGGTTCTGCTCATGTGTCCACTCAGGGACTCAGGCTGGTGGAGACTCCACCTTGACATGTGCTGGTAGGACCATTGCAGCAGTGAAGGGAGGGGAGTGGAGTGAACAGCTCACTGGTTCTTAAAGCTTCCTCCTAGAAGGACACGTGCCCTGTGAGTTTCATTGGCCTGAGCAACTCAACACTCTCCTGACTTCAGAGGAGATGGAGACGTGAAATCCTACCAAGTGCGTGGAAAGCAGAGTCAGCACTAATGGGGAACAGCACTAATGATAACCACAGATGTGCCCTCTGCTGTTGGCATGATCCTATCTCTCCGTATCCTCTTACATTTATGTTAGTAGTCTGTTTCAAAAGGCATTTAACGCAAGAGGGAGGGGATATGGGGATATATGTATACGTATAGCTGATTCACTTTGTTATACAGCAGAAACTAACACAACATTGTAAAGAAATTATACTCCAATAAAGATGTTAAAAAAAGAAAGGGGCTTCCCTGGTGGCGCAGTGGTTGAGAGTCTGCCTGCCAATGCAGGGGACACGGGTTCGAGCCCTGGTCTGGGAAGATCCCACATGCCGCGGAGCAACTGGGTCCGTGCGCCATAACTACTGAGCCTGCGCGTCTGGAGCCTGTGCTCCGCAACACGAGAGGCCGCGATAGTGAGAGGCCCGCGCACCGCGATGAAGAGTGGCCCCCACTCGCCGCAACTAGAGAAAGCCCTCGCACAGAAACGAAGACCCAACACAGCCATAAATAAATAAATAAATTAATTAATTAATTAAAAAAGAAAGGCATTTAAGTTTGCTGAACTTTAAGCAGGAGAACTTGAAGCATTCCGTGCCCAACTCAATGAAACTCACCATATGATAACTCAATCTCAACCCTTAGGTATGATCACCAGACTTTTGTTCCTTGTAACTTGCCCACTATACCACCTGCCCACCTGTTGGGTTGTTAGCTATTCCCTGCACCTGGATTCCCCATTAACATCACATCGAGCCCTATGCCCTCTCTTCTTGGAGTACTTCTTGGAGTACTATTATTGCTAATCACTGTTCCCATCAAGTACCATCGTCTTTGCTGAGTACAGCAGAGCTTTTATTCTGGCACCCACTACTGATTCCTTCCCCTGGCCTAGCCCCAGCCTCTGTTCCTCACCACCCCACCCACCATGGGCAGGTCTAGAATCAGCCCCATCCCCTCCCAGTCCATCCAATTGAACCGGACCATGAACACCTCTCCTGAGATGTCTGCATTCTAGATTTGCATCCAGATAAACCATGCATCTACCCATTTTTTTTCCCGCTCATGCCCTTCAATCCCAGGAGGTGTAGTTAAGATTTATATAACACCTGCCCCAGTCTTCCCCTTCTGCTCAAGCCCAGGTTGCTAAGTTTAAGAACATTTTCTGTTCCTACTTGTGGTGCCCAGCCTGAGCACCACCCACGGCAGGTGAAGGGTGGAGGTGAAGACACTTCTGGAATAAGAGGGTGTCAGGACCAGGTTGAGCTGGGAGGAGTATCTGCTGAGGACGGCATACCCACAGTATGTTGGGTGTAAACCAGAAAACTGTCAAGGGGAAGCCAAGGTCAAAGCCAGAAAGGCAGTGCCAAGTACAAGAGGCAAAAAGGATGGGAACGCAGGACACGTATCACAGGGCCTCAGCCAGGAGGATCAAGAGTAGGACACAGCGGGGGGATCCCGGGTGGGCAGGACACAGCCCAAGGCCATAAACAGCCCGAGGGCTCTGGGCCACCTGCCTCTCTGTTCCCCACACCCTGCAAGCACTTCTAACCCAGCGTCAGAAACACTGGCTTAAGAGACCAAGAGACAAACAGAAGCTGAAAAATCCGTGCGTCTGTGGCTGTGCTTTAGCTACCGCTCAGCTAGTGCAGTGAACCAGCGGGCAGAACCAGGAATGACTAATGTGAAGCTTGGGGGCTGCAGGAGTTCTGCACGGGCTCCCGAGAGGAAAAGTACACAGGGTTGGAGTCTCTCAGGTGCTCCTCGGCCTGGCCCGGCGTGGCTGAGAACCGGAGGGACAGGCACAGCGGAAGGGCAGCAGCGGTGCGGCTCTGAGGCCTGCCGTGAGCTTAGGTGCGGGGCAGCCCCCTGCCCCCTGCTGGTGGGTCCCGGCGGGGCTTTGCTCCGCACTCCCCGCCACTGGCAGTCAGGGAGCACCGCGGGGCCGCACCCCGGGCACACCCATCCGCACCCTCCCCCAGGGTACCAAGAACGGTTTCACAGGCAGCAGGCCCCAGAGGGACCCGGGAGTGGAAGAACCCAAGAAGACCGCGCACGAGAGCGCAGGAGCCGCCGCTCGGCGGGACGGGGTAAGGCGGGGGTGGGAGGGGTAGGGTGGGGTGGGGGGAGGTCCCTCCCATGGGCTGTGTTCTGATTGGCTGAGGAAATCTCAGATACCATTGGTCTAAACCTGAAGTCGGCAGCTGACCTTAGCCTCTCAAGGGTCCTTCCGCAGCATTTTTGGGGTCTTTGGGGTTGAGGGGTGCGGGGGGCTGTTGGAGAGATTTCTGTCACAAGCGATCAGAACAGTTGCATTGCACCCAACATTGGGGGCTGCACTCCCAGATCCCAGGCATGCTAGCAATTCCCCTGGGCTCTGTCTCGTGCTCTCTGAGGTCCTACGGGGGCTACGTCATCAACGTAGGGGGTGCCTCAGGCTGTTGGTGTTCAGGGCAGCAGGCAGCATACCACACCACTCTGGCTTTAGAGGAGGCGTGCGTGAAGATCTTCCCTCAGTTCTCTCCAGCCACATCTTTCCTTTCCTTTTGTCTTCGTACCTGGACCAAGGAGAACACAAAAACTCCATGTGCTAATTGAAGCAATATCTTTCATCAGTAGACCCAGTGGAGCCTCCCAGAATACTCTGTGCCATTCTTCTTCCCTCTGTGTCTTGCAACCAGAGAAGAGTGAGGTTATCATGTCTTGGGTGTCTTGTCCCACCGTGGAAGGCACCAGAAACGCCCACCACCCACCATATTTTTAATACCTGTGCTATACTGACCCACCAAGTTTCCAGCTCACTTCAATAAAGCTTGAGATGAGACAAGTCCCAGAATCCATTATCTCAGTCCCCCTTGGGAGCGTTTGCTGCCTTCAGGGCTTTAACAAACACAACCCCCCACTTCCATCAGCAGCCCCTCTGCTTTTACAAAATGACAGATGCTACACGCCTCCTAAAACCAGGTTGTTTTGCATGCAGAGATTTTCTTTTTTCTTTTTGGCTTATGTCTAGCTACATTTCCAGAGCCCTGAGGGAAAGTTGCAAGAGAATCTCTGGTCAACTCCATAACCATTATGCCTGAGAGATAATGCAGAGAGACTCCCTCACACCTCTACAGACATGTTCTGGTGAAGCGCGTTTCCAAGGTGAGATTTGGCTAAGTTCGTGCTGAACGGAAAGAGGTTGACTCAGAAGCTGATTTATCAGAGAGCTGGAAAGAAGCCGGGCCGAGCGGTTGCCAAGGGCCGCATGCAGAAGTGCTGAATGTGTAAACCGTAACACTGTTTAAAGATGAGCCATCCCAGAAACTCTGGCTTCAAAGAACTCAGCCTCAAACAGCAGTGGGAAGCAGTCAGGAGAGGCTCCCCTGGGATCATGCCACAGAAGGGGTTCGCCTGCCCTCATTGTCATTCCAGCCACGGCAAACAGCAGAGCTCCTGCCGGGGCTGGAAGCCTGGCGCTCTGGGATGGCCATGCAGGATGTACAGAGGCCAGAGGGTTTGGGCAGCCGTGAGCCATAGGCCAGGTAAGGGAGAGAAAATAAAGGCAAAGAATGTGGATGAAGAGTGTGTTTGGGTGCCCAGACAGGGCCTGATGACACTGTAGACACACAGTTAGTATTTGTGAATGAGTGAATGAATGAATGAATGAATGACTAACACAGGCCGAGGGCTGTTCTAGGTACTGGGATATATCCATGAACAAAAAGAAACAGCCAGACATTCCTTGTGGAACTTTCATTTTAGAGGCAGGGGAAACAGACAATAAACATACCAAATACAGACATCATAGAGCATCCTAGAAGGAGTTATGTGCCTGAAAAAAATAGAGAAGGCTAAGGGGCTTGGGAGTGCTGGGTGTGGGTGGGTGTTGGAATTATAAGTAGGATGGTCAGGGCGGGCCTTCCTTACCATGTCATCGCTGAGCAAAGACTTGAAAAAAGACAAGAGAACTGGTCAAGTAGGTATCTGGGAAAGAGAGCTCCAGGTTAAAGAGAAAAAAGCCCATGCACTGAAAATTTATGTCCACACAAAAACGTGCACATGGAGGTTTATGCAGCTTTATTTATGGCTGCCGAAACTTAGAAGCAACCAATATGTCCTTCAGTAGGTGATGGGTAAATAAATTGGGGTACATCCAGACAATGGAATATTATTTAGTGCTAAAAAGAAATGAGCTATCAAGCCATGAAAAAACCTGGAGAATCCTTACATGCATATTACCAAGTGAAAGAAGCCAATCTGCAAAGGCTATATACTGTATGATTCCCGCTGTGTGACAGTCTGGAAAAGACAAAACTATGGAGATAGTAAAAAGATCAATGGTTGCCAGAGATGCGGGAGGGAAGGGTGAATAGGTGGAGCACAGAGAGTTTTTAGGGCAGTGAAACTACTCTGTATGATACTTTAATGAAGGACAGATGTCATTATACATTTGTCCAAACCCACAGAACGTACAATACCAAGAGTGAACCCCAATGTAAACTGTGGACTTTGGGTGATGAGGAAGTATCTGTGTAGGTTCATCAGCTGTAACACATATGCCCCTCTGGTGAGGGTGTTGATAGTGGGGAGGTTATTCCTGTTGGGGGGAGGAGATATATGGGATATTTCTGTACCTTCCTCTCAATATTGCTGTGAACCTAAAACTGCTCTAAAAAAATAAAGTATTAATTTTAAAAAAAGCCTGTGCAAAAGTGAGAGTGAACCTGGAGAGGCATAGTGAGGTAGCCAGTGTGGCTACGTGGACAGAGTGAGGGGAGAAGGACAGAGAGAGAAGAAGGGGAGTGCCGGTCAAGGTCGTGGCAGGAAGCAGATGGTCTGCTCACACTGGATGATTGGAAGAGAGTTTAATTAAAGGACAACTTGCAGAGTAGACAAGATTCCGGGGCACCAGGATTCAGTATCCCCGGATGCCATTACCCGCCCTGAAACTGAAGGGGCAGGAAAAGAGAAGTTACTAGAACCCAGGGAGAGAGGAGGTGGCTGCTGGCTGAGTGACACTAGCAGCCATGCGGGGCCCTGCAGGGGGGAAGCGGAGGAAATAAGCACCCCAGCTCTCCTCTCTTCTCTCCCTCGGCCACCCGCCCAGGGTCCCCTATTGTCTGAACCCAACGGGATGCCAGAGAACCCACTGCAGGTCAGCCTCTGGGGGCTGGGAGCAGGGTGAAGGGTGGAGAGTGGAAATACAGGGACCAACCAGTGATGCCCAGCACAGAGCAGATTGTGCAGGGCCCTGGGGCCACCTAAGGACTTTGGCTTTTACTCTGAGTAAGACAGGAGCCCTTGGGGCTGTTGGACAGAGGAGTGATGTGATCTGACTTCTGTCATGAATGAATGGATGAATGTCGTAAATAAACATCAGGTACGATCCTTAGTGCTGACATTAGTGGCCAGGAGCTGAAGGAGGAGCATGAGCCCTAAGGGTCAGGGGAGAGGGAGATGCAGGAAATCCTAACGATGGTTTGTACATCAGAGGGAAGCAGGATTGGAGGGGAGGGGAGGGCGCAAGCACGCAGCACCTCCAGACTCAGGCAGCCGGGGTCTGCCGGGCTGCTTTATCCTCCTGGCCTCTGAGAGAAGAGTTCCAGCTCAGCGGTTCCCTCTAAGATTCTACTCTCAGCCTGGTGAGGTGGGCCTGGACCCCTGTAGGACTGCCACGGAGACACCAGGCTTGTGGGTGTGGTCCTGAGTCATCCCGGGGTGGGGGGGGCTTTATCAAACCCCAAGTGCCAGCCCACATTTGAGTGCGCATTGCCCTTTGCTTACCAACCAGTTGTGCCAATGGCCTGTACCAAGAGCCTGTGCTGCGGGCTGCAAGATGCTCAAAGCCACCAGGCTGCCAGTTGATGGTGTCAGTGGGAAATAGAGGAAACTGCAGATTAGGTGTATGGCAAATACGTGGGACGGAAGCTGAGCAGTCCTATCCTGCAGCACCGAGAGAAGTCCGAGCGCTCTTGGTACAGTGGTGCTGTCACTTATCACACGGTGTAACTCTGCTTACTCACTGCATTGCATTGCTTGGTAATGCTTTTTACATTTTCAGTAAACCCTTCCAGCCGTAAGGGAGCTCAAAAACATTTGTGTGCATATTTAATGAAAACTTAAGCGCTATTTTTCTGTTTCTCAAGAAAATTGGTGATGAGAACGTACCTAGCACAAAATGTTGATGTTTATCCAGACACCACGGGGACCATGGTCACCGACCACATGGAAACCTGAAGACAGGAATCTGCTGAGGAAGCATCAACATCCACTGCAAAAGGTAGTGATTATTTTTAGGAAGTGATGCCCTAAGTGGGTGACTTAACATGTGCAGCTCCAGAAAAGTCCATTTACACATCCCTCTGTGAACCATGACTTTGTTGAACAGGTACAGAGTTTCAGTTTGGAATGATAAAAAAAGTTCTGGGGATGGTTGCACAGCAATGTGAATGTATTTAATGCCACTGAATTATACCCTTAAAAATGGTTAAAATGAGGGCTTCCCTGGTGGCGCACTGGTTGAGAGTCTGCCTGCCAATGCAGCGGACATGGGTTAGAGCCTTGGTCTGGGAAGATCCCACATGCCGCGGAGCAACTAAGCCCGTGCACCACAACTACTGAGCTTGCGCGTCTGGAGCCCGTGAGCCACAACTACTGAGCCTGCGTGTCTGGAGCCTGTGCTCCGCAACAAGAGAGGCCGCGATAGTGAGAGGCCCGCGCACCGCGATGAAGAGTGGCCCCCGCTCGCCGCAACTAGAGAAAGCCCTCGCACAGAAACGAAGACCCAACACAGCCAAAACTTAATAAATTTATTAAACCCCCCCCCCAAAAAAACTAAATTACTATCACTCTGATTTCTCATTTAAAAAAATGGTTTAAATGGTAAATTTTATGTTATGTATATTTTACCACAATAAAAATTAATCTTGTTCATTTTTTTTCCAAGTTTCCTTGTACATATACAAAGAGAAGTGATAACTGTTATCGTGTGGGCTCCACTGGCAAAAGAACAACCTTGCAAACAGTTAAATGATACCAATTTGATATCAATGTCATCCAATGTTTTAAGTATATCAGTTAACTCCAGTGTGGATTTGATTTTTTTCAACCAATTCACGGAATCAAAATAAAGTTTTAAAAAGTTCATTCTGAAAAAAAAAAAAAAAAAAGTTCATTCTGCCAAGGGTAAAACGTCCAAAATTAACGTAAACACATTGTAAACTTAGTTAAAATATCCAGCATTGAAGATAAAATTGTTTCTGTGGTCTCAATACAGATGTATACTTTGGTGAATCACAGCTTTATGGTAAAAATGATGTTTGTACTAAATTAGCAATGACCTTGGAATTGGCTGTGATGCACATGTAATTTCTAATTCATTCAAAGTAGCTGTGATGTCCACCAACTGAAATAAAGCTGCAGTTGTTAAACATTACAAATATTTTTATACATACTCAGAGTAACTGTGATAATGCTGAAGCAGCATTAAAAAAATTTTTTTTTGCTGACAAGTCATTAATCAGATGTTAGAAATGCTTGAGCTTTGGCAGAACCACTTTCTACATCAGCCCAAGAGTTTTACCAAGCTTTTTCTCTTTTTAAAGGGAGTCTCAACATTTTTGTCAAAAATCACTTGGAAATATTTAATCAAAGTACTCAATGAATGGAGCCCTAAAATAGAACTTCGGCTTTTAAAGCTTTTTAGCAAATTGCAATGATTGAAGACAAAGCTTGCAAACAGGAAGGCATGAAAATGAAAAAAAGGGACTGAAAAAATTCTAGGATGTGCTTTGGGAAATCTTAACTTGAGGGGAGAATCTTTGGATGGAGCTTATTTTTTTAAGTGTATAAATTTATACTCTGTACCAGATGGAATAAAATTAAGAAAGGCCTACAATCTAGGTTTGACAAAACATTGAAAAGAGTCATACTGCTCCAAAATTGTTCTCCTGATGAATATTCCACGCTGTACTAGGGACTTAATATGTCAGAGAAGAACATATTTGGTGTATCATTTTAAGTTCCTTTCTAGTTGGATCTAAATTAAGTATGAGTGTTTGTTTCCTTTGGGGGAAATTTTTTTTCCAGTTTAGAATTTGTGTTAAAAATGTCACTAATAAACCCTTGAACCTCAAAAAAAAAGTCATAAATATAGATCTATTATTCGATGCCTTTTTATCTTATAAAGATACTTACTAAAGAAAAGTAATCTGAAAGGAGGCAAAAAGACAATGTGTGAAAATATCTTGGCTGAAATATTATACATTTCAATTTGAAATAAATTAGAAATGAGAATCTCCTTCATCTAGCAAAATTTCCTTTGAGCTCACCAGGCACCTCAGCACCAGGAAAGAATATTTTCTCAATTAAGAATATCATGGTCTGCTTGTGGTTGCCATGGGGGAGGGGGGTGGGGGAAGAATGGGTTGGGAGTTTGGGACTAGCAGATGTAAAATGTTATATATAGAATGGATAAACAACAAGGTCCTACTGTGTAGCATAGGGAATTATATTTAATATCCTGTGATAAACCATAATGGAAAAGAATATGAAAAAGAATGTGTGTGTGTGTGTGTGTGTGTGTATATATGTATTTAACCGAATTACTTTGCTGTACAGTAGAAATTAACACAACATTGTAAATCAACTGTACTTCAACAGAATAAATTAAAAAATAAAAATAAAAATATATCATGGTCTGTAGAGGAGTCTTTTGAAGATCTCAACAATTTCAAATGTATTAACAATTAAATGCAATTTTGAAGAAAATTTCAGGCTATGTTATAAACATCTAAAAATAACGAGCCCAAATTGAAAAAAACAAAAGGAACCATATTCTTCAGAAGAGTATTTATGACACGGTATTAGAATCAGATATAGCTACAAAAGAGAGTAAAAGTACTTGATTGTGCACCCAAAGTAATTATTCTTCTAATTTTTTTCAATGTTCACACAATTAGTATAAATACTTTAAAAACTTTGTTCAGACTATGGATACAGATATGTGTTATTTTTATTTTGAGAACGAATATTATTTTTAAATATAGTTTTTGAATCACACTGTTTTACAGGTTCACCAATGTCATAAAACCAATTTGTTGATCAATATATAAATATAATTAATACAATTTTAATTGCTTTTAGTACTCCCTAACCTCACAGGAGACAGACCAGCCCGAGACTTTAAAATCCTGCTCAGAAGACTATTTGAAAAGGCTGGGATGCCAGAGTGACCAAGCAGAGTGAGTGGGCCACAGGAAAAGAACAGAATGCATTGCCCACATCAAGGTGTTTGCAACTGCAGTGCCCCAGCAGGAGCCACTGAAAGACCCAAAGAAATGCCCATGCAAGAGAGGTGTGTAATACAATCAGACTCAGGGAGCGTGGAGCCTTTTTACTGTAGAACCAGTCAAGTAGCAAATCTTCTGCCCCCTTTCCCTGCCTTCCCTCCCCCTCACACTCCAACCCACAGGGGCCAGAAGCCAGAAACTGGAGTTAGCCAACTAGAGAGGGGAAAGGGAGAGAAGGACCACAGCCTGGTGCTGGAGCAGGAGGGCAGGAGGTGGGGCAGAAGTCTTACCTCTGAGTCAAGATTTGGCTGTTGATTGGAGAGGAGAGTTGAATTTCTGAATTGAGACAATGGATTGCAAAGAATAATTACCCAGGGACTTTTTAAAACCAAAGAGCAAGCAAAAATTGAGGGGCTAATAAGGAATGAAATGTTGATGTTACAATGTTACAAAGACCTCAAGAACAAAGACCTCAAGAACATTATCTGCAGCAAAAGAAGCCAAACATGAAGGTCACATATTGTACATTTCCATTTATATGAAACCCCCAGAATAGGTAAACCCATGGACAGAGAAAGAGGACTGGCTAGAGGTTGCCGGGGTTGAGGTTTAGGGAGTGGGGGATGGAATGGAGAATGACTGCTAATGGGTACGGGGTCTCCTTCTTGGGGTGATGAAAATGTCTTGGAACTTGATAGAGGTAGTGGTTGCACAACACTGTGAATGTACTAAATGCCACTGAGTTGTACACTTTAAATGGTTAATTTTATGTTATGTAAATTTTATCTCAATTAAAAAAAAATCAAGGGGCTACCCCAAATATTCATCCAGGGACAGGAGAAGGATGCCTCCTACTGGGATGGTTGAAAGGCCAGTGCCTGGCAAAGAAAAACGTTTTTGTAAGGACTGTTGTCTCTCACATTCTGCGTGTAGTGCATATTACTAAATAGGGCTGGATGCATCAGACCATGTCAACTGTACTCTCTGGGGGATTTAAAGAATTTTCGAGGGCAAATTTGGACTCTGCTGAAATTTCACCTACTGTGCTGACTTCAGAGCATTAGCTCCACATACTCTGAGCAGCAGTAAAGCATTAGGCAAGTGAAGACAAGACAGAGAAACAGCTTGAATTGTCTCCCTGGGAGCTGAGTCTCATTAATAGGAGAGTTCCAGGCTGGGGTGAAGTTCTACAGGCTTCTGCTGCCACAGACTCTGGACCACTTTGGACCAGAACCAGCCATCACCTCCTGTCATTCTGAGGTTCAGCTCTTTGGCGTGTCCTCATTTCCCCTACCTCTGGATTCTGGCCATAAATCCCCTAATTCCTGAGACAGGTTCTGTGCCAAGCGACCAAGGAACCCAGACAGCTTGGAGTCCAAGAAGCCTGCTAATTCGGAAAAAGCCTCTTGCCCCAGAAGAGTAGTGACTGGCAGCTGGCAGGCATCCTGGGTGTCGGCACTGGCTGTTGTGTGCCCAAGGGAAGGTGAGCAGATTATTTAAAAAACTGTCATGGCGCTACTGAGCTTTGAACTTATAAATGTGCATTAAAATTGGAAATTATTAACTAGAGAAGTAGAGAAGTAATTAGGATCCAAAGTACATTATTAACTCAAGCGAGCAGATCAACTTGACCTCTCCATGCCTCAGTCTTCTCCTCTGCAAAATGTGAATCCTTTTGATTTAACCAGATGGTGTGAGAATGGAATGGTATAGATATATATCAAAATGCTTTGAAAAGTACAAAGTGTAACACAAAATGCAAGGGTTTTACCCAAGTTGTTTACATAGGAACTTAGTCAAAAACACACCTAGTGGCAAAACCGAGGGCTTTCAATATTTAGGGAGAAGTTGGGCCAGTGGATGGATCTACAGCCAGACCATACTGTCTCATGCAGGGTTGGAAGATCTGTTTGGGCTGTCTACCAACTCCCTGTCCTCAAATTTGTCATTTATTAGAAAGAGAAAACTGGCCAGAAGGGGTAAACCCAAATGAGAAAAATTAATCATCAACCTCTCATTGTAATTGCCTTTGTTTTTCAGGATTAATCAATCCTAGGTCATAAAAATAACACAAAGATTTGAGTTTAAAATTAGGTGCATTAAGTGGTGCAAAGAACAAATTTCGAGTGTTTCTTATTTGTTTACCTAGCTGGGAGCATGAAGGACGTATGTTTAAGTTGGCTTATTTGGAATTAGGAGACTTTGATCTGGATGTTCCATCTTCTACCAAACCATGATGACATTCAGTTCACTCAGTAGATATTTGCTGAGTTTCCATTTTGCTTCCAAGCCAGGGATACTGGGGTGAATGAGATAGGTTTCCTCTCCCTTAGTTTGCACATAGGCTCTTGGAGATCAGCCCCAGCCTTCGTCTTGAGTTTGAAGGAAATGAGTAGACATACACAAAACCTGTAGACGTACACTTTGAAGTGTGTCGGGTGTGTATTCTGGCCAGGGATTTCCATGGAGTTAGCACCAGCAGAGGGGGACACCCAGGTTAGAAACCTTTCTTTTGAATAGCTACCAAACTCTCTGGTCCCTTAAGCATATCCTGAATCAAGAGTCTGATATTTAAACTGACAGCCACTCATCACGTTTGAAGGGCAGACATCTGAAATTAGAATGCCCAAAGGTCAGGAAAGCAGAAGATGATATTTGGTGTGTTGTCACAAGGCAGTGTGTTTTAAGATACTACACTCATTTGCATGGTGGTTGAAGGTTTTTATTTTTTTAAGACAACCACTAAAACTCCAGACCAATTTTCAGCCTGAGTACTCCCCATGATTTTGCTCCAAATACTGAACAGATGAGCAATGAGTTGAGTTTTCCTGAATCTAAGCACCAGCAGCGTTGCCCAGCTCAGAAATACAATAAGCAAGACTTACCCCAAAGTACAAGAACATTGATTTTTTAAACTAATTTAAATTTAATTAAATTAATTTATTTATTGGCCACGCTGCATGGCATGTGGGATCTTAGTTCCTCGACCAGGGATCGAACCCGTGCCCCCTGTGGTGGAAGCGCGGAGTCCCAACCACTGGACTGCCAGGGAAGTCCCAAACATTGATTTTTTAAAGAATTTTATTCTTCCAAAGATCACAAAATACTTGCCCCGAGCTGCCTACAAGTGAAGTTTCTCCAGGGGCTGCCATCCTCCCCTCAGCTAGATGCAAGACCAGCCAAATCCACAGACTTTCATCCAGTGTTTTTCTCCCAAACAGGTCTGGGAAGTGCAGGCTGGAAAGAGGCTTATGATTCAGTTTTACCATTTGATGACGGAAAGGAGGAATCTCCTTTTATGCTCTGTTGGCACCAAGAGGGTTAGAATTTCAGAGCTGGATGACACTTTAGATTTGGTCCAATGACTGCTCTTCATTTTCCATCTCCAGGACTTTTTATCTTTCCCAAACTGAAACTCTGTACTCATTAAACAGTAACTTTCCAATCTCCCCTTCCCTCAGCACCCAGCAACCACCATTCTATATTGTCTCTATGATTTTGACTACTCTAGGAACCTCATATAAGTGGAATCATACAGTATGACATTTTATGACCTTTTATGACTGCTTATTTCACTTAGCATAATGTCTTCAAAGTCATCTATGTTGTAGCATGTGACAGGATTTCCTTCCTTTTTAAGGCTGTATAATATCGATTGTAGGTATATACCACAATTTATTTATGCATTCATCCATCAATGAACATTTGGGTTGTTTCCACTTTTTGGCAAACACTGCTATGAACAAAAGTGTACAAATGTATGTGTGAGTCCCTGCTTTCAATTCTTTTAGGTATATACCCAGAGGTGGGATTGCTGGATCATATGGTAATTCTACATTTACTTAAAAAAAAAAAAAATCTATGTATTTATTTATTTGGCTGTGCTGGCTCTTAGTTGAGGCACGTGGGATCTTCATTGTGGCATGCGGGATCTTTAGTTGCGGCATGTGGGATCTAGTTCCCTGACCAGGGATCGAACCCGGGCCTCCTGCATTGGGAGCATGGAGTCTTAACCAATGGACCACCAGGGAAGTCCTTATGTTTACTTTTTTTGAGGGACTGCCATAATGTTTTCCATACTGGCTGCACTATTTTACATTCTCACTAGCAATGCACAAGGCTTCCGATTTCTCTTCATCTTCACCAGCACTTGTTATTTTCTGTTTTTTTAAATTGTTATTTATTTATTTTTGGCTGCATTGGGTCTTTGTTGCTGTGCATGGGCTTTCTCTAGTTGTGGCGAGAGGGGGCTACTCTTCGTTGCAGTGTGTGGGCTTCAGTAATTGTGGCACATGGGCTCAGTAGTTGTGGCTTGCAAGCTCTAGAGCACAGGCTCAGTAGTTGTGGTGCACGGGCTTAGTTGCTCCGTGGCATGTGGGATCTTCCCGGACCAGGGCTTGAACCCGTGTCCCCTGCATTGGCAGGTGGATTCTTAACCACTGTGCCACCAGGGAAGCCCTATTTTCTGTTTTTGATTATAGCCATCCTAATGGGTATGAGGTGGTATCTCACTGTAGTTTTGATTTGCATTTCCCTGATCATTAGTGATGTTGAGAATCTTTTCATATACTTATTGGCCATCTGCATATATTCTTTGGAGAAATGTCTATTCAAGTCCTTTGCCCACTTTAAAATTGGGTTGTTTGTTTTTTTGTTGTTGAGTTGACACTTCTTTTTATATATATTACTAAATGTAATATATATACACAGAATATATAATATATATACACAGAAAGGCTGTGCTTACCCAAAGACACTCAGCTGGATGGTGGCAGAGCCAGAATAAGAATTTAGGGGTCCCAGTAACACAATAGGGCTTTGTCCCACTTCATTCCTTATAGAGGAGGAATCAGAGGTGCAGAGGTGAGGAGACTCACCTCTGCTACTTAAGGCTGTGGCCTCTAGGGCACAATCTGCCAATAACAGGCTCTATTTGCTGCATCTCGCTGAGTGATTGGAGCCCAGATTCTCAACCCTGGTGCTATGGTCTCAATTGTTTCTCCCGTCCCCAAATCCACATGTTGAAGCCTTAACCCCCAATGTGACTGCATTTGGAGATAGGGCCTTTAAGGAGGGTAATTAAGGTAAAATGAGGCCATAAGCATGGGACTCTAATCCAATAGAACTGGTATATAAGAAGAGGAAGAGACACCAGAGCTCTCTCTTCTTCTCTCTATGTATGCACAGAGGAAAGACCATATGAGGACACAACAAGCAGGTGGCTGTCTGCAAGCCAGGCAGCGAGGCCTCACTGGAAACCATCCCTGCCAGTACCTTGTTTTGGCCTTCTAGCCTTCAGAATTGTGAGAAAATGAATTTCTTTTGTTTAAGCCACCTAGTCTGTGGTATCCTGTTATGGTAGCCTGAGCCTACTAATACACCTGGATTCAGAAAGTTACCAGATGGAGAAGAACCCAGAGAGAAGTGCCACATGGGTATGGGTGGTCAAGTTGGCCAGCTGGGTCTCACAATGGGTGTGGCCATGTTAAGTTTTTCTGGAATCTTATAGGCTTCGATCTGATATCCGAGTAATCTCCTCCTGGCAGAACACAAGTTCCTGATGTTGAAAATAAAGAGCTTAACAAAGCCTACGAAAATAATTCTAAAGGCTTCCTGGATATCAAATAGCTCTCATTAAAAAGTATTCTGATGATTTATAAGTCCCAGACATGTGCATATTAGGTTTCCCTCAAAGTGCACATGGTTTCACCACCAGTGTTGTACTTCTTTTATTCTGTTCTCTTCTCTGTGATCCCTGGTTTGGGTGGTTTTTCTCAGCTATTTCTGATGTATTTGTCAGCCTTTCCTTCCCTGTCCACCAGATTAACTGCCAAATCCCTCCAAGGTTCCTTATTTCTGTAAGATCTATTGTAGTTATACTTCAAATGGTCTTGACTCTAAGGCAAATAGGACCCAGCAAGCAAGGGCCAATGGGAAGAGGAGGAAGTGAAGAGCATCTGTGGGTGGGCCACTGGTGGGACGGGAAGCAGGCTCGTCATCAGGCTGGCTCTTAAGGATGGGCCTAGGGAAGGGGGCTAGAATGTCAAGTGGGAAACTGAGGCAGAACCCTAACCTAGTAACAGGAATGGGTTCAACACCACAGGAGTTGTCCAGCATGGTGCACTAGCCTGGTGTCAGCAGACAATCTTCTAAGCCACTGAGCTTCTCCCTTCTGCCCCTCATCCTTTGCTCCATTTTCTCAGGCTCTAGTCCATCCTTCCTGTCCTCACCTCGCCTCACCCATCCGGTCTCTTTGTTTCATGCTATATAATATTTCATCACTCGTTCTTGGCTTTGTCTGCTCACTGGAGACTCTCAGGGTAATGTCACAGTCCTGGGACTTCTTTCAGGGTCAAGGGCAGGATCCCAACATGAGTAGGGGCTGGCTGAGACTCAGCTGTGTCAGCTTCCCAGAGTGAACTCTGACACACATTCCAGAGGCTCTGAAGATTTTACCTGGGAATTACCAGTTCCTAAAGGAACTGGGCAGGGTGGGAGTTCTAGATGGGAGGTCTAAGAAAGTGGTGAAGTTGGAATTTAAACTCAGGAATTAAGACTCTAAACCTAGGGCTCGGTCTGCTATAGTACTTCTCAAATTCTAATGTGCATCTGAATTTTCTCAACATGTAGATTCTGATGTAGTAGGTCTGGGGCGTGGGCCTGGATTCTGCATTTCTAACACACTCCCAGGTAATATGGACACTGTTGTTCAGGCCCTTTGAGTATCAAGGCCCCACTGCATCATATTAAGGGAACTCCAGCTGTGCTGGAATTTCAGCTACCACGGAAGGCTGGAATATTTTTGAGTACATTGGGCCTCTAGTCAGGCCTGGTGGGTACCACCTCCCCTGATGCATCTCATCAGGCTTGAATCTGTAGCAAAGAGGTTCTCAAGCTTGAGGGTGTATTAGAATCACCTGGAGGGCTTAAGACACAGTCATCTGGATCCCATTCCCAGACTTTCTGAATCAACAGGTGTGGGGTGGGCCCCAGAATTTGCATTTCTAATGTTTCCAGGTGATGTTGATGCTGCAGGTCTGGGGCTCAGACTTTGGAATCACTGTTGCAGAGTAACTAAAACTGGGGTACCACTAGGGTCCCACATTTGAGGGTCTGATGGTTTGGGTTTGAACCTGATTCTACCCCTTACAAATAATGTGATATGGGCTAAGTCACTCCTTTTCTCTGAGATCCAGTTTTCCCATCTACAAAGCAGTGATAATGCACCTCGTTGCACAGGGTTGCTGAGCAGTTGAGAGAGAATGTTGACAAGTGCTTCACACATGTTTGTCCCTAAGAACGGGTTCCCAGTCTGCATGGAGAATCTGTCTGCTGCCATCAAACAATTAAAATTATTCAGCGGTTTAAAGACCTAAATATACGACATGACACCATAAAACTCCTAGAAGAGAATGTAGGCGAAAACATTCTCTAAAATTGTAGTTATATTTTCTTAGATCAGTCTCCCAAGGTAAAAGAAAGAAAAGCAAAAATAAACAAATGAGACCTAATCAAATTTAAAAGCTTTTGCACAGCAAAAGAAACCATTAACAAAACAAAAAGACAACCTATGGAATGGGAGAAAATACTTGCAAAAAGATGCGACTGACAAGTGGGTGATGCAACTGACAAGCAGTAATATCCAAAATATACAAACAGCTCAGACAACTTAATATCAAAAAAACCCAAACAACCCAATCAAAAGACAGGCAGAAGACCTGAATAGACATTTCTTCAAAGAATACATACAGATGGCCAACAGGCACATGAAAAGATGCTCAACATTGCTAATTATTAGAGACATGCAAATCAAAACCACAATGAGGTATCACGTCACACCAGTCAGAATGGCCATCATCAAAAAGTCTACAAACAACAAATGCTAGAGAGGGTGTGGAGAAAAGGAAACCTTCCTGCACTGTTGGTGGGAATGTAAATTGGTGCAGCCACTATGGAAAATAGTATGGCAGTTCCTTAAAAAACTAAAAATAGAGCTACCATATGATCCAGCAATTCCACTTCTGGGCATATATCCCCCAAAGATGAAAACTCTAATTTGAAAAGATACATGCACTTCAGTGTTCATAGCAGCACTATTTACAATAGCCAAGACATGGAAACAACCCAAGTGCCCATCAACAGACAATTGGTTTAAGATGTGGTATATATATACAATAAAATATTACTCAGCCATAAAAAAGAATGAAATATTGCCATTTGCAGCGACATGGATGGACCTATAGAATATCATACTAAGTGAAGTAAGTCAGAAACAGAAAGACAAATATTATATGACATCACTTGTGTATAGAATCTAAAAAATAATACAAATGAATCTATATACAAAACAGAAATGGACTCACAGACATAAAAAGCAAACTTATGGTTACCAAAGGGGAAAGACAGAGGGGAGGGATAAATTAGGAGTTTGAGATTAACAAACTACTATTCATAAAACAGAGACACAACAAGGATTTACTGTATAGCACAGGGAAATGGAAAATAATCTGAAAAATATATGTATGTATAACAGAATCACTTTGCTGTACACCTGAAGCTAACACAATATTGTAAATCAACTATATTTCATTTTTTTAAACAGTTGTTTCAGTCCATTGGTCTGTTGTTTTAGTTGCTTGACTTACCCTTTTCATGGAATTGAGTAAATTAACCAAATGGATCAGTATATTTTTTTCCAGGACGCTCTTTGGGAAAGTGAGGTCTAGAAGACTCGCATCTGAAACCCACAGGGCAGGACTTCTTGAACTTTAATGTGCATCCAAATCACCTGGGGATCTTGTTTGAATGCAGACTTTGATACAGTGGGTCTGGGATGGGGCTTGAGAATTTGCATCTCTAACGTGCTCCCAGGTGATGCTGGTGCTGCTGGTCCAGGACCACACTTCTTGCAGCAAGAATTCTGGAACAATATGAATGTGCAGATTCCTTGGCCCTGCCCAGACCTTCTCTATAGTTTCCTCAGGTGATCCTTTGGCAAACTAAAGTTTGAAGGCTATTGTCTCAGTGATCAGCCTTAATTTTTTGCCTTATAAATGTCGGCTGTAACCCAAACAGTGGGAGATGTCAACATCACATGGTCTGCCCTGCACATTTCATGGGGGTGGAGAGGGAAGCAGAGGTGCCTTCAAGTCCCACTTCTACCACTTCTGGGCCATGCTGGGAAAATCATTTCACTTTCAGTTAGTTCTTTTGAAATAATCGGCTCATTGGTAAAATGGGGAAAAAAATATCTGTCCTTATATTGGGTCGTTGTGAGTCTGGAAGACTTGCTGGGTCCAGAAGCACTTTGGAAATTGTAAATTTGCAAATGAAAAGGATTATCTTAAAAACAGAAAAGTTTAGGGCAAAACTTTCTGTGTCAACTTATGAAAAACTAATTTTACCTGGGCCTTGGCCATAGGCACGTGGCTGAATGCAGAGCACCATGAAGGCAGTGAAATATTTTGGTGTTGGTCCTAACTTAATCCAAGCATAAGTCTTCCAAACCTTTGAATTTTGACCAACTCCAAAGAAAGCCAGTTGGGTATGACTATCTCTCCCTTAAAAATTATTTAAATTGTTAAATGTACATTAACACAAGCAGCAGCTGAAGAGTAACACGTAACAGCACTGACCTTCTCCATACAGGAGTCAGCACGGTTTGAAAAGCAAGTGAATGGTTTGGAACTGAGCTCATTTCACAACACAACCAATGTTGTGAATATTGTTTCTGAGTGAGCCCACAAACCCATTTACCTCGTAATATAGCTAAAAGTCAACACTTAAAAAAAACTAACAGCAATGATGTGTAAAGAGCATTATGGTTTATGAAGCATTTCTATATTCACTGATTTTTACTTCCTTTCCATTTTAAAGATGAGGAAACTGAGGCTTAGAGAGGTTAAGAGAGTAAAGATTATAGAATCAGTCACAGGCCAAGAGCTTGAATCTGGTCTGCTGATTTCAAGACTGGTGCATATTTCTGGTCTTCTAGAACCAGTCCCAATGAGCAGGGTTTGAAGGATTCCATCTTGGATCATCGTGTACATACCTATTCCTATAACCACAAGACCTGGGAATTCTCCTTCACCTGCTTAGTCTCCCACCTGGTAGTGGGGGATTCAGCAGGACAGTGCCAAGGGCAGAAGTATTAGTCAGGAGAGACAAATTACCTTAGCAGTTTTTGAGGGATATGTTTTGCCCCTTGGGCTCCTAGTTACACTTTTGTTAATTCAAAGGGATCTGTCTCATCTCTAATTGGAAGCAAAGTTACTACCTCTAACTTAAGCAAGAAAATGGGTGTATTGCTTAGGATTTATCTTGGTTGCTAATGACTGAGACTTGAAATAATACCAGCCTATATGAGTTGGAGGATTGTTTTTTCTCTCACTTCAAGCCTGAAGGTAGGTAATATAGGGCTGGTATGGTAGTTTCACGAACTCCTCAGGAACTCAGGTTCCTCTGCCTTTCTCTTCACCATCCTTAGGGCTGATTTCCACCCTCAAGTTCACTTTATGGCTGTGATATGGTCATTGTAGCTCCAGCCATCACATCAGCACTCCAGGTAGAAAAAAGGAGGAAGAAGGGATAAAAAAGTGCATCTCCCAAATGAGTTAATGTCTTTAAAGCTGGGTAGAGGGACTTCCCTGGTGGTGCAGTGGTTAAGAATCTGCGTGCCAATGCAGGGGACATGGGTTCAAGCCCTGGTCCAAGAGGATTTCGCATGCTGCGGAGCAACTAAGCCTGTGTGCCACAACTACTGAGCCTGCATGCCACAACTACTGAAGCCCGCGTGCCTAGAGCCCATGCTCCGCAACAAGAGAAGCCACCGTGATAAGTCCACGCACCGCAAAGAAGAGTAGCCCCCGCTTGCCGCAACTAGAGAAAAGTCCACGCACAGCAGTGAAGACCGAACGCAGCCAAAAATAAATAAATAAAAAAATAAAGCTGGGTACATTTATTCACTCAGTAAACTGCAAGTTTTATTTCTAAGGAAGAAGGGAGAATAGCTATTGGCATCTATGCTCTGTTGGGATTTTGGGTAGCTCATGGAACTGAAGGTCAGGAACATCTCAGGGATTCACAGAAAGTCTCTTTAGGGAGCTGTTGTGGGATAATTTTGCCCTGCTTCCTTCAATCCCTGTGAACCCACTCAAGATTCAAATTCCCAGGAGAAAGAATCTAAATTTAAGTTTGCCTTAGCGGCTCGCTGGGGGATCGGAGAAGTGGACCTCCGTTGTTGACTCTCCACCAATTATAAGGACTGGGCCAGGATCCTTGCTCAAAAGAAGGGATTCTGGGCAGAAAAAAGTCACAAGTGTCTCCCAGTCTTCATTTGTTGTCGCATTTCATTCTCTCTCTTCCAGCCCCAGACTCTTCTTAGCAGAGAGAAGGCATGGTAGGGTGTGGAGTGGAAACAACAGGGCTTTTGAAATCAGCACACCTGGGTTTACTCACAGTTCTGCGTTTACCAGGTGTATGACGTTGGGCCCGTATTACTTCACTTGGCTGAGCCTCAGTTTCCTCAGCTATTGGAAAGGGAATAATCTCATGTGCCTTGAAGTTGGTTGTGAGGATTAACATAGTGGAATTGCCACAGTCTCACTAGTCCTGAGGATGAATAAGGTCACTTTGACAGTGGTAATCTAAGTTTCACTGATTCTCCATGACCTGTGAACCCCTGCTTCCCCTGCTTCAAGTATTTGTGAGGGCAGTTAGGGAATGCCCTACACACGTGCTTACCAAGAAGTCACATACTCCCATGCATTGGTGTTGCCCTGCCAGGCACCTTAACCCCTGTCCTTCACTCAGCCCTGGGGGGCCTTTATCAAAGCTGAGCTATGGTTTGGGGAAATTGTGGGGATAAAGCTCTTCTCCCCTCTTTGATGTTACTCTCAGTGGAAGGGATCCCAATCTAGCAGTCCTTAGACCCCCAGGTCTCAGAGTTTTCTTGAGGCCTCCTCCCTCTCTGAGGCCCTGGACATGCAGCCATAGGACTCCCTGGCGGTGTTCCGATGGCTGAAGTTGCTCATTGAATATACAGAAATCCATCTTCTCCTTTCTCCTTAGGAAGTAAACACTGATGTCCAGCTGGGCCCCTTGCCACCTGGAGTAAAAGACAAGATTTCTTGGCTTCCCTTGGAACTCAATATGTCCATGTGACTAAGTTCTGGCCATCAGGACATAAGCAGAAATGCTGTGTATAAAGAAGGCTGCTTAGGGAAATTTCTCAGCTATAAGTGTGTCCCTTTTTGCCTTCTTCCTTCATTTTTTCAGCCAGGAGCTTGAGTTGTGATGACTGGAGCTCCCACAGCCATTTTGGACCCTGAGGAGAGCTTGTAGACAGAAGCTATGTCCTTAAACAGTGAAGGAGAAAGATTGAAGTCCGTGTCCCTAATGATACTGTGGAATCTCCATGCCAGTCCTGGACCATCGGTTCTGGACCTCCTTTGCATCAAAGAAAAATAAATTTCAATCTTATTTAAGCTACAGTTATTTTGAGGGTTTCCTTTTTTTGTGTGTTATAGTCAGCTGAAACTGATCCTAATAAATGTTACCACACACACATCAGGTAATTTCCCTTTTCCCCTTGGGGTGAATTCTTGCCAGGTGATCTCTCAGTCCTCATGAAAATAGATTTCTGAAGGGATCTTCCCCACTGGTATTCCAGACGTGTCCAGGCATACCCAAATCCTACCTAGAATCAAACTGGGTCTCTCATAACTCACATTGTAGCTATTCTTATAATACATGGTCTGACACAGTTCTGAGCATACCAGGCTCAATAAAAATTAGTCAGCATTCTCTCCATCCTTTATATGTGTAGGTGGTCAACTCCTTCCACCTGTTAGGTCTGGGCTGTAATGCAGAGGGCTGAGCCAGGGTGGGGAAATCCTACGTAAGCATCTATGAACCAATCTGCCCCCCTAGAGGTCCCTTTCCACTTTCCAGCCTTGCTTCCCTTTAGGACGTTGCTGGGCAAGACCCTGAGCTCAGAGGGTAAGCCACCATCCATCAATAACACTTCCTGCTGAGCCACTGGCAGGGGTTGGGGGCGGGGTCCCAAAAGGAGAAGATGGAGCCCTTACCCTCAGAGGCTTCTACCCAACAGGGACTAATGACGCTGAATGATTAGAGTTGAGACAGGGACTCAGGAACACAAGGCCAGCTTGAACCATCTGTTCCAACAATCCATTATGGCCCTCTGAGGTCTGACTCATCTCAAATAGCCTCCGGGTTTCCTGGGTAACCTTCTCCCCTCCCCTAACTCATGCTGACCTGAATCCAGGCTACTGTGGATGCAGAGGTTCTCCTGACTATTAGAGTCATGGGTGGCTGAATGACTTTTGTTGTTTTGATGATTTGTCTTTAAGCAGGAAATCAGATCTAAGCCAGTTCTAGACATTCAACTTGTTAAATGAATTGAACTAAGGAAAAGGAGAGTAAAAAAACATGCCTAAACAAATGGAATGAACGGGCCAAGTCAAGAGATGGTTTCTTTCCACGTCCCTGCAAAAAATGGAAGCATGCTTCTCAGGCCCGGGATTGTGGGGCTGGAGTCACCATCCCTCCTGCTCCCCCGCCTCCCTTTTCCTCCTCACCCCAGGCTGGGCTGAGGAGTCTGGGCTTTATTTTCCACCAGACACACCTGAGGAATCCAGAGGTCAGGCTGAGTCAGGTGACCCAGCGTGTGTCACCGTGTTCAGAGTGTGCAGTCCGCCTTCCTTCCTGGAGTCTTAAGTTAAGGCCTGAGAGGGTCTTTGGGCTGCAGAGGTCCTGAGACAGCAGAACAGGGAGGCTGAGGTGTGGACAGCGAGGCCCAGAGGAGGCTCAGGAAAGCTCCCCAAGCCAGCATTCCTAGGAAAAATGCTCCTGGGGATGGTGGTTGTTCTTCCCTTTGCAAGGTCCTCGCTCAACCTTGGAGCTGCCTTCTGCAATTCAACAGAAGTAGACTCAGTCCCCCATGTCCTATAAGCCCAAGCTCCTTCCTCTGAGTGTGTGGGAAGGAGGTCGAGGCCCCAAGGGAGCAAGTTTTCCTGCCAGTAATCCAAACGGAAAGCTGGCCCAGGAAAAGTTTTTGGAGTAAATCCACCCCACCTTGGAAAATTCTATCAAATTATCATATTCTGCGCTATATACACACTTTCTATAAAAGCAAAAATTAAATGGTACTTTGGGAGACAGGACCTTGGGGTGTCTTGCACAGTAGCCTAGGAGACCTTAGAGGTTTCCTTTATTACCCCTAGTCCTCATCAGGCAAGATTTATTTTTACTGTACCTAGCTCTCCATTCAAATGGTCAGAGCAAATCCAGTTACAAATGACAATATCTCTTTGAAACGGTGATGGTGACAGAATCTTGAGTGTTTCCAGTATGCAAGGGGTGGTAAGTGGAAGGCAGTGTAAGGTAGTCTTTATTACCAACTTATAATGTGTAAACTGTCACTGACAGTCTATTTAATTTGTGTGTTAGTTATCTATTGCTACATAACACATTACCTCCAAACAGCAGCTAAAAACAACAGTTATTATCTCATAGTTCCTGTGGGTCAGAAATTAGGAGTGGCTTAGCTCAGGGCTTTTGGCTCAAGATCTCCCAGGAGGTTGCAGTCAAGCTGTCGGCCAGGGCTGCAGTCTCATCTGAAGCCTCAGCGGAGGTGAAGGATCAGCTTCCAAGCTCACGTCCATGGTTATTGGCAGTCCTTGGTCCCTCACCATGTGGGCCTCACCACAGGGCTGCCTTGTGACATGACAACTGGCTTCCCCGGAGTCAGTAATGTGAGAGAGGCTGAGACCCAAGTTTTTGTTTTTGTTTTTGTTTTTTAATATTTATTTATTTATTTGGCTGCGCAGGGTCTTAGTTGCAGCATGGGGGATCTTTAGTTGCAGCATGTGGGATCTAGTTCCCTGACCAGGGATCAAACCTGGGCCCTCTGCATTGGGAGCACGGAGTCTTAACCACTGGACCACCAGGGAAGTCCCCCAAGACAGTCTTTTTATAGCCTAATCTTGAAAGTGGTGTCCCGTTAGTTCTGCCACATTCTATTTGTTAGAAGCAAGTCATTCACTCCACCCACACTCAAGGGAAGGGGATGAAACAAGGATGTGAAAACCAGGAGGCAGTGATCATTGGAGGTGGGGAAAGGGCATCTCAAAGGCTGATTTCCACAGTTTCTGCCTTTTCTTTCTTTTTTTTTTTTTAAACATCACAAATACTTTAGGGATTTCTGTGGCTTAATCGTTACCCTGGTGTCCCTACTATTTTTTTCTTTAAAGTCAGAAAACTCCTGCAAGGGAGTTTTCGGGCACTGGAGAGGGAATTCTATCCTGTGGTTTATCTTCTGTGGTTTGGGGAGAAATGTTCCACAAATTGGATTTTCTAGACAACTGGGGGCTTTTCCCTTTAAGCACCCAAGTTCTTTCCACTCTGTACAGGAGACCCATGTAATTCTGGAGTATAATTCCTGAGAGCATTGAGAATACCTAGATTACAAAAGGAAAGGTGTATGTGTATGACAGGGTTTCTCAGGAATCACAATTCTATGATGTCTCATTTCTCGTAAGCAGCCCCACACATTACGTTAAATAAATGTCTTTGTAAGTTTTGCTAAAACTCTCTCACGTGGTTAATAACTTCTGTGCAGGTTGGAGCAGTTGCTAAAGTAGCTTTGAGGATCAATTTTTCTTGTTTCTGGAGGACTTGATTATGTCCTAGCTATGAGCCACTATTGAATTAAACACTTCATTCCTTTTTAAAAAAAAAAAAAAAGTATTATCTTTATTCCAAGCCGAACTGTCATTCAAGTACAAAGGCAACTGAGAATTCCTAGTGTTTGAATGGCAGAATCTATTAGAGGATAAACTTAGACTCCCCCAAGAGATGATGGGAAAATCTTCAACAAAAGAACGGGCAGAGGACATTGATTCATATCACTGTAGACCAAGACAAAACACAAGCAGTGACTATGATGGAAGAATAGATTCTAAATGATCTAGAAGTGATATAACTGACAAAAATTCAGATGCAAAGGGGGAACAAAGTTATATACAGTATAAACACATTGTGGTATAAATGAGACACTTCATTCTGTAGGTTACTCTAAACATCTATCCCTTGCAAAAGAACCACCAATTTCTTAGTCATCCTCACTTTCTCTTCCCTTCTAATACAGCTCTAAAGGTCCATTTTCCTTGTGCTCTTTTCCATGCCTTGGCTTCCTCTTTGAGGCAGTATGGCTCAGTGGTTTTGAGGGGAGGCCCTGGAGTTATATAGTCTTGGTTCCACTGCTTCCTGGATGTATGACTTTAAGCAAGTCACTTGACCTCTTTGGCTTCAGTTTCCTCATCTGTAAAATGGGGCTTATTACGTTTCCTACTCATAGGGCTGTCGTGAGGATTAAATGGAACAATCCACGTACATCTCTTAAGAAAGTGCCAGGAACATAGTAGGTGCTCTATAAATGTTCCAAGTGATGGTCACTGGTCATGGGAATAAGAGACAACAACAAGGTCATACTGAGGGCAGGTGCTGGCCATTGACAGGTATACTCAATGGCATCCTGGTATCCAAATTCTTGTCCCATCTAGAGGCAAATCACGTCTAACCTTCAGGGTTGCTGGTGAGTGGACCGGACACCTATTCTACTGAGTCCTTCCTGCTGCTGCAAAGAGTGAGTCAGGAGTCTGAAGTGACCTTTCTCTTGGGATTCAGGTTCCTCATCAGGAACCAGGACCGATATGCAGGTGGACTCATCCAGCCATGTCTCAGACATGAGACTCCCATGTCTCAGAGGTGGGTGCTTGGGGGTGTTAGCCCTTGAACAAAATGGCCCAGACACTAGTGTGTTCCAAATGCAAATGTTTGCATCTCATACTTTTCTGCCTCTGAAGGATCACTGCCAGCTGCTGCTGTCGGCATTGCCAGTATGCCTGCTTCCAGCAGCTCTCTTCCTTCTCCTTCTAATTTCTTACTTTCACGGGCTGGGAAACGTGAGAGTGAACCTTAGTAGAATTTTCTGTAAAAGACAAGGCTTTAAGTGAGGGTCTGAGGGCTGTGCCGCGAGCAAAGCTTGGAGGTGATGAAGGCTGTGAACTGTGGCAGAGACAGCAGCGGGCAAGGACTTGCCCTGGTCTCAAATCACCAAATTTTTGAAGTTTTATTTAAAAAATTATCATAGAGTACAATTTGGCTCTTTTTCCTTTTCTCTAAATTTAAGACGTATAAACGTATGTGACCACCGCCCCAATTGGGATACAGAATAGTTCCATGACCCCAAAAGACTCCCTTTATGGCCATGCTCTCCCCCACCCAGAAGCTCTGGCAACCCCGATGTTCTCTACATCACGACAGTTTTGTCCCTTCCAGAACATCATGTAGATGAAATCATAGCGTATGTAATTCTGAGACTGGCTTCTCTCACTCAGCATAATGTCTTTGAGATGCATCCAGGTCGTCGTCTATCAACAGTTCGTTTCTTTTCATTGCTGAGTAGTATTCCATTGCATTGTTTATTCACCTGGTGAGGGACATCTGGGTTTTCCCAGCTTTTGGCTATCACAAATAAAACTCCTATTAACAAGTGTGTACAGATTTTTGTGTGAATATAAGTATTCATTTCTCTAAGGTAAACATCCAGGGGTGAGAGTTCTGGGTTATATGGAAAGTATATGTTTAACTTTATGAGATCACTAAACCATTTTCCAGAGTGGCTGTACCATTTTGCATCCCCACCAGAAATGCTCCAGTTGCTCTGTGTCCTTGTCAGCACTCGGTATTGTCTGTCTTTTTATTAGACATTCTAGTAGGTGTGAATTGGTATTTCATTATGGTTTTGATTTGCATTTTCCTAATGGCTAAGGATATTGAACATCATTTCATGTGCTTATTTGCCCTTCTTACATCCTCTTTGGTGAAGGTCTATTCAAGTCCTTTGTCATTTTTGAAAGTGGGTTGTTGGTTTCCTTACTGTTGAGTTTTAAGAGTTCTTTCTGTATTTTGGATACAAGTCCTTTGTCAGATCTGAGATAAGTCTTAAGCAAATACTTAAGCACCTGAGCCTTCCCCCTTATTAAATGGGGATAATGTAGTTTTCTTTGCCTATTTCCCAATGTTGCTCTGAGGATCAAATGATAAAGGCAAGTGAAACATCGGAAGCTGGGAAGGAATCACCATTGCTGTTTGGGTTACCCAGGTTCTTGCGTGAATGGTCTGTGACCTACGAGTGTTTCTTTATTTGCATAATATTATGCTCCTTCCAAGCAGGTACTTGACAGATTAAAAGGTTTAAGGTGAAGGGGAGTTGTGTGGAGAAATGGTCTCTGCTGACAGCTACTCCTTTTTTTTTCACCGCTGGAGCACACTTCCTCCCCCAGAGCCCAGGAGACTTGGCCAGGAAGGTGCTAGAGGTCGATGGTGGTTGAGCAGCCGGTGTCAGGAGCTCCTCTGCAGACCATCTGCCCCAGCTTTAGGAAGCAGCTGCTGCTGGCCCAGACAGAGCCCAGCACTCCTGTTGAGAGAGGATCACATGCCACAACTGAGGGTTGAAGAGAGATGTGCAGGAGAGGATGTGACTCGTTCCCAAGTGAAGGAAGGACGACTGGACTCCATCTCCCAGATCCCATTGCGTTGCCGGCTGCCTTGTGAGCGAGCCAAGCTTGAGGGTGGCTAAGAGGAGCCAGCAGTGGCAGAAGATATAGGACCCGTGTGCTAGTAGTGTTTATCCATAATCTAGCAGTGCCCACCTACATTCTAGCAGTGCCCACCCATATTATAATAGTGGGTATAATGGTGGCCTCCCCACTGTCTATCCCACCCCTCCCACCTAGCACAGGAGAACTTCAGTTTGAAGAATTAACTTCAGCTCATGGGGTGACCCTGAGGCATTTGAGAATAAGCCCATTCACCCTGCTGCTGACTGGTTCTGGAATGCGCATGATCTGATTCTGCCAATGAGACACAAGGAGTGGTTTGCTGAAGGTCTCTGGGAAATTGTTCTACCTTTTGGGGGGGGGCGGGGTGGGATGAGAAGCCAGACCCATTCGCTCTGTTTCACCCTGTCTGTCTGTTTGTGTGTCTCTCCATCTCTGTCTCTCTCCCCCTCTGCTGGGGTGCTAGCAGCTAAGACCACAGGGACCCAGACTTGCAATGAGTCCAGTGCTGAGGCTGGACCAGCAGAGACGTGGAAGGAACCTGAGCCCTTGTTTCCGCCCTGAGCCGGAAGCCCACCTGGTCTGGAAGTCTTTGCTGAAGTTGACAATATTCTCTCCAGTTTAATTCAGTTTGAGTTCAGTCCCTTATTATTTACAGCCCAAACACAGTAGCTGTTATAAGCTGTCCCCTCACCAAGCTCAGGAGCCCTCCTTAGCTCACAAGTCAGACTTCAGAGGTACGGAGTGGCTCTGGGGGTGAGGACAAGGAAGAAGGCAGAAAAGGCAATGACCTCTTCTCACTTCAATGCCACAACATCAACACAGTTTTATGGACCAAGTCTCATTTTTTTTGTTTTAACATGGAAGCATTAAAAATCACCTAACCCATATTAACTTGGATTAAAGTGAGGGGAGAGTCTGAATTATAGCATCTGTTCAAAGGAAGGCAGTTTGTTGTATTCTGTTTGAAGCGCACAGTAACCGGACCTACGCTGGGTAGAGGTCCTGCTGGCCTGCTTCAGGGAAGACACAGTTAACATGTTGTTGCTATGCCAACACTAATCGTTGCTTTGGGGATTTTTTGCTTCACATATATAGGCAATAGTGGCTGAGTCAATAGTGTAAAGGAGGTAACAGAGGCGGCGGAGGAGGGTTTAACCTATTTCAGGGAACAGACTGTTTTCAAGGAGCAGCGGCCCCTGGCAGAACAACGTGGTGCTAATTGTGTGTTCATTACTGCAGGCTCGGTCGGACGACCCCGGCACCGCCCAAAAGCTCACAAGTTTTAAATCTGAGGAATCCCGAAGGATGAAGCTCCAGGGCACACGCACCGGAGGCCGTGCGCGCACCTGGATTCACACGTTCACGGGCAGTGACAAAGCAACACACACGAGACACGGCGGAAGAAACTCGCTTGGGCCCTGTGTACTATCGGAGGATTTCTCTTTGTGGGAATGTGGCTGCATTTGCACTTTTTTAGTAACCACTGGTTACCAAGGCAGTGAGTGCATGCGTGTGCGTGTGCGTGTGTGTGTGTGTGACACAGAGAGAGAGAGAGAGAGAGAGAGAGACTGAGTGCCAGCTGGCAAGAGCATCGCTCAATTTGTAGAGATTTCTCACAAGCCCTCAGACCCTGGAGAGAACTGCAAGTCCTTGGTCCTGACCCTAGTTTAGTTTTCCTCGTTGACCTCCCAGACTGTTACCGAAATCTTGAAGACTAGAGCAAATCAGACTATTGTTTTCCTTAGCGGATAAAGACTCGTTCATTTTAGGAAAAGCAGCCATCTAATACTGGTGTGTATTGGGGATGCAGGTGGGGGGAAGGCCCCTTTCCTTAAATAGAAGATGGAGGAGGGGGGAATCCTTCAGCATGTGCCAGGTGTTGAGCTACCTGAGAGCCAGGTCGCCCTCCTTCTTTCTCTGTCACGTGTGACTCGAGTACCTGCCAGGTGTCAGGCGCTGTGCGGTGTGGATATGGAGATGAATGAAACACAGAACCTGCTTGTGAGGGTCTCACAGTGTAAGGGTGTAAGGGGAGACACGCACACACGCACACAAGCACACATGGAGCTCTAATGCGTGTTGAGATGTACAGGGAGCGAGGAGCACGGAGGAGCCTTCAAGCTGGCATTCGAAGTTAAAGCCGGCGTCCCAAGCACAGGAGGGAAAGCAGACGGCATGGGCAGTGGCAGGGCAGCGGGAGCGGAGAGGTGGCTTGTTTGGGGACCAGGGAGGCCTCCAGCCTGGCCGTGTGGTGCAGGGGTGAAGAGCAGGGGCTCTGCGGGTGGGTTAGCCGGGATGCCAATGCGGGACCACAGGCACTTTACCCACTCTCTCTAAGTCTCTTCTCTTGTCTGTAAAAGGGGGATGATAGTCATACTTGTATTGGGCGGCAATGATTACATGAGATGATGCAGGTTAAAGTGCTTAGAGCCGTCCGGGCACGCAGTAAGCATGTCGCCCGTTCGCAGTGTTTCCTAAGCATCGCTGTCAGAGGGGTTTGTGTGTTAGTCTTTCTGAAGCCAACACTCCCCTGGTCCTTCCTCAAGGCACTCTGGTCCTGCCAGGTGTGTGAAAGTCTTGGTCATGGAAACGATCTACTATTTTTAAAAAGTGAGGTTCCACAAGACATTATGTTGAATTGGAACTGTCAATATAAATTCATAATCTCACAAAAAAAACGTTTGCAGCTTTGTCACTACAGAGGGTAAACTCCTTGCAGCCAGATTTTGGTTTTCCACATTTGTTCTCCACTAATGGAATCAGGTCTCCTTGGAAGGTAGGTGATTCTGTGTCCTGGGGCGGGGTGGGGGGGAGATAATCAGTATGGAAAGTTCTGGATCATCTCATGATCCAGAAAGGAAGAATGCTATCAAGGACGCCAAGGGCATCCTGAAGGTGCTTACGTGGACAAGTTTGACGATTTGACCTTCTAATCATGTGGTTTATTGGAGAAAACTCGTGAAAGGCCATGAGTTCATAATGATATGCAAATAAGAACTGTTAGTCTAACATTGAACAAAAGGGGAATTGAATGACTTGAGGTGGATGACTAGTGGGGTATAGTATTTGCTTTTTATCTAAAATTAAGGGGTTGTTAATATGTGTGAGTATTTCATTTCTTCTCTCAGGCATGTGACTGGTTATAATGACCCAAGCAAGCAGGGGACGGGTGTGTGAGCCTCCGGTTCACTCCTGGCCCCTCTCCCCTCTCCTCATCACACGGGGACTGCCTCTGATGGGCTGCGTTTCCCAGGGTTCTGGTTGGGCGTGGCCAGCTGGGAGGGAGGCTGGAGAGTGGGAGGGAAGGAGAAGCCAGGCTGTTTCTCCCCGTGCTTCTCTGTCTCCGGCCGTCCCCAGCATCGGCTGCATCGCCTTTATAGCTCCAGCCGCTGTCCTGTTGGAGCCACCATGGCGCCAGTTTCTTTGGGGGGCCCCCAGCCGCAGGGCTCCACTACCACCTTCTCCTTTGTCTCGCCAGCCCAAAGGTGTTAGTGGTTTCCTCAAGTTGCTTATCTCCCTGTCTCCTGTTCGGCTTCTCAGCTGTATAATCAATTCCCTTTGATGCATCCCCTTCATGTAAATTATTAAAATGACCTCTGTTTCCCAGTTTGTATCTGATAAGATATGTCATTGTTTCTATCTGCACAGGCAGGGAAGAATAAACACGAGGAACTGCGAGTCAACCAAATAATCCCAGAATAAACAGACACAGTGGCAAGGGCAGGAAGGGTCAATGAGCACTGTGGTGACATAAAATCCAGGCAGGGGGGCTCAAAGCCGAGAGGCAGCACACAGAAGAAGCAAGCAGGGAGAGGGTTCCGCGGGATGTTCCTGGTGACGCATTCGTCACGTGTCCTGAGGAGAGGAGCTCACTTTGCACATTCGATCCCTCATCAGGTAGGAGATGAAATGTTTCGATGGTCTTATATGAATAATAATAAAATGCAAATAAAAGAATACATAAGTTTCAAATAATATTGTGGGACCAGGTCAGTACATCCTAATAGGACAATGGGTTAGATGGTATCAGCTAAGAGACATTTAAAGGTAGAATCAATTCTGGGAAAGATGCCGAGAGTGGCAGGTGCCGTCCGTGTCCTGTCCGGCTCCCCTCGGTACCCATAATCCCCTCACCTGTCACTGGGCAGCTTCAGACCACGAGCCCTGCCACTCTTTGCCTGAGGGCTGTCTCTGGCCACTGGAACCAGCTTGGCCCAGGTGGGCAGCCTGGAAGTGTCCATCTCCAGGGCAGCCCTCAATCAATATCTGATGAGAAGGGTGGATAGATATTCCAGCACCCCTTCCTCCCACTTGGGGTAACTGAGGTGTGATCTACACCATCTCCCATGTTTCTGGGCAGGACTGTGCCTGGTCACCCACAGTGGTCACCTGCTTGCAGACACGGCCTCTCTGGATTCCTCCCTTCCTGGTCTCACGTCCCCACATCCTGCCAGGTGATTCCTAAAATCTCCTCTCAAAGAAACTACTTCTACTCATATTCTTGTCTCAGTGTCTGCTTCTGGGGGAGCCCAGACTAAGACACCATTAAAAAAAATAAACTCATTTGGAATAATTTTAGATTTAGAGAAAAGTTGCAAAATTAATACCGAGACTTCTCATTCAGTTCCTTCCAATGTTGATTTCTTTTTTTAAAAAATGGCTTTATTGAAGTGTAAATGATATACAAAGGACTGCACGTATCTAATAAGTTTGGAAATATGCAAACCCCAGAATACCATCACCACAATCACGGTAGTAGACATACCAAACACCTCCCAAAGTGTCTTTGTATCCTGCCCCCTTTTTTATTGTTGGTTTTGTTTTATAACACTTACCATGAGATCTACCCTCTTAAATTTTTAAGTGCACAATATATATTGGTAACTATAGACACTATGTCATACAGCAGATCTCTAGAACTTATCCATCTTGCATAACTGAAACTTTATACCCACACATTATCTGGTCATTTGTCGCCTGTTAAACCTAAGAGGTTAACATTGCACATTACTATTAACTAAATCCAGGCTTTCTTCAGATTTTATCAGTTTTCCCGCTAATGTCTGCTTCCTGGTTCAGGATCCCACAGGATCCCACGTTGCAATAAATCAGCGTGACTCTGTGGTGTCCTCTGGTCTATGACAGTTACTTAGTCTTTCCTTATTTTGCATGACCTTGACAGTTTTGAGGAGTACTGCTCAGGTATTTTGTAGAATATCCCTTGGTTTGGGTTTGTCTGATATTTTTCTCACGGTTAGACAAGAGTGACGGGTTTAGGGGAAGAGGATCTCACAAACGAAGTGCCCTTCTCACTACATCATCTCAGGGAAGACACCAAATTAAATTTAAAAACGTAAAAAAAAAATCCATTAAAAAGACAGATGCTTAAAATCCCCAAGTCATCACAAGTAAAAATTTTTTATAAAAAGGGACCCAGCCTGGAGTCTGGGGGCTCATGTTTGAGTCACCTGACATTGGACATCCAGGTCCTATGTCCCAGCCAAGAATCAAGTAGCCAATTGCCTGATTCTATGTCCTCAGCTTGTCTGAGAAAGTGTCCTCTGAATTTTGGCTCTGGTAAGACTAATGACTCCTCAGGAAGGAGTAAATATTATTGAAACCCTAGGACGATATAAGAAATGCAATAGAGGATTAATAAATGTAGCAATAACCCTGGGAAGGAAATATATCAGGTGCAGAATAATGAATTAAAGCCATGGTGTGTGTGTTTTAGAGGGGGTGTAAGTAGGTGCAGTAATAAGTTGTGTAACTATTGTGTTTCTGAATATTTTGTCTGCTATTTGAGGTCTTTGAACTATTCAAAAGAATCAAATGGAGTGTTTGTAGTGGAATTTCAAATTGTTGAAGAACATATCATTCATCATATTTATAACTGAGAAAAATTGGTTTTCTGAGTTCTCTTAATTAGATGTAATTGTAACAAATTAAGGATTCAGGAAAGTCTACACAATTGTGGGAGCTTCTTTTCCCCCATAGAAAAGCCCCTTAGGCGTTAAATTGTCTATCAGTGGGTTACAATAGGACGAATAGTCCCTCCCCACCCCCATCTGTAAAGCTGTTAGCTTTCAGGCGCTGAAATACTAAGCCTCTCACAGATGCTTTAGGCATTTTCACATCTTTCATCTCATTTTATCCTCATAAGAACCTGGTGGTATTATCTTCATCTGACAAATGAGAGAACTAAATGTGTAATTTAGGATGCATCTGACTGTGAGAAAGAGAATACTGGACCAAAAATGACTTAGACAGCAATAGGTTTATTATCTCCTTGAGAAGTGGTCCTGCTAGCTGCAGGGCTGGTTAATTCAGGGGCTCCATAACACCAGGTCCCAGCTTCTCTGTGCTTCTCTTGACTACTTCTCATGGGCACAAGGTGGCTGCCGCAGTTCTAAGCAGCCACAGCGTCCTCGTGTAAAGCAGCCTCTCCTACGGTGTTAGGGAGGAAATCCTCTCCCAGCAGTGCTTTGGTGACTGCTCCTCACTGGCTAGGATTGAGTCCTGTATTCAGGTCTAAGCCAGTCACCTACAGAGGGGCGGAGTTACATGATTGACTTGGACCAGTCAACCTTCATCTCCTGGGACTGGGAGGGTGGATAGGCAGCCAAACCAGCAGATAAGATGGGCACAGGCAGCCCTGGCTGTGAGGAGGCGTGGCGAGGGCACGGCTTGTCTAAGCCCAACCTGTCAAGCCAAGACTGGAGTCTTAGGTTCCAACTTACACTTTGGCACTTCCCACTAGAGCTCTCTGAGTCCTTGGAATGAGGTCACACCTTTAAATGGTCTTCAACTTGGAAGGAGCCTCCAGGGCCTTCTGGGCCAGTCTCTTTCTGACCAGCCGGCGAAGGTGGGTTTAAACTTCACAGAGCAGACTTGTCTTGCTTCTTCCCAAAGACTGTCGCAGCTGCTGAGGCTCCGAGGGCCACGTAGTCCATGCTTTTTATTGCACAGATGGGAACAGTGGGGCGGGGTGGGAGAAGGAGCTCATGGTCACAACAGGAGGGGACTGGATTCAGGACCTTCAACTCCTGATTCTTGATACGTTGCCCTTTCTACTCCACCTGGCTGTTTTGCACGTGAATACTAATAAAAGTGAGCGTGTATGGGAGGCACTTTAGAGCAGCACTTGAAAGCACAGACTGTGGAGCCTGACTGCTGTGTTTGTATCTTTGGGCAAGTTATATTATCTTTCTGTTCCTCAGTTTCCTCATCTGTAAAATGGGTATAATAACTGGACTGCTTCCTCGGGTTGTTGTGAGGAGTAAATGAGTGAGTACACGTAAAGGCTTTGGCACACCTAGTAAGCTTTTTAATTATGATCGTGCTCCTACCACGTGCCCAGCACCATGCTCTATGTTTTGCATTTATCTAGTCTTTATGACACCTCTATTATTAGCAGAATTGTTTTACAGATGAGGAAATTAATGCACAGAAATGTCAGGTAACTTACACAGGGTCCCATAGCTGAGGCCACACTGAGTGTCAGACCACATCTGTCTCTAGAAGCCTGAGCTCTTAATCACTTTGCTATCCTGTCTCCCTCCCCTTGGTGTTTGGCCTCTTGGGTTCTCTACTGCAGATAAAAAAAACCAAGGCCAGCCAGGTCAAGCCCCCTAGTTCATGGTCACCAAGCTAGTCAATGAAACAGGAGCTGGGAGACAGGGACATTTCACCAGCCCACTCTTCCCCTGCAGAGACAGAGCCTCCTCAGGTTCCGACAGCAAGATTTGTCTCAGCTACTCTGTCAGGCAGTTCTTCCTCATGTCAGACCCAAATCTTTCCTGCTTTAATTTATGCTCATCTTCTTTTTGCTGAATCTCTGAGACCTTTTTCTAGTTTATTTGAATTGTTAGCTTATGAGTCAGTGAGTCTTCACACCTGCCACTCAGCCCTGCCCTGTTTGTGCCCCCGCGTCCACTTCAGAGCCTCTCCCTGAGGATGTAGCTAAGGCCTTTCTGTGCCACCTTCAGGGACAAGAGGACCAGGGGTCTCCAGAGTGTCCCCTCCTGCCGCAGTCTCAGCTCAGCCTCAGCGGGATCCCGTTCCTCCCCAGGCCTGGATGAAGCGTCTCCCTCCTGACATCTTATTTCCTTGTACTTCTCCAGACTTCCCACCTCCCATCTGGCTGGGGAGTGACTATTTCTAATATGTGAACTAGGGGAGGGAGAGACTGTCCTCTAGACCTGCACTGTCTACCACTAGTCACATGTGGCTATTTAAATTGATTAAAAGTCAGTAAATTTTAAAAATCCCGTTCCTCTGCTGCACTAGCCATGTTTCAAGTGCCTGATAGCCACGTGTGCACAGTGCCTTTGTATTGGACAGCGCTAGCACAGAACATTTCCACCACTGCAGAAAGTTCTATTGACGGCAACAGAATTGTGGTTCTCTAGCTCAGAATCATATGGAGGACTTGTTAAAATACCTAAGGCCGGGCATCCCCCACCCCCAACCAGAGTTTCTGTCTCAGTATGTCTGGGGCGGGTTGGAGGATTTTCATCTCTGACAGTTTCGTAGGTGATGCTACAGAGGCTTGCCCAGGGGCCCCACTTTGAGAACCGCTGCTCTTCACCCACCACTGGGAGAGCCTGCTTGGAAGACCCATACGCTGATCCTGAGCTGATGGTGGGAAAGAAGGACGGGTGGACACAGCTCCCGCAGCTGAGCTTCGAGAGGGAGCATGAGACCAGCCTTTTCTTTTAAATTTTTTTTGGAGTGTAGTTGATTTACAATGTTGTGTTACTTTCTGCTGTACAGCAAAGTGAGTCAGTTACACATATGTACATATCCACTCTTTTTTAGATTCTTTTCCCATATAGGTCATTACAGTGTATTGAGTAGAGTTCCCTGTGCTATACAGTAGGTTCTTATTAGTTATCTATTTTATATATAGTAGTGTGTATATGTTGATCCCAATCTCCCGTTTATCCCTGCCCCCCTCCCCCCCGGTAACCGTAAGATTGTTTTCTACATCTGTAACTCTATTTCTATTGTGTAACTAAGTTCATTTGTACCATTTTTTAAAGATTCGACATATAAGTGATATCATATGATATTTGTCCTTCTCTGTCTGACTTACTTCACTCAGTATGACAATCTCTATGTCCATCCATGTTGCTGCAAATGGCATTATTTTGTTCTTTTTTATGGCTGAGTAATATTCCATTGTATATATGTACCACATCTTCTTTATCCATTCCTCTGTCGATGGACATTTAGGTTGCGAGACCAGCTTTCTAAAAGCAAACATTGGCGGGACAGTGGGGTATGTTCCTGAATTTGCCAAAAAAAAACTCCACCCTCAACCCAACAGAATAATCCTGCACGCCCGTGGGCTGCCTGGGCTTCATTTCCACTTGTCTGTAAGTTCTGAGAAGGAGCCACTTCAGTTCCAACCCTCAACACTGTCCTTCTCCAATGACGAATACAAAACGAGGAGCCACTCCAATGTCACCTAAGACACTGGTCCTTGGTTGCAGTTTTCTTTCCACCTTGCACTTTCCAAGACCCACAGGTACTTGGTACCTTCTCTTTCGAAGAGGCTGTGTAGGGGACAGGAAAGCACTGGATTTGGAGTTGAAAGACGTGGATTCAAGTTCCTGTGTGACCTTGGACATTGCCCCTCTGAGTTCAGTAATGGGGTAATATGATCCTATTACTTTACAAAGCAGTTTTATGCTCAAGTAATACAGGATGTGATTTTGTCTGTAAGTCACAGAGTACTGTCCATACCTCAGGTCCCGTAGCTTGGTGTGTAACTATTAGAGCACAGGCTCTACCCGATTATTTGTTTATCTGCACATCTCTTGACAGCCTGAGAACTCCTCAAGGCAGGGCTCTGTCTTATTCACCTATTAATCTTTGAGCCCCCTAGTGCTTGACTTGAGGTCCAGCAAATAGTTATAACAATAATGATTATTATACTAAAGCATACAGCATGTATCATTGTCAGGCACTGAACTAATATATTAATTCATTTAATTCTTACTGCTTCTGCACAAGGTATGTATTACAGTTATGAGATTATACATAACAGGTGCCAAGTAAATATCTACTGAAGCGTCTAGGGCAGCCCTTCTCCAACTTTAACAGGAATAGGAATCACTCGGGGATCTTGATCTTGTTAAAGTACACATCCTGATTCAGCAGGGCTGGGGTGGGCCTGGGATTCTGCATTTCCAGCGGGCTCCCAGCTGCCAGGTGGTGCTGCCGGTCCGCAGACCACACTGTGGGGTCAGAGATCTAGATCATTTAACAAGTCATCAGATGGAAAACATCCAGTCCCTTGTGGGGTAGATGCAGGGGTGGGAAACACTCAGAAAAAAATAACTCATGCCTTACTTTGGTGGTGAGAGGATTACAGATCCTCAGGATAGACATTCTCTCTGGGGATGATGAAGTGAGTCAATCAAAGGTAGCTTTCAAAGTCTCATTGGAACAGTCTATTCTCACAGTTTCCAGGAAAGGCGCAGGGTAAATACTTTCCAACATTAGGAACAAAGCTTAACGGTGTGGGGCTACACATCCGATCTTAACAGGAAGCCCAGCACTTGCTGTCAAATCTCCTGGACTCTGTCCTCCAGCGAGGGCTGTGAGACCTTCCCATGGCGGCCAGGGCACAGGTGGACCTGAGGCCAGTCCCCCTAGCAGGCGGATGGATGCCCAAGGGCAGTGGGAGAAAGTGCGTGGATGAAGTGTGGCCTCAGAGTCACACACAGCTGGGTCCCAATCCGTTGCCCTTGCCAGCTGTTCAGTCCATGGCAAGTACCTTATCGCCGTGTTTCTGTTTTCTCAGTGTAGCAGACAGATGATACCAGGTTTGATGAAGAAACCAAAACTCCCGGAGGCTTTCAAACAGAGTGACTGTAATGCAAGGAATTGGTTACAGAGGAGATGGCAGAGCTGGAAGCCAAACGGGGCAAGGGGTGGCAGTCCAGAGGCTAGCAGGAAGACAGCCGTGGGCTGGAGGCCCAGGAGGGAAGCCGCGTTTCCACGGGGTCAGGTCACCAGGGTGGGGCTGGAACCACAGAGGACACGGCCCTTGCCAGGATGCTACCTGAACAAGGACAAAGGAGGAGAAATACCCCTAGGACTTGGCTCTTTACCCCACCCTCCAGTCTCTGCCATTTCCTCCCTGGGCTGAACCTAGCTGGACGCTGGGAAACACGGCCTGCTGCGGCCAGCCGTGCTGTAACCCGGAGCAGGAAAGGGGAGGAATGGCTCCAAGGGCCAACATGCTCAGGACCTGCATCACAGGTTCAAGGACTGGGCAGGGAAGCCTGTGTAAATGCCCCGGCACAGCGCCGGCCACATCAATAAGGCGCATGTCCTTCCCGCTCCCGGAAACAGCCGGCCTTGGGGGTTAACCGTGTCTTCTGGGATGCCGTCTTGACTATGAGCAGTTTCCCTCATCACCCCTGTCTGTGTGGAACTCCAGGCTCTGTAACTCAAGAGAATCCTTCTCTACTGGCCTCTAGGGATCCTGGAACAGGTGCGAAAGGGTTCTTCAGACCAAAAGACCATCAGGGCCCAGGGAAGTGGCCAAGGCTGGATGCAGGAACACCGGCAAGGGGTGACGGCCTGGACAGGCCTGTCACTGTTCTGTCCATTCGTTCATTCATTCATCCATTCATTCATCCATCCATTCTTCTCTTAACAAGCAGTCACTGAGCCAGAACCACAGTAGGTGTCGGAATGCAGGCTGTGTCCCAGCCTGGTGGGTGATGCAGGCCTGTAAATTAACATTTCAGTCAGGGCTGTCTTGGTTCTAAGAAACAGAAAACCATTCCAAAAACTCAAGTGAAAAGGAGGCTTATTGAAAGGGGTAAGGGAACCTGATAGAATCAAAGTTCAGGAAGTGCAGCTAAACCTCAGGGACCTGGCCCCATCTTGCTCTCTGCCTCTCCGGGCATCTGCAAACCAGATCACATGTGGTTCCTGCTCCCCCAGAACTTCTGCCTGTGGGTGACGCTGGCTTCCCTGCTGTCAGCTGACTCAGGCCTTGAGTCCCTGAGACTGTACAAGTCCAGCACATCCTCACCAACCAACAAAGATCACTGGTCTCTCCGTTTACATTATAGCGAGAGATCCTGCCCCTGACTGGCTCTCTTGAGTCAGACCCCAGGCCCCATTAGGGTGGCCTGGACAGGACAGGCAGTGGGGAAGCGGGGGGAAGGGCAGGTCCTGACAAGGGAGCCCAGGGCAGGCAATGAAACATGCTTCCTGCAAGAAATAATTACAGATCTGGCCTAAGGAGTATATTGAATATGGAAAAGCATTTAAAGTAATAATAGTGACCATTTATCAATTTATCAAGTTTTTATGTGTCAGACATTATATAAGTCTCTTTATATGTTTACCTCTTTTAATCCTCACTGTAGGCCTCAGAAGTCTGCTTTATTATTTTCCCCATTTCCCCATTTGACAGATGAGAAAACAGGTTGTAGGAGGTTACATACGTGGCCTGAGGTCAGGTGGGTGGAGGTGTTAACAGCAAACTTGAGCCACATCGCTGAGCCACATGTCTTAGTCCTGTGGTTCTCTGCTTCCACCGAGAGCAGACACCCATCAGTAAGGCCATTTCCTGTGCACAACCTACAAGAATGCTGTCTCCAAATCAAACCTTTCTTTTGTTAAGGAATTTCAGATGCACAGACTTGGGGCATTAATGTCCCATTTTAAGGCTCACCATAGCCGTCCACCTGTGCTCAAATCCTCCTTTATCTTGATCGTGTCTTATCCTTCATCCAGGTCCCTATCCTAGGCCCCTCCCCTAGAGCTGTCCACTCTGCAGTAGATAACATACGTGCTTCCAATTTACCTCACGTAGGTTTAATGAATATATGCTATCCTTTGAAAGTGTATATGTGTTCGGGGTTTATTTTTCAGGGACTGTTTATTTTTTATATCTTTTAAAATTTTATTTATTTTTTAAAAATTTATTTATTTTAGGGCTTCCCTGGTGGCGCAGTGGTTGAGAATCTGCCTGCTAATGCAGGGGACACGGGTTCGAGCCCTGGTCTGGGAAGATCCCACATGCCGCGGAGCAACTGGGTCCGTGCGCCATAACTACTGAGCCTGCGCGTCTGGAGCCTGTGCTCCGCAACAAGAGAGGCCGCGATAGTGAAAGGCCCGCACACCGCGATGAAGAGCGGTCCCCGCACCGCGATGAAGAGTGGCCCCCACTTGCCGCAACTAGAGAAAGCCCTCGCACGAACCGAAGACCCAGCACAGCCAAAAATAAATAAATAAATAAATAAAAATTAAAAAGTAGCTATAAAATTTAAAAAAAAAAAATTTATTTATTTTATTTTATTTATTTTTGTCTGCATTGGGTCTTTGTTGCTGTGCATGGGTTTTCTCTAGTTGCGGTGAGCGGGGGGCTACTCTTCATTGCAGTGCGCGGGCTTCTCATTGCAGTGGCTTCTCTTGTTGCAGAGCACAGGCTCTAGGTGCGTGGGCTTCAGTAGTTGTGGCTCGCGGGCTCTAGAGCACAGGCTCAGTAGTTGTGGCTCGCGGGCTTAGTTGCTCTGTAGCATGTGGGATCTTCTGGGACCAGGGCTCAAACCCGTGTCCCCTGCATTGGCAGGCGGATTTTTAACCACTGCGCCACCAGGGAAGTCCTATTTCTTTTTTTAGATCATAAATCACATAAATTCCCCTCTAAGCCCTGTTTTTGCTGCATCCCACAAATTTCCTGTGTTTTCATTTTCATGTAGTTCAAAATATTTTAAAATTTCCCTTGAGATGTATTCTTGGACCCATGTGTTATTCAGAAGTATGTTGTTTAATCACCAGGTATTTGGGGATGCAGTAGTCCATAGATGTCTGTTATGCACAGTTGATTGATGGTGTTGTTGCATTCAATCATGTGCTTACTGATTTTCTGCCTGCTGGATCTGTCCATTTCTGGTAGAGGGGTATTGAAGTTTCTAACTCTGAGAGTGGATTCATCTATTTCTCCTTGCAGTTTTATCAGTTTTGTGCTATGTATTTTGATGCTCTGTTGTTAGGCACATACACGTTTAGAATCATTAGGTCTTCTTGGAAGTTGACCCCTTTTTCATTATGTAATAATGCCCCTCTTCATCCTTGATAACTTCCCTTGCTCTGAAGCCTGCTCTAACATTAATATAGCTACTCCTGCTTTCTTTTGATTAGTGTTAGCAATGTATATCTTTCTCTACCCATTTACTTTTAATCTATATGTGCCTTTATATTTAAACTAAGTTTCTTGTAGACAACATATGATTGGGTTTTGTTTTTTTTTTTTTATCCACTCTGATAATCTCTGTCTTTTAATTGGGGTATTTAGACCACTGATATTCATTCAAAGTGATTACTGATATAGTTTGATTAGTATCTACCACAGTTATTACTTTTTTCTATTTGTTGTCCTTGTTCTTTGTTCATATTTTTGTCTTTCACTCTTTTTCTGCTTTTTGTGTTTTTAATTGAGCATTTTTAAACATTTTTTTTACTGGGTTGCCCTAGAATTTGCAGTATACATTTATAGCTAATTGAAGTCCACTTTCAAATAACACTATACTGCTTCATGGGTAGTGTGAGTACATTATAATAACAAAATAATACTAATTCTGCCCTCTTGTCCCTTGTTTCATTGCTGTCATTTATTTCACTTATACATAAGCCATATAGGTATGTAACAAAATACATTGTTGCTATTATTATTTTGAACGAACCATTGTCTGTTAGATCAATTGAGATTTTTTAAAAATTTATTTATTATTTATTTTTGGCTGCGTTGGGTCTTTGTTGCTGCACGCGGGCTTTATCTAATTGCGGCGAGTGGGGGATACTCTTCATTGCGGTGCATGGGCTTCTCGTTGCGGTGGCTTCTCTTGTTGTGGAGTACGGGCTCTAGGTGCGTGGGCTTCAGTAGTTGTGGCACATGGGCTTAGTTGCTCCGCAGCATGTGGGATCTTCCCAGACCAGGGCTTGAACCCATGTCCCCTGCATTGGCAGGTGGATTCTTAACCACTGTGCCACCAGGGAAGTCCTGAGATTTTTTTTTTTTAAGTTTTTATTTTATCTTCAATTATTCCTTCTCCAGTGCTCTTTATTTCTTCATGTAGATCTGAGTTTCTGACCTACATAATTTTCCTTCTCTCTAAAGAACTTTTAACATTTCTTGCAAAGAAGTCTACTGGCAACAAATTTCCTCAATTTTTGTTTGAGAAAGTCTTTATTTCTTCTTCATTTCTGATGGATCATTTAGCAGGGTACAGAATTCTAGGTTGGTGGGTTTTTCTTTCACTCAGCACTTTAAATATTTCACTCTACTCTCTTCTTACTTGCATTTTTTCTGAAGAGAAGTTGGGTGTAATTCTTACCTTTGTTCCTCTGCAGGTAATATTTTTTTTCCCTCTGGTTTTTTTTTTTTCAGGATTTTTTTCTTTACCTTTATATGCCTAAGTGTAGTTATTGGTTTTTTGTTTGTTTGCATTTATCCTGCTTGGTGTTCTCTGAGCTTCCTGGTTCTGTGGTTTGGTGTCTGACATTAATTTGGGGAAATTCTCAGTCATTTTTGTTTCAAATTTTTATTCTGTTCATTTCCCTCTTACTTCTTCTTCTGGTATTCCCATGATGTGTATCTTACACCTTTTACAGTTGTCGCATAATCTTTGGATATTCTGTTCTGCGTTTCACAGTCTTTGTTCTCTTTGCTTTTCAGTTTTGGAGGTTTCTACTGCTATATCCTCAAGCTCAGAGGTTCTCTCCTCAGCTGTGTCTGGTCTACTAATAGGCCCATTGAAGTCATCTTTCATTTCTGTTATAGTGTTTTTATTTCTGGCATTTCTTTTTGATTCTTTCTTAGAATTTCCATTGCTCATCTGTTACATTGCCCATCTGTTGCACGCTGTCTGCCTTATCAATTAGAGCCCTTAGCATATTAATGCTAGTTGTTTTAAATTCCTGGTCTGACAATTCCAACATCCCTGCCATATCTGAATCTGGTTTTGACATTTGCTCTGTCTCTTCAAACTGTGGTTTTTTTTGCCTTTTAACATGTCTTATAATGTTTTCTTGATAGCTGGACATGATATACTGGGTGAAAGGAACTGCTGTAGACAGGCCTTTAGTGATGTAATGGTGAGGTGTGTGTGTGTGGTAGGGGAAGCATTCTGTAGTCCTGTGATTAGATATCAGTCTTTCAGAGATCCTATACCTCTGGATTGTGAATGTCACTGATGCTTTTCAGTTTTTTTTTTCCTCCCCTTAAGGGGAGACAGGATGGCTCGAGGGGGCTGGAGTTGGGTATTTCCCTTTTCCCATGTGGAAGGCTAAAGTTACACAATAGTCCAGGGGCTTCCCTGTGACTGGATCACCCTGGAGCGTTTTACTCCCAGACTTGTTCATACTGAGCCTCCAGCAATTTGTTAATTACAGTTCCGGTTTCAGAGGTTTGCAGCTTGTGGGTTTCTGTTCCAATTAAGTTGTTATTCTCTATATCTATCTCTTGGCTTCTGCAATTTGGGGGGCGGTGGTTTGCCCCGTGACCTCACTTCTTTTACAGATCTAAGGAGAGGTGTTGATTTTTCCCTTTGTTCAACTTTTTGCTTGTTGTTAGGATAACATGGTGACTTCCAAGAGCTTCTTACACGGTGGACCAGAAACCAGAAGTCTCCCTTATCTAGTTTTAATTGAGAATTTTATATTATTCCATTTTATCTCTCCTCTTAGCCTATCAATTATAACTCTTTTAATTTGTTTTGGTGGTTGCTTACAAAATACATTTTTTAATTGATATGTCTACTTTTAAATAACAATATACAACTTCACATGTAGTGCAGGTACCTTTTCCCCAATTTCTCCCTTCTATCCCTTGTGACATTGCTGTTATACATTTCACTTACCATATGCTGTAATTATACATTTTTATTCTTGTTGCTTTAAACAAAGTTATCTTTTAGATCAATTGAGAATAAGAAAAGTAAAATATTTTCTTCTCTGAAGCTCTTCCTTTCATTACGTAAATTGAAGTTTCTGACATATAATTTTCTTTCTGCCTGTAGAACTTCTTGTATCTTTTTTTTTTTTGCAGGGCAGGTATGCTGGTGATATATGCCCTCAGTTCTTGTTTGTTTGAGAAAGTCTCTTTATCTCCTTTACTTTGGAAGAATAATTTCTCCAGGTATAGAATTCTAGGTTGGTGGGTTTTTTCTTTCAACATTTTAAATGTTTCCATGCCATTCTCTCCTTGTTGAGAAGTCTGCTGTAACTCTTCCCTTTTTTCCTCTGTTGGTATGTTCCCCCCGGCCTCTTTGAAGATTTTCTCTTTGACTTGGATTTTCTGTAGTTTGAATGTGATGTGCTTAGGTGTGGAGTTATTTTGCTTGTTTGCTTGCTTGTTCATTTGTTTTGGTGTTTATTCTGCTTGGTGTTCTCTGATCTTCCTAGATCTGTGATTTGGAAAGTTTTTGGCCATTATTACTTCAAATGTTTCTTCTGCTCAGTTTTCTCTTCCTTGTCCTTCTGGTATTCCAACTATGCATATGCTACACCTTTTGATGGTGTCCCACAATTCTTGGATGTTCTGTTCCATTCATGCTTTTTCCTATTTGCATTTCAGTTTGGGAAATTTCTATTGACCTGTCTCCAAGTTTACTGATTCTTTCCTTGGCCGTGTTTAGTCTCCCGCTGAGCTCATCCAAGGTGTTCTTCATCCTGTGATGGTGTTTTTGACTTCTAGCATTTCCCTTTTGATTCTTTCTTAGAGTTTCCATCTCTCTGTTTACATTATTCGCATGTTCTTGTATGTTGTCTATTCTTTCCACTAGAGCTCTCAACACATTAACCACATTTATTTCAATACTCTCTCTGATATCCAACATATGTATCATATCTGAGTCTGGTTCTTTTGATTGCTTTGTTTCCTTAGACTGTTCTCTCTTGCCTTTTATCAGACTTTGTTATTTCTTGTTGAAAGCCAGGCATGTATTGGGCAGTAAGGCCTGGGGTAAATTGGCCTTTAGTGTGAGAGTTTACATTGATCTGTCTAGGTGTTGGGCTGTGTTTTTTTTTTTTAATTAATTAATTAATTAATTTATTTATTTATGGCTGCATTAGGTCTTCTTTGCTGTGCATGGGCTTTCTCTAGTTGCAGTGAGTGGGAGCTACTCTTTGTTGCTGTGCACAGGCTTCTCATTGGGGTGGCTTCTCTTGTTGCAGGGCATGGGCTCTAGGCATACAGGCTTCAGTAGTTGTGGCACATGGGCTCAGTAGTTGTGGCTCGCAGGCTCTAGAGCTCAGGTTCAGTAGTTGTGGGGCACAGGCTTATTTGCTCCATGGCATGTGGGATCTTCCCGGACCAGGGATCGAACCTGTGTCCCCTGCAGTGGTAGGCGGATTCTTAACCACTGTGCCACCAGGGCAGTCCTTGGGCTGTGTTTAATGTTTGCTGCAGCCCTGTGTTCCAGAGGCTTCAACTTCTTCTAGAGTCCTTGTTTTTGTCCCCTCTTGAATCTGGGCATCCCTAAGCACTCCTCTTTGGAAAGAGTCTGTGTCTGACAGCCCTTTCAACTGTAACCCACTGTTATTGTATTGGAACACTCTTGGTGTGGTGGCTTTGTGATTCATTAGCTTTGTTTGGGCATGTTTCTTCACTGAGCCTACTTCCTAACCTATAAAATAAGAACAGTAATAAGCCAAGATGTGGAAGCAACCTAAGTGTCCATCAACAGATGAATAAAGAAGATGTGGTATATACACAATGGAATACTACTCAACCATAAAAAAAGAACAAAATTTTGCCATTTGCAGCA